>NW_005871059.1:11993087-12314156 GCF_000147115.1 Myotis lucifugus | reverse complement strand
TTTAAAGAAAGAGCAATTGAAAATACCGCTCAAGCTGTAACCGGCAGGTGGAAGTTCTTACAGAAAGATTAATGGAAGGCTTAGTACTGAAACCTCCGTCTTTCTCAGATCTTCAGGGCTTTAGGTTCTTTCTGCCCTAGTGTTCAGAACGGAGTCTGAGCTGAGGGGGTAAAGGGAGAGTTGGGGAGCAGGAGGAGGAAGGAGCACCTTAGAGTCAGAAACAATTAATATTTTCTCTACATTTTTAAAAACACCTTGCCCTGGGACTGCATCTCAGATAACCGATGCTGATAGAGCAAATGAAGTTCATTACAGGGAAAACTGTCGGACAGACAAGTGGGTCCTAGAGCAAATGAAGCCTGAAACACGACTGGAGGTAAAAATGACAAAACCGAGGCTGTCCTACTTCGGGCTCCTCATGAGAAGGCAGGGCGCTTTGGGAAAGGTAATATGCTGGGAAAATAGGAAGAGCAAACATGAGATGGATTGACTTCATAAAAGAGCCACAGGCATGGGTCTACAGGAGCTGAATAGGGCTTCAGAGGATAGAACATGGGGGACATCACTCATTCAGAGGGTCACCAGGAGTCAGAGCCAACTCAACAGCATATCACACACACACACACACACACACACACACACACACACACACACACACACACACACACCATTGAGCCTAATCCCTTACTAGGATGATGTTCTCACAATGCTCACCAGAGGGCGCGATCGAGACTAATCCCTTGCTAGGGTGCTGTTCTCTAAATGCCCAGAAGAGGGTGCTACTGAGCCTAATCCTTTATTGGGGTGTTGTTCTCAGAATGCCCACAAGAGGGCAGATTAAAAATGGCCACAGTGTAATTGGATGGTACACAGACATACTCCCTGCCTGGACCAAACTGGAAGTACAACTAAAATACAGAAAGACATCCTGAGTAACCCCCTGAAGACTAGCTGGAGCTCACACTGATAACCAAGGACAGAACGGGCAGACCGCGTAGAGACTGGAAAGAAGGACGGAATTGCGAAAGGGCTGGCCGGGCTCCCACAGACAGAGCTGAAGTTTCAGAGAGATGTCTCGGCTGTGGAGGGTTCCCACTGAGGACTCTGGGTCATAATCCCCCAGCTGGGCCCCCAGCAGAGAGCACCCGAACTGAGAAAGGTGCCCATAACACCTGCCTGTGAAGAGCAGCAGGTTGCTGTCTGTCAGGGAGAGATGGCTGGAAGTGCAGGCACCCTCTTACGGGCCAACACACAAAACTTCATGTGCAGGCACTCGCCTTGTGCTGCAGCAGAGGGAGGGCAGAATGGACCGGAGCAGTGTGAGCAGAAGCCAGGGTTGAGGGCTCTGGGGTTAGAGCTCAGAATGCAGACACCACTGTTTCTTTTTCTGAGGAGAGAGAGAGAGAGAGAGAGAGAGAGAGAGAGAGAGAGAGAGAGAGAGAGAACAACAGGATATCCCAATCATATCTGTTCCGTAGAGTATATAACTACACAGTCTTGAGGCTGGTTTCCCCAAAGAGCACATTGTATGAAACATTATTTTGCTAAAGTCTACCACATCTTGAGCATTTCACCTAGTATATGCTGTGTTGAGTATTAGTTTCATAGGTGAATATATGGAAAGGACTAAGAACAGGAGCTGACACATGATCTAATTTATTGCTTAATATTAGCTAATACATTTAACATCTTTGAGCCTCAGTTTCCTTCTCTATAAAATGATGACTGAAAGGGAAAAAAATGACTAAATATTTAGAGGCTGAAATGTATATTTTTATAGGCCTTATCACTTAACCTATTATTGTAGCAAAACAATTGCAATAGCTTTGAAAACACATATTTGCATGTATATGTTATGGAATCCCTAATAAAAGTTCCCCATTTTAATATACCAATCTTTACTGGGATATAAGCAAAATCTGTAAACTTATTATTCATAATAGCCCTGTGCTTTTCCCTAGTGAAATAAATAGTTGTACTCAAACTGAAGAACTTATGAGAACCTCAGTACAATCTTTAAGTCTGGCAATTAAGCAGTACTATCCTTTACTTGTATCATTGAATTTTATGAAAGATTTAGTATTTGTTGGGAAAGAGTTGGATTAGTCTGACATGAGTAATCTGAGATCTGTCAAGGACAGGGCCATTTATAATCCATGAATGTCATTAAAAACAGGCTTCTTTTGCAAGCAATACTTAATCTAACCCCACTCTGTAACTTCTAAAAATTTGAAATTCAAATGGGATAGATAACAGATTAGCCGTTTTAACAGCAGCCGAGGCGCTCTCTGATGCTATACTGCTCTCTTGTGGCCAACATGGAAAACTGCAGTCTGAAGTATTTTGTTTTTCCTCCATTTCTTATTTTGCCGTGCTTTACATATCCTTGTATGCTGCCTTAAAAACTTCATGAAATAAAGCAAAATCTAAACAAGTAAAACATTATAAGACGAGCAGTGTTGCCTAAAGTTAAAGATGAGTGTTTGAAAACCAGTCTGCCTGGGTTCAAATTACCAGCTGTGATAACTAGGAAAGTAACTTGGGCTCCCTACACCCTGTTCCTCCTCATCTGTAAAATGAAGGTAACTATAGTACCTGGTGTCATTATGGGAATTAGTGAGTCAATATATGGGAAGGACTAAGAACAGGAGCTGACACATGATAAGCGCCATTAGAAGTGAGAGCTGAAGGTTAAGTTACAGCCCGTTCTCAAGTGCAGTGACAGACTTTCTCAGATGCCCTCAGACCACAGCTCCTGGGTGAGAATATTTGGCACAAAACACAGAAACTGAAATGGCAACCAAGCTGAGCTATGAGGATATAAGTCATCGACTGTTCATGCTGTACATGGGCCCGGGGCACACTCCATTCGCCTCTTTCTCTCACAGCTGCGGAGCTCGGGCCCAGAGAAGAAATCCCTTCTCCTGGCACATTCCCAGCACTTTTCCCGTTGGTCCCAGAGCCACACGAAGTGATAACTGCTCCGTGCTTCTGCGTCCTGTAGACAGAAGTGGTTTCCAAGAAGAGAACAGGACAACCAGAGGTCACCCACACAGAAACCTGGGGGCGTGGCTGGAGGGGGACAGATCTTTGGCGACAGAAAGGCTTTCCTACCCTTCCCCACCCCCAATTTTTTAAATTCAAATATTTTCAAGAAAATAAGTATAAGAACTAGCCTGGGCAATGACAGGACATACCATTCGAGCTAACTGCAATGTAAGGCGGGCTGGACTCTGCAGGTTTTTGTACCCAGGTCCCTTGTAATGGACTGTGAGGCACTGTGACCCGTGTTTAGAACGGACAAACCTCTGTGGAAACTGCCCTGTTCTGAAGACTGCCTTGCTCAAGGCCGTGCCCCTTCCCCAGAGTTGGGTCCATGTGAGGGTATGAGGACCCAGCACCCTCAGAGCGATGGGAGACAACCCTGCAGGGCCAATCCCAGCTCGGAGCTCCCTGTGAGACTGAGGAGACTGCGTCACAGCCCAGCCTCTCCCTCACTCAGTCCTGCTACTTCCCTTGCAGGGGATTAGCTTGAGGGCAAACCCAATAGACTTCTGCACATTAATCTCTATCTCAGTGTCTGCTTCCCAGAGAACGCCACCTGCAATGTAGCCCTTTTCTCACACTTGACTCTCCCTGACCTGTTCCTGGTGTGTTTTCTTTTCAATTTAAAACCAATCCAATCGCATATTTAACCTCTCCAACCTAAGGAGAGTCTGTGCTTAATATCCAGCAAAACCTATTTCAAATTCTTTCTCCATTGTTACCATGTAAATAGCTGCTTCTCCCCTAACTTAATTTCTATTTAAATTTTATAGAAATGTTTGCACTGTAAAAGCAAGACTTTGATTCCCCCTCCTCTTAACAGTACCAGACCCCCCCGATTCTGCCAATGCTTATTGACTTTACTCCTCAGAACTCACCTCCCTCGCTGCCTTGACAACCATGGCTGTCATTATCTGTGAATCTCAACTAGTTGAGATTCTGCACAGCATTTATTTCCTCTGGTCTATCTTATAAACTTTTTTTTTTCATTTTCCAAATATAAAATAGTATTAGAATGCTTTGTCAAATACCCTTGCTCAAACACCTTGGCTTATCAGGATTGACAGCCAATGCAGGAGAATGTACTGGAGTCTCAGGCATCTGAGGAAGAGGATGGAGAGAGAAACACTTTGAGGCGAGTGAGAGATTGTTTTAATGTCAGGAAAAGAAGCCAGCATTTCTATCACTTGCAAGAACAGAACCCATTTTAGCATTCATAGTGTATTTAGATACGTTTAAAATGCAATCAAATATGGTTTTATAAGTGAGGTATTCACTAATTTATGGACAGGTTCATGGTGAATCCCTACACTGAATCCCTAACCCTAAGGAACTCTATGCCAAACCAGGAGCCCAAATTTAGGCCATTCCAGAATTTCAAGGCCTGAGCTCACATGTCCCAGGACACCAGAAGTCATACTTCTCAACAGAGGTGACCCCATGATCAATTCAATCCTGGTGGCATTGTGGTGCTGAAATGTGCTCTTGCAGCAAATTCATTCTGAAGTAGAACAGAGAAGCCACCCTACCCTCCCTCCCCGCCACCCCCCCAAAAAAAAATAATTAAAAAATCAACTTGAGCACCCTGGTCAGTGTGGCTCAATTGGTTGGAGCATCATCATCCTGTACAGCTAAGGGTTGTGGGTTCAACTCCTGGTCAGAGCACACATCTAGGTTGCAGGTTTAAACCTTGGTGGGTGCAAGTATGGGAGGCAGCCAATCAATGTTTCTCTCTCAAATCAATGTTTCTCTCTCTAAAGTCAATAAGCATGTTGAGTGAGGATTAAAAAAAAGAATTTTTTTAAAATCAACTTGAGCTATCTCAAGAAATATACTTCTCTTGGCTGAGAGTGGTATCTCCCAAGGGTATCTGCTGGTTGTTGGGGAGGGGTTGTTCTTTATACATTTTAAAATAATAAAACTATAAAAGTAAAAATGCAAGCTACCTTGGGAAATAAAAAGCAGTTATTTCATTGGGGGGAGGGAGGGAGAATGCTCTAATTACCTACAGAACTCATTCAAAATATAAGTTCAGATTTCCAAACGAAGTAGTAAGAAGAAAAAACTGAATTTGAAATGCTACAATACACAACCACGTTACAGACGTACATTTATTTTATTTACAAAGGAACAGAGTATAACTGTAATGTGGAACAAAAGAAAAAGATAGGCATACATATTTACATAGTAAGTATAGGCAAAACTTATGACGATTCTTTAAATACTAGCATTTATCAAATCATTTTCTAAAAAAAATAATTATCACCTTCAGGAAGACTTTTAGGAGGCTCAACCTATATGACTAAAGCTATGACTATCTGAGTGAAACAATTACATTCTTTAAAAACCTCCCAAGTTTCTGGAGGTCAAATAAACCAAATCACCAACAATTTTTAAAAGATTCAAAGGCTCTTAATTTAGGATGTCATAATTGCTTTAAGAAATTGTTTAAAAATTCAAACATACTATCATTTGCTGAGTGATACAATATAGACTTAGCTTGTATTAATATCTTAATCCATTAAAATGGTTTCTATTACCTTACAATGAGACCCTACTGTCCTCTAATGAGAAACATTAAGTCAGTCACTACTTTGCTCTTAGAAAAACCATTCCAAGTGTGTATTCAGCCTTTAATAACATTAACATATATGGAAAAAAATCAATTATTATACCTATCATCAGTAACCAAATCCAGAGACGGGTATTCTTAAAAGTCAAGACTTTTCAGACCTCTGCATTAATATATCCTGGCACACAGACTTCCTTTAACTTCACTAACAGGAGATTAACATGTAGTGGAAGACATGCTGGCGAATCTGCGTCTCTCCTTGTAGCACAGACACAGCTTACGGCGCCCACACCTCGGTCGTGACGCCTTTTGCGTTTGTCGGTTCTTCCTTTAGGTCACTGTCCTTTTGCCTGTGAAATGTGATGTCCAAACTGAAATAAAGCAAATGTTTAACACAGAAATTATTCCAATGTTTAAAAAAAGAAAAAATGGCAATACAAGCACCAAATGACCCCTTGAGGTTTAATTCATTCAACCATAAAGTTACTGAGAGTGGGCTTTGTGGCAGGCACTGCCCCTGAAACAACACAAAAAGATACGCTCTTTCTCTAAGATGCTGTAGCTGACTGGAGAGAAAATGCTAAGAACAGTGCACAGTATGAGATAACTCGGTAATACCTCATTAATCCACTGTCGCTGGGAAACAGTATGTTCTATTCAGTATATTCAGTTACCCAAGTGAATTTCTTAGGTAACTGAAGATTTCGAACATCCTAGAATTTTAATAAACCAGGTTCTAGTCACTGCTCTGACAATCAGATGTGGGGTTACGGGCAGATTACTTAAACACCAGGAGGTTCATTTTCCTCATGTGTAAAGTAGGTAATATTAGCCTGGAGATTTTTTAATTGTATGTTTAGGATATTGCTGTGAAGATCGAATACTATGAGTAAAAAAGTACTTTGCAAGTTCTAAATTTATATGCAAATGTTAAGCATTTATTTGTAGGCACATTTACATTATTATTATAATAGTTTTAATCTATATACTTTTTTGTCTTCTTAGAGTGAAGGATGTAATTTTCTGAGTCAACATGATAAACATCAGATACTGTACACACACACCGTTGCTCAGACTACTCACGCTAGGACCCGGCAGGACAATCTCCCCCCACTCTGCTGTGCTCCCTGCGTTGCTATCTGCTTCTTAGTTTTTCCGAACCCTCTGCTGATGGCTGCCACCCTGAATGCTCTCCACCCGACTTCAGACCCTGCTCCTCTTCCACAAGCTTCTTGTCCCCAAGGGTTACTCCCATGTACTACCTCAGCTAAACGACGAGATGGAATAAAAACACCCTCAAAATTAGAATTAAGCCTAAATTTTAAAAGATACTTCAAGTAAGGAGCAAGCTTCAGGGTCAAGCGTTGGAAATATAGTGTGGCCCTTTAAGCCACCAAGAAGCATTGTCACTAAAGAGAATGATGATCCCATTGTTTTAAAAGCACAGTTAACATTCTATTTGCCTAAATGATCCAGAGTCTACATTTGACTGAAACAATGGAGCATTCTCACGTGACTGTGGTTGGTGTGACCCTATGACACGGCTTTTCTGTGTCCTCCCAAAGTGTCGGGCCCCCAGTTCACACCGCAGACAGCAGCATCGAGCAAGCACCTGCCCGGGATGAACCGGCACAAACTTGTGAGCATATTTTCCAATTCAAATGTTTTATTTCAAAAACCTCATAGAAGGCCGAAAGCTAAATGGGCATGTAAAGCTAACGAAGACAGAAACATTAGCAGCGCCAACAAATAATTGTGTCCCAAACATGTCACACTCGCGGTCGGACGCATGCAGCTCGCCGGCCGCAAGTGTGACATGCTTGGGTAGCCCATTCTGCAGTTACTTTAAGAGAACTTGAAGGCAAAGACATGTCATAAATAATGCACTTTAGAAAAACTGAAAAATTAACTTTACATTGTTAGCGCTCAGCCTTGACGTTTCTGGACTAGAAAATGGAGAAGACTCCCAAGACCTATTTTCTTTCTCAAAGGAATCATCTTCTTGAAACGCAAATTTCTGCTTCAGTGCCTGGGAAATTAAAGACACTGGATCCCACTGCGAACTGTGTCTTTTCCTCTTACGAATGGGTCTGCCTCCAGGTGACCTATTTAAAAAAAAATAATTAATTAAAATTTGTGTAATTTAAGCTCCTTGTTAACAAGCACAGCAGAAATATAAGCATAATGTACTACAATCTAATAGGTCAAGAGAGTGAAATTTTTTACCACGAATCAGAAAACCAAGTGGGGCTCTACCACAACCTTGTTATGACCTAGCACTCATCAAAAATCTCTGTGCTGAAGATCTTTATTTTAAATCACCAAGTGTTTCAGGGGGAAATTTTAAAGAAATATTTAAGAACTTTTAAAAAAGATTCATGAAAAGAAAAGCATTTGGCTAGTCGTTCACTCCACCTTCACTTAATGCCTATTAGACCAGGCTCCTTGTGACACTTTGAGGGCAGGGCAGTATCCGGCTCCCATGGAACATTCTGGGGGCAGATGGTCAATGAACATGTAAGCAGGATGACTGGGTGCAGCAAGTGCTACGAATAAAATAAGCAGGTCAACGTGACAGTGACTAGAAGAAAGCACTTCAGATGAGATGACCAGGAAAAGTCTCTTTAGGGAAATGACCAGCAGTCAGCTTAAGAGTAAATATTGGTGGATTCATTGGGACGGAGCTTGGTGCGTGTGAGAAAAGAAGAAACCAGGACTAGCTGCCGTACCACGAGTACCACAGGAAGTAGGACCTGAGGTTGGAGAGAAGCCAGAGCTGGGTCCCGGCGGGACTTACAGGCCCCAGCAAAGTGTCTGTATTTTATTCTAAGCTCATGGAAAATCACCAGAGGTTTGAAACAGGGAATGGCATGACTGACTTCAGTTTTTAAAGGAACAGTCTGGTTACTATATGGAGAAGAGTGAAGGAGGCAACAATGAAAACCAAGAGACCGGCAAGGAGGCTACTGCAGGGCTCAAGCTGAATGAGATGGTGGCTTAGGTGGGGGTGGCAGCTGGATTATGAGGGTACAGAAATTTGAGCTACATACTGATGGGGGAAAAAATACACTGATGAAAAAGAAAATCTGAGCTACATACTGATGGAATGTGAGCTATGTGGGACAGAAGGTATTAAGAAAGAGGTATTAAGAAAAAGTCTACAAACAGAATGATAAACTCCTACCTGGCTTGCATGCCCCGTGTAACTCGCATTTCTCCCGACCAAGAAGGAGACTGAAGAACTTCCTAGGAAAACTCAAGCCCCAGAGAAAAGACAAACAACTACTGAAACCTGGGGTCTGGCCAACAACGTGACCGGGTCTCTCCTCACTCACTAAGCTGCAAAGCCCCCGGCGGACACGCCACCTCACACAAAGCACCCGCAAGCGGCTTTTCACCGTCTCACTTTTAAACATGAACTTTTGGGTCCCACATCACCAGATAATTAAGGACTCAGAACCACACCTAGAAACCAAAATCAACAACATTCTACATACCGACTTAACTAAAGACTGTGATTTGACGATACTGGGGAGATGTAATAAGTGTATGTGTGCCTGTGTGTGAGAGGGTAGACTGTCTATGAGAATATATTCCTAATCTTTAACAGTGGGAAGAAAATATAAATAAAATATTAAGAAAAAGCAAATAAAGTATGTTTTTTTAAAAAATATGGAGATAATATACTAGAAGAGTCAAAAAATTGAAATGATTCTCTGGGAGGGCCTTTTGGGGTGAAAGGGAATAAAAGAGAAGATGTGTATAGGTTTAGTTTGATAAATTTTTTAAAACATTCCTGATAAAATTTTGGTTCATTTCTCAAATGATGACAACATACCGTTCAATAGCACGAAGTTTAATCTTATTCATATCCTTTAGAACATCCAACATGTTTGGAACATCTTTGTTTTTCTGGTTTTTTGAATGACGATTATAATTGGTCTTACTAGCACCTGGGTGCTGTTTTTTCACTTCAGTTGCTGTATTATCTGAGTCACAAATATGAGTATATTCTGGCTGCACAGGAGAACATGGAGGCTGCAGAGAAGAAAACTGAGGGGGCAGAGGGGAAGGAGGAGGAGGAGGAGCGGGAAGCACTGAACTTGAAAATGGGTCTGGTTTGACACTTCGTTGAGCAGTTCCTGATGATGGCACTTGTCCCAAACCACTAGGCCCATCAGTCGAGTCAAAGGAGCCTAGAAAACAAAGCAGTCTGTTGAAAAATCATGCAAAATTCTTTCACATAACACTAATCAAAACCAAAACAGAAACAATTTCTGTAATGCTGCTAAAATAATGATGTGGCCAGAAAGGAGAAGCAATCCCATCTGCTTAGTCATTTCTGTAAGAGTCAAGCCAAATAGGAAATTTACTTTTAATCCAATTAGGGTTCTCTGTCTAGCCCTTAAAAGTGGGAATAGGGAGAAACACTTCAAAGAGAAAATAAAAAGTGCTTTTTCAGTAATTCACATACAATCTAAATTTCATCCTCTATTTTAAAAAGCTAAAACATGATCAAGAACTTATAGTTAGAAATACTCAAAATGGTATCTCTATGATAAACACCCAAGCATACACTTTAGGCAAGAGCTTAAGGATGAGTAGAGTACAGTAGTCTTCCTTATGCATTTTCACTTTCCGTGGTTTGTTACCCAAAGTCAACCTTGGTCCAAAAACATCAAATGGAAATTCCAGAAATAAACGACTCGTAAGTTTTAAATTGAGTGCCCTTCTAAGTAGCACGATGAAACCTCATATTGTCCCACTCTGGCTCACCTGGGACATGAATCACCCTCCCTTCATCCAGCATCTCCACCCTGTACACACTCCCCACCCCTCGCTCACTCCGTAGCTGTCTGGGTGATCAGACCGACTGCTGAGGTGTCCCAACGCTTGTGCTCAAGTAACCCTTAGTTTACCTAATGCTGGCCCCAAAGCAAAACAGTACTGACGCTGGCGATTCGGATATGCCACAGGGAAGCCGGGAAGTGCTTCCCTTAAGTGAAAAGGGATGTATTTATCGGAAAAAGCAGAGTATACATAGGGTTCAGTACTAACCGTGGTTTCAAGCATCCACCGGGAGTCTTGGAAAAGGGGGGACTGTTGTACTTAACTCTTTCACAAGAGATTTGCTCCTAAAAGGCTGTAGCACATGATTGCTAAAAAATGTGTATTTACATCTCATTTTTATTATTACACATTATGTAATATCTATTATATATGTATATTTGTAGTATAATTTATATACATTGTTATATGTAAATTATATGTATATGTGTGTGTGTGTGTATGTACACCTATATATATTACGTGTGTATGTCTATAGGTTAAAGCAAGTTTTGTCTCTAAAAATTTAGAAAAGGGTCATCTAGAGAACATTATTCTCCTAACGAGGTGAAATAGCAGCAGTAACTTCAAACTACAAATCTATGAAATCTCAAATCTTTCAAATTAATGCACTCTTCCTCTTAAATTTCCAATGCTTTTCTGAAGATTTAGAAAAGTTTACTTAGAAAACAGGCTTTTCAGTACAAAACTACTATCTTCTGTAGTATAGTTAGCTCTTCTTTAAACCAAAACTATCTCCCTCAATACAAATGTCTTTTTTTTTTTTAATCCTCTCCTGAGGATATGTTTTCATTGATTTGAGAGAGGAAGGGGGGCAGAGAGAGAGAGAAGAAACATCAATCAGTTGCCTCACGGATGCGCCCCAACTAGGGATCAAACCTGCAACCTACGTATGTGCCCTGACCATGAACAACCTTTTGATGTACAGGATGACACTCCGATCCACTGAGGCACCCAGCCAGGGCCAAATGTGTCTTAATTTATTCTAAATAAACATCAAACAAAACATTTTTATATAGCCAACATCTTTTTGTATTTAATGACATTCACGAGATACATAAACATCAAGCGTTCTTATTCAGAACTGTACTGACTTAAATACTAGGCGAGTACCATCTACCTGAAACAAAAACCCAATGTTACTTACCACAATTAGTACTGTTTTTCAGCTCCTGCATTTGCACAATTGCAGCAATCTGAGAACGAAGAAAAGTGAGCTCGTCTTCAAGGGCAGCTATTTTTTTAATTGCAGCTTCATTTACAGGCTGAGAATTCTTCATTGGTTTGTTATGTCTTAGACCAGGTGACGGTGGATCCCGAACTAGTTGCAAAGGATGGAAAACCTCAGTCTCCTCTTCCTCATTTTTCCATATGCCATTTCTGTGGGTGGAAAGAAGGAAGAAATGGGGATGGAGAGAGGGAAAGGGAGGGAGAGGGAAATTTTCCAAAAGAAATAAATTATTTCAGTCCAGGAGGAATACAGACACCAAGACAAAATCAGAGTAGCTCTCTTTATCCCATGACTTATCTCTAGACTCACTGGGGACAAACACAACATCTATGTAACTGTGTATTCTCAGTATGTAAAACAGAAATTAACCTTTAATAGGTGACCAATAAGTGGTCAGTGAACGAAGGAACAAGCCCTGCTTTTAGACTGTAAAACAAAAATAATTATCCTGTAACTGTTCTGCCTATTCACTTTAAACACACGACAAGTTGTTTTATTTAGAAGTTCTGTGTTCTGAATACACAGTACTGAAAGGCCTTATATTCAGTACAATGTTAAGAGTAAATTTATGGTATTCTAATTTTTTGAAAATTGATAACCCAGTTTGACTTGTAAAAAATTTAGTCGTAGTATTTCAATAACTGAGCCTGGTTGTGCTTATAGCCTGCATCTGAATATACTAACACATGTTAGTATTCCCTAGGAGAAAACACATACAAATGTTGAAATAATGTTTAACATCATTGCCTGTAAGAACTAGGTTAAGTTTTGAATAAATATATTAAATAAAATAAACCTAGTTACCTAGTATAGAAAATAGCTTTCTCATAAATACAAACATAGTGACTGTGATGCTGTTTAAATATCATTACTTCCTAAGCCTGGTGCTAGGTTTAAATGTTCAGTAAGAAAAACTGGCTAAACATGAGGAACAAGCAGTCATCCTTATTAGGAAAATATTAGTCGGACACAACGCAGCAGAGAGACAGACAAAACAAAGGCCCACTGAGTCTGAACTTGAACACGTCCAAGAATTCAGATGACAGCCCACACCCCACCTTCCAAGATCAGTATATAAATTTACCGAAATCTGAGATAAATGGATTCTTCATCATTTGCCACACACAAAATATCAGCAAAAGATGGAACTACAGAGCCACAGTTACCAGAGTCTACAGAGTTCAAGAGTGGGATCAGCTAAAGGAAAAAAAGGAAAACAAAGTCAGAGCTCTGTGGGGAGTAGGGGGGAGACACATGCCATGGAAATTAAATAAGTTAAAATTCCAAGCGGGAAAAGGGATATTCAATAGGAAACCATGCACCTGTTAGTAAGAAAAAATACTGAGGAAAATATTATCCCCAAGTCTATACGTGTAGCAATATCTTCTCCCCTGGTTAATGTCATCTATCATCAACCACAAACTAGAAGAATAAAATACTTGGTATTGCTTTGCACCTGCCCATCTTTGAATGTAATTATTTAAAGAAATAAACACAAAAAATACGTGATGACTTGTTTCCAGGGATAAAGGTTTTTGCAGGAAATATTTCTTCTTTTGTTCTATCCTGTATCCCCTGGGTTACCTAGGATTATTTTATACATAGTGATTCAACATTGCATGCTGGCTGACATACCTCAAAATCAGGCCTGCGACAAGCTTCTAAAGGAAGAATTTTCCCAATAATTCGAACAATACTCCGAGCTGATCCATAACCTTTGTTTCCCCAAATCTGCAAAAGCTATTGAAACATAAAATGTTGTTTTAAAAAGTACTCTATTTTAGGTATCTTTAAATATCTAATGCAAAAGACGCAATCACGTTTATTTTTTTAAAAGAAAATACAGAACGGTGTTTGTTCTCAAAGTCTTGTCTTCAAAGAATTACATTTTGCACCAAACCAGATCTCAATTCAGACATTTCAAGCAATTAAAGGTGATACCTGGCCAGTGGTGTCCACATTGAACAGTGTGGCCTTGTGGATATACTAGTAGATACCAGAGCTGTTAACACTAGAATCTCCGCCAGCCTGAGCAATTGTATTTAAAGTGTCCTGCTACCACTCATGTGTGCCCTCGCTAAGAACCACAGGCCTAGTGGCTTCACTGCAGTGAGAGTACGTACTATGCATAGTCACCCTATTCTTGATTAACTTGAACGGTACCTTCATATCTTGCTCTGCAATTTCCATCCTGACTTCTACCCTTCTAACTCTCATTCCTTCATTGCCATTGACCATCTTCATCATTTCTATTATTTCACCTCCTTCTTCTATTCCTGATCTAGGACCCTCATTTTTTTTTTTTTTTAAATCCTCACCTGAGGATATGTTTACTGATTTTAGAGAGTTAGGAAGGGAGGGAGAAAAAGAAAGAGAGAGAGAGAAAGAGAAACATCATCAATAGGTTGCTCCTATATGTGACCGGACCAGGGATGGAACCCGTAACTTTTTGGTTAAATGATCTTTTTTTTTTAATTGATTGATGAGAGAGAGAGAGAGAGAGAGAGAGAAGCACTGATTTGTTGTTCCACTTATTTATGCATTCTTTGGTTGATTCTTGTATGTGCCCTGACTGGGGATCAAACCTATAAGCTTGGCATATCGGGACGATGCTCCAACCAACTGAGCCATCTGGCCAGGGCCCCTCATTTTGACTTGACTGACTTTCATACCAAGCAGGGATTATCAAGTTATTTCAGTTGATATGCTCTCAAAAATGGTTCATCTTTTTTTTTTTTAAATATATTTTATTGATTTTTTACAGAGAGGAAGGGAGAGAGATAGAGAGTTAGAAACATCGATGAGAGAGAAACATCGATCAGCTGCCTCCTGCACACTCCCTACTGGAGATGTGCCCGCAACCAAGGTACATGCCCTTGACCGGAATTGAACCTGGGGCCCTTAAGTCCGCAGGCTGACGCTCTATCCATTGAGCCAAACCGGTTAGGGCTGGTTCATCCTTTTGATATGTGTCCTCATATTACTAACGGATAAACTAGCCCCACTACAACAATATTTACAAAGATTACTCTGCACAGGTATTCTGCAAACCCTTCATAACATGTTATGCTCTCTGTGTCACCCCAATTGCATCTCTGAAATCCCCAACACCACTACTTTCATCACCTATAAGTGGTCTCACCACTCCTATTACTGAGAAAATCAAGGACAATGATTTAATATAGTTCAATTTTCACTCCTCTCCATTCAAAATCTCCCCACTATCTCTCAATTTTATTCTACTCTTGACTGTCCAGCTTCTGTCCAAGGCTTATTTATTTCTAGGCTCTGCCCAAGTACCTTTTTCAGGTCATTGCTCAATCACTCTCATTTGTATCTTAAATATTTTCCTGTCTATAAGGGTCTTCCCCGGTGCGTGCAAACATGATGAAGTTACTTCTAACACTGAAAAGCAAAATATTCATTCCTGCTGCCCCTTCAAGTTGATGGCCTCTCTTGATTTCTTTTCACAAACTGATGCCACCTCCCTTCCTCAGTTGAATATCCAACTACGTACTATAATACAGCTGCCATTCCCTACCTACTGAAAGCCCTAAAGGCACCAATAATAGAATGATAAATCTTCAACTATTACTCAGTCCTCGTTATCTTCAACATAACTATTTCTGAAATTCAGAATGCTTCAATGACATCTTCCATTACGTCATTAAAGTCCATCAGTTCAAATCTCAAAATAACATAGATAACTCCAAATCTGAATCAAGTCTTTTCTTTCCTACATTCTAGAACCATTTATCCCATTATCTGCAGGAGACCTGTACTTGTCTATTCTAACAGCACATCTGGCTGACGTTATCTCCCTACTCAAAATAGTTCCTCATACTGAGTTGCCTATTTATAAGAATGACACCATCATTCTTCAACTTACTTTTATTTAAAATCTTGAAATTATCCTTGACTACTCTCTTCTAATTCACACACCAAAAAGTCTATTCTATAAACCTCCCTACTATTTTGTGTCTTATATTCAGTCTTGTATTATACTTACCTGCAATGTTGGCTAGTCCTCATATTTTTAAACACCATAAATACAAAAACCATGTATTGCTATTCCGTATCACCTGCAGAACCAAGTATATTGTCTTAGGTGTAGGAGATGCTCAGTAAGTAGACAAAATTGGATTTGCTTTTCATTCTCAGACTTAAGTCATCCTCCCTCCTTCTGACTTATTCTGAATATTTTGAGCTATAATTTGCCATTTACCTTAACAAAATGATTAGATGGTTAGATGATTAAAAATGTAATTTGCCTATGCAATAAAAGGAATTCCATGAAGGTCATGTCTATATTTTGTTTGCATATTTTTTTAATATTTTATTGATTTTTTTCAGAGAGCAAGGGAGAGGGATAGAGAGTTAGAAACATCAGTGAGAGAGAAACATCGATCAGCCGCGTCCTGCACACCCACTACTGGGGATGTGCCCACAACCAAGGTACATGCCCTTGACCGGAATCGAACCTGGGACCCTTCAGTCCACAGGCCGTCGTTCTAGCCACTGAGCCAAACCGTTCAGGGTTGTTTGCATCTTTTGTTGGCATTTGACCCATCAGGTAAACAGGTTCCTAATAATCTTATCCCTTTTTAAAATCAAACTATCGAAGGCAAACTATTGCAAACTCATCCTAGTCACACCTACAGAGAAATAACAATTTCGCCTTAAATGTTTACATATAAATAATTTTCAAAATGAGACCCAAGAACAACTACAACAGGTTCATTCAAATCCATTAAAAACATTTACCTGGTCCATGGGAACACCGAAATATTCCAGTATCTCTCTTAAGGTATTCAATATGAAAGACATTGATGAAGCAAACACAGAAGAAATTCAAGGAAACATAATCAGTTTCTTGATACCTTCAGAAAAAAAAAATTAGAGACTGTTACTCTTGACAAATAAATAGTTGCCGTATAAATTGTATGAAATAAACTGCAAGTCCTATCGTTACACATTACACCATCAACTAATCTCTTCGGGCCAGCATTATTTTGAAGGACGTCAAAGAGAGAGGGCATGGGGGTTGGGGAAGGCTTGGTAAAGGAAGCTTCCATGTATCCGTTAAATTGCATTACAAGCTCATAGGATGTTTAAGCCTCATAAATGTCAATCAACAAGAGACTGGACACTTAGCACAGAAGCCCTCGAGTTGGCTGGGGCAGAGAAGCTCCCGCTGACCTGACAGCTGCGGACAGATTCGGGAGAGGGATGTGGTCCGCCCACCCTGGAAAGCAGGCCGGGGGCCGACACAAGGTGCAGCACCACCCATCCCTCCTCGCTCACTTTAAAGAAAAGGAACGTGAACCCCAAATCGGTGAGTTCACTTAGTCACCCAACGAGTAAGTAACTGGCCGAGACTTGCGCCCGGCTGCTCCCGCGCTCTGGCCGCACGAGTCCTTGGGGGCTCTCCTACCAGCGGAGTCGCCTCGCTCACCTTCCTCCCAAGCCGAGCCCCCGGCCCACTCGGGACGCCGAGCCGCGGTCGTTAGGGAGCTCAGCCTCGGAATCCTCCGTCGCCTAAGCCCCACGGGCGCTCGAGCGGGTCCAGGAACGCTCAGACCCGTGTCCGCCCGCGCGCTCGGCCTGCGGGCCCCCGGCGGTAACAACGCCCCCAGCGACCCGGGTCTGGATCGCGGAGCCCTCCCGCAGCCTGGGTAACTCCACCTGCTCCCCGGTCCCGCTACTTCCGCGTCCCTGGACGAAAATCAAACTCCGCGGGCCGTGACTTGCGCCCGCTGTGATTGGACAAGGCTGAAGATTGCTGCTTGTGATTGGTGGTACGATAACCAATCAGGTTACTGTTATTTGGACAGACTACTGGGATTTTTCTTTTTCAAGAGGGCGGGCTTTCCGCGGGACAACCAATAGAAACCCTAGGCAGCTGGTGGGCGGGGCAGGCTGCAAAGGGCCGCTTGGGGCGCGGTTTAGGTTCCCGGTGCTGTCCAACACGGGTGTCCACAGCCGGGCGCTGTGGAATCATTATGGGCCCTTGAGCCAGGCCCGCGACCCGGAGTTCCTGCTCCACACAGATCTGCGCAGAAAAATCTTCGTCGCCCCTACCCCCAGACCGGAAACGGGGCCACACTCCAAAGTCGCTGGCCTTTTGCTGTTCCATCATTTATTCGTTCAGTGAGTGAACATATGCACATATGCTTATGGGACTAGCCCGAGCTCAGGGATCTGCAGCTTTACAGTACCTATAATGTTCCTTCACGAAACGCTCCTGGTATCCAGGCTGCCAAATACGGGCTGGACACTGACCTGGCCTCGCCGTGGATGGCAAAGTGATCCCTAAGTCATAACAGGTGATATTCCAATTTTCAATTCTGATCTGAGGTTACTGGCTTCATAAGAGACAACAGCTTTCTCTTCTCGTACTTTAGCGAGGGATGAATTAGTTATATGACAACCTAAGATCAACTGTGTAGGGGGAATTGCAATGATGGGCAAGACAGGTAAGGTCCTTGCCCTCCTGGAGTTTACCTTCTAGTGGAGACCGGAGAGAGGCTTTCTCTGAGCACCATATGTACATAGCATCTCTCCACTCTCCTTCCTACTTTTCTTTATAGCACTTGTCACCGTGTATAGTACACGGTGGGGCAAAAGTAGGTAGTTGTACCTGAAACAGTTTATTCTTGTATTATTTTCCATCCAAACCACTGTAAACCTGCTTTTTGCCCAGCCCTGTATTTATGCTCCCCCTGCAGCCAAACTAAACTGTGAGCTCCAGAACAGAAGCTTTGTTTTGACCCCTGCTGTACCTTCAGTGCTTTAGAAGCCTGGTACTGTATCTATACTAATAAAAGGATAATATGCTAATTAGACCGAATAGACCAGACATCTTTAGACATCCTTCCAAACAAAGCCACGGTGGCAGGGGCCAAGGCAGAGGCGGTTAGGGGCGATCAGGCAGGCAGGCAAAGGGGTTAGGGGCGATCAGGCAGGCAGGCAGGTGAGCCGTTAGAAACCAGAGGTCCCGGATTGGAGAGGGTGCAAGCCAGGCTGAGGGACACCCACACCCCCCGCACAATTTTCGTGCACCGGGCCTCTAGTATATAATAAGCATTTAACCAATTTGTTGAATAAAATAATTGGATATGGAATGAGAGAAAACAATCACCAAGTATGGTTTGCAATTAAGCAACTGGCAGAACACTAGTGATTGTAAATGACAGGCCCAGATCTTCGCAGAAAAAAATTTGTCTATATTAAGGTGAAAGTAGGGGCAGAAGAGTGTCAAGCAGTAATATATAAGGCAAATGGATAAGCAATCCTACATGAAATCAGTAAATTACAATATTCTCAATATCCCTTGCCCTTCTCTTTTGCCCTCAGAAGTAATAATCTTAACACCTTATCCCATTCCAGTGTGATATCAAACAGCACATAATAGTGGCCAGAACAAACGCATCCCTTGAAAACATAACAGGAACCAGCACTATCGCCTCCTTCAGGCTGCACTATTAATAGAACTCAACATTCAGCTCTGAATTAGATACAAAGGTGGGCCCATGTCAAATGCTACAGCCCCCATGAACACTTTGCTGATTTCCCCCTTAAATTAATTTTTCAGACCCTTTCTCCATTTTGTTTACTAAAGCATTCATTCATACATCTACATCTTGATAATCTTGAGATTTGACATTTTTTCGATTGTTCATTTTTATGTGAAATTATTTTTCTCAACTTTGAGAATGCAGGATTCAGAAAAGCTTCTGACTTCAATGTTCAGAAATATGGTGGCTTGCTTTCTAAGACTTTCCTGGCTCAAGTTTAATTCCCCTGAAGTTTAATCTAGTCCTCTTTGTCTATTGTCTCTCTCCTGCTTACTTTTATCCCATTTTTAGTACTTTCTTCTCAGTATGAGTCTGGTCCCTAAATGGCAGTTTGGTCTTGGCAAGTCTGTTTTGAGATTTCACTGGGTTACACTACTCCAATCTCTCCATTCTTTACTGTGGGTACCTTGCACTATTAGAGAGGGGAAAAAACTCATTTCAGCTGGCTGATGTGGGATTCCCCATTTCTCATCTATCAGACGCTATCCCAATTCCTCTACAGGCATAGAAATCAATACCAGGCAGGCTGGTGATTTCCCCCCATTTGCTATTTGGGGGTTCATGAGAAAAGCTTCTCACCTAGTTTAATTGCAAATGCCATCCATAGTTATCCAGTTTGGGTAAATAGGTGTGTTTTTTCAGAACTAATATATGTTCTGAATCCCCAAGACCAAGAATTAATTAACCTATGCACTCATTACCAGGTGTACCTTTTCAGTGAATTAAGGGAGAGGCCGAGGGTTGGATAGGACCAAGACTAGAAAGATGTGTATACAGTCTTGCAAACTGCCCAGAACTCCATTAGCCTTGTGACCTACACCTAACTTTAGATAAATTCAAATTACTGTAATTATCCTAATAAAGAGGGAATATGCTAATTGACCACCACACCCTCACAAAATGACAGCACCCACAGCCAATAGAGGGAATATGCTAATTGACTGTCACGCCCTCACAAAGATGGCAGCACCCACAGCCACACGATGGCGGTGCCCAGTTCCCTCAGCCCCGCCTCATCCAGCCTCAGTCCCCCAGTCTACTCAGCCCCACCTCACCCAGTCCCCACAGTATCCAGCCTCATCCAGCCAGAGTCCCCTAGTCCCCTCAGCCCCACAGGGGAAGGCAGTTAGGCGTCAATCAGGCCAGCAGGGGAGTGGTTAGGGGGCTATCAGGCTGGCAGGCAGAGTGGTTAGGGGCAAACAGGCAGGCGAGTGGTTAGGAGCCAGCAGTCCTGGATTGTGAGAGGGATCTCAGATTGGAGAGGGTGCAGGCTGGACTGAGGGACACCCCCTCCCATGCACGAATTTCGTGCACTGGGCCTCTAGTCTTAAATAATGGGGCAGAATACAACATACTACCAAAGTATGCAATAGCCTCTCCAACCTGAACCATAAGTCCCATGAAAGGGTGATCTCCGTATTGGGATGTACATGCCCATAAAATTAAGTTTTATAACTTCAAAAAGAAAAATACTTAGGGCCTTTTTCCTTGTTGTGTCTATGCTTGAAACCTCTCAGAGTAGTAGTGACACAGTAAATATAAACAGACCAGTACTATTTAAGATTACACACCTCTTAAAGGGTCATTAAAACTTTATATTCAAAAATTTTAGAAACTAAGACCAAGATTTTCCTTGATATTAAAATGTTTCAAATTAAAATCACCTGAAAATTTCCTTTTTTTAATTGACAATAAATATGATCAAGTAATGAAAAACTGAGCAGAGGCCTATTACTTATATCTAAACTGCTATTAACTTATAATGATGTAATATGAAAATTACAAAATCTAAGTTAAATGTTTATAATATAAAGATTTTATTTGAAACTTTTAATTTATATAAAAGCAAGCCTAGATTATGCTTAGTGTTTGAATCCAAAGGTCTTATGTGTTTTAACTACTATTTTTCAACAAAAAATACTATAGCTAGACTTCTTGAAAAGCAAAAAAGGTTAACTGATGTTTGATTTTTCTGATTCCATCTTTTTAGATTTGTGACTTGATAAGATTCTGTGATCTGTTTTCTGATACATTCATATGCTCACAAGTAGGAATGCTTTGACTCTTATCACTTAAATAAAACCTAGAACACAGGAAAAATAGTTAAAAGGATGTCCTGCCAATCTTCTGGATCATCCAAAGAGTACATCAGTACTCCCAATGTTTCCATTTAATCCTTTTCATTTTTAGCAATAACTTTTAACAAGAAAAAATTCGACATAAAAATGCCAAATAACATATTTTGATTGCCTTACAGCTAACAGCAAATTGTCATCTAAGAATTGGCATATAAGGATGGAACCTTCGATCTGTATACCAGCTGGGGCAGGGATGAGTATCTTTTATCACAGTATCATGGAGGATGAAAGGGAGGAAGCACTTTAATTTTGGAAGTTGAATATCATCATCAAATATATGCATAAAAAATAATTGTATACTGACATTACAGATAAATTATTTTAACTATATTTACAGACTAAGATAGTTAAACAGATAAATTATTTTATTATAACTATCTTTAGAGACTAAGACCAAGAATAGCATACATTTGTGATGCTATTCAACTTCTTTCAAAAAAGTTCAAAGTGTATTTAACATTCCCCTCATGGCAGTCCTAGAAGTACCCTGGAAGCTTAATAATGTTTAGTTTTCCTTTTCTAGTACAAATAAGACATAAAAATTATGGCCTTTCATAGTCTAGGACTAGATAATAGCAAGTAAACGACTATCCTGGTAGATGAGAATATTCTTTACTTTTCTGTGGCCCTTTACAGTCTATGAAATTTGCAACCACTATGATAGCACCAAGTTACTGCCAAATAGTTCATGCTGTGGATGTAAATCCTTTCAATTCAGCTAACTGTCCAGTGTATTTACTATTGTCTGCTTTTATTAAAGGGAGGGCTCATTATTATTGAATCAGGAAGTTGGGCAAAGCCAAGATTAAGAAAAATTTGATTCCAATTCTTATGGGAATAGCATTAAAACCCACTTGCCCAATCCTTTTCTACTTACAATAATCAAAATTATCTCCTGCATTTTAAGAGTGCTACAAATCAGTTCACTGTTGTAAAACACCTAAAATATCTGCAGGAAAAATGCTGTTCTCATGTACAGATCATTATAATTGAGACATTTGAGGGTTTTTTTCCTAGTAGTGGTGGTGAAATGCCATCCTAATGCCCATTTTCTTTAAACACTGGGATCCATTTTTACAGGCTAAAGAATAATGAGGTAACAATATAGAGAATAAAATTAAATATACAACTTCGGCTTCATTCTCATAACTGATGCACACTAATCATCAGTAATCATTACTAATCATTTCTGAAAAACCAGGAGTCCAGCTCATAAATCAAGTCTCCAAGGCTCCAGTCAGACGATGGAACACAACTAATTTCAACATATTTCTGGATTCCAAGAAACTGAGTAATAACAAACCTTGTTCACTTAAAACTTCATTAATGTTGACTCCTAATTTTTAATCTCTACTCCAATAAATTTAGACTCTTGACATTCAGATTTAAAAATAAAAGTTTCAACTATTTGAGAAAACTAAATATATAGAACAGATAATACTCTAAAATTTTGTTAAGGGATATATCAGTGTCTACTACTCAAGAGACTATACAATCCCATGACAATGAAGTTTATTTCTTCATTTGCCTTCCCTATCTAGTGTCTTCATGAATTAAGTCTGTACTTCTCTTTATGAATATAAAAGGAATATGTTTTGTATGGAAACAAAAAGTATATCAAAATCTAATTGAAGCCCAAAAAGAAAAAAGCAATTATGTAAATTTTTTTTAAAAAGTTAAATAATATGTCCCTAATAAGACAGCGTACTTTTATATAGAGAACTGGTATTTAAAACTACCTAGTGATATTAAACATACTTACAAGTTACTTCCCTAACAAAGTTTGAAAAGAATAATCTGCCATTTGTATTAGACAAAATCTATTTGTTTCAGCATACACATTTCTGTGAAAATGCGTTTAAAGTTGACAGAATGGCCCATTTTTAAAATTTCAAATAAATTGTAAAAGGGGCACTGTAAGAATTATATCAGATCTTACTCAAAGACTAACTTAAAAAAAAAAAAACTTTTTAGTTATTAACTGACCACTATGTTTTTAGAAAGAAAAGTAATGCTGATTCTCCATCATAATATTATGGCTGATGAATTCCTTTATTATTACAGGAACAGAAGGGCTAAACTGGAAATCTGAATTCCTGCATTCTCTAATAATGACCTGGAAAATTTCCCATTTTTCCAAGGGAAACAAGAAAAAACAGTATATAGGGGTTTGAGGAGTTTTATGAAGTACGTATCAACCCCCTCAAAAAAGCCACACCACACCAATAATTTTCCTAAGAGATTAATTGGTATTCTAAAATCTAGAAATTGGCCATAGAAATCAATTGCATAAAACAGACACAGATATAATCTCAAAATCAGGTAAACAAACAGCTATTACCACTTATGACATTTTTATTGGCATATGACAATTTACAAGAGTCCCTGTTGCATTACTAGTATACATCACACTGAGTAAGAATCGTTGAGCCATCTACATTCATTCTTATTGGGTAATATTTTCATCTCAAACTATAATTCCCAACACTTGATTTTAACAGTGACAAAAGGGAACAATAGTAATTCCTTAGAGTAGGCTGTAATTGGAAAAACATATTTTGCTTTTTGTATTAAAATTCTAAGATGTTGAAAGGTATACACATCTAAAGACTGAGTCATGGCCTTCTTAAACAGCTATCTGTTCTGGAAATACCCTTTGGTTGAGTTTTATTTTCTTTCTCTGGGCAAAAGGAAATCTGTTAATGCAGATATCAAGTCATTATTTTTCTGGCACTTGCAAACATATATCCTTACCAAGAGAAACCATTTAACTTTTATAACATCAGGAAGTGTGGAATTAAATTGTGGTTTTAAAATACACACAGCCCTGGCCGATGTGGCTCTGTTGGTTGGAGTGTTGTCCGTACACAAGGTGGCAAGTTCAATTCCCTATCAGGGCACATACCCATCAGGTTCAATTCCCTGGTCAGGGCACATGCAGAAGGCAACTAACTGATCAATGTTTCTCTCCTCCCCCACCCCACTCCCAACCCTTTCCTCTCTAAATCAATTTAAAATAAAAATACACAGACTACTTTTTATATGCTTGACTTTTTCTGAAAAAGAAAACATCCACAATCATCCTTCCTACTGGTAGCATGCTCTCTCCTCAATTTTAAAAGAATAAAGTAATGGAATCCTAAACATATCTGGGTTAAAGCAATGCACCTGCACTGCTTAAAATATAATTTGATAGGACTTAGTAGCTTTATTCCCAACTCCCTAAAATAATTTCTCAGCAAATTCCCTTTTTCCTGTTGTCTTAAGTGCAAAAGAAAAACTGCACATTTAAAATCATGCATAGAGATTTAGTATTCAACAAAATAACTGTTAAAATAAAAGCTAAATTTATTTGTATAAAATAAAATGGTTGTGAAAATTCTCCTGTGTTGGAGATCAAATCCATGTTGCTTTAGCAACTAATTATTCTAACTGGAAGGGTATTAGTTTTGTTCTGATCAATCCAACACACATACTTGCTTTGACAGTATTCCTCTGCTGTAACAATTTCAGAAAGACAAAATTATCAGGAGAAATCACGCAATACTAAAGATCTTAGGGCCATAAAAATCACATATTGAGGTTCGGTCCCTCTCTCCCACAACCCACCCAATAGCTCTTAGCAAATTCAAATTACCCTGGCTGCAATCAAGGTGCTAGGAGGATTGCAAATCATCAAATGAGAATGAAAGGGCCATACACTTAAGATCTTTAAAAGATTACACTAGCAGAATAAGCATCATCTCCTTTTAATGCAAACATATATAACTAATTCAACTGCTGAATTAATGAAATTTGACTACTTTTATATATGCTCATAAAGCAGACATACTTAACATTGAAATTTACTATTTCGGATTTTCATTCCTTTAAGAGCAATCAGCATAAGCATAAAGGTAATTCACATTTTCAAGATTATCTACCTAAAAAATAGAACCCTAGGAAAGAAAAAGAAAAGGCCATTTTACAAACTGAAATAGGGGGGAAAAAAGTAAAAACAAGTTAGATCAATGCTGCAACGAAACTTCCTGTCAAAACTTTTATTGTTGACATTTGAAAAACAAGTTACTTAAAATACAACTAATGAACAGTACGTTGTTTGCCAATTTTTTGTGGTTAGACTACAAACTAATATTTCAACTGTCCAAAAGATCAAATAAATATGTAAGATATCAAATCAGACACATCTTTATTTTGCAGGATAATCCTCTTCCATACCACATCACGATTACAGGTTTTGTTGTGTTAAAAATAAAATGTTCGGTAGGAATGGGGTTTTTATTTGCTGTTTATTACAAACCAGTTTCCTATCTCATAGAATAGCTGCTATCTAAGACCATGACTCATACTTTCAAATAAAAATAGAATACTGAATTTTGAATCCAAATAGTAAAGGCTCCTAAGTGTGGTTTTTATAGGCCACTGCTTGCTCTCAGTAAAAAAAAAAACAAAACAAAACAAACACAACAAAAAAAAACAAACAACAAAAAAAAACTAATACTTTGTAATCTAACTTTTATGAGTTTGTATTTCTTAGTTCTTGGCAAAGCTGTTTTTCTTCTTAAACATTTGCTGAAGTGTTAAACTAGCTTACGTTTACCAAAGTAACAACTTTTTCTGGGGTACACTTCAAAAATTAGTCACCCTACAATGTAGTGTGTTTGAATTAAGGAAAATGTTAAAACAGATGTATAGTTAAAATAACTAGGTGTGATCTCTATAAACAACTTCTTTTCAGAAATCTGTATGTAGAGCTAACGTTTACTTCAGCATAAACATTAACGAACAGGGAGGGAAGAGAATCAGATCTTTCACAGAGCTGTACTTGACCATATCTTATAGACAAAGCAGAATTACAATGCATGTAACAAAAACAGTAAAAGTATTATTTTTAAAAGTTGATAGTTACAAATAGGGTACATTAACAATTTTCTACTTTATTTCAGTACAATTTTCAACATACAATCTACTATTTTTCAAGATATTTGAAGACTTAAAACAAAACTTCTATAGACTACTTGCAAACAGTAAAATTTAAGTAAAATGCTTACATTCTTATTTGAAAACAAAAATCAGGTAAAAAAAAAGTGGGTGCAAGTTCTGCTCTCTGTTGCAATCTCATGTCAGGTTTATTATTCCTAAAAAGAGAGAGAAAATAAAGATTAGCAAAGATGTACAGTATGAAAATGATCTATAAAAGTCATTGTTCCTAACAATTAACTGCCCCACCAAACCCAAGAAAATCTGTTAGAGTCACTAACAACTTGAAATTGTCTACCTTTTCTTCTTTACGCCTGTCCTTCTTTTCTTCATTATTTTCCATGGTCTCTTCTTCATCTTCAACAATCCCGTCCCCTTGGTATTTGTCATGAGTCCATTTTGGACTGCTACCTGACTTTTTGAAGTTAAAGCGCCCTCTGCCACGTTGAAAAGTACCACGACCTCTTCCTCTTTTGGCCCAATAATCCACACCATCATCTCTGTCATCATGCTACAGAAAGGTTAAAAACAATCATCACTGAAATGTCTTTCTTGTAAGGAAAATGATTATATCCCTAAATCATAAGTCATGGTATAAATTTCCTGATTTGGTTTATGAGGTTGGTAATGTTTTAAAACAATAAAACAAAACCAGTAAAATAACTTTTCAACAAAAACTTTTGTCAAAGCAAATAATTACATTATACTGCTTAGTAACCCAAGCACTAAGAGCTGCCCAGACAATTTTTTGGAAAATCTCAACGGCTAAATTACTGCCAAATTTCAGATTTTTAATTTTTTCCTTTCCAGTATTTCAATCTAAGTCCACTTGTTACTATTTATATTGCATGTAAATGAGACCAACATTTTTCCAAAAAAACTTTAGTCATAAAGATGTGAAAAAGTTATAAAAATATCATTACAGTAACATCAACATTAAATAGGTGGTATGAATTATACCTTACATATAGAAACAGATTTTAAATCTGAGATTTAAATCTAAATCTATGTATATTACACATCAATCTTCAGGGGTAGGTCATCTCAAATCATGATGATTTCTCCCTAGAGAGTATTTCTCCCTAGAGAAATACCTCAACTTATTCTTCACCAATCTGAAGTACCGTAGCTATTACATTCCAATCATAATTTTTCACTAACTGCATCCAAATAGAGAGTTTCACAAATTAATAATTATTCCATTAATCAAAACAATCTGCAAAACTAAAAAGTACCTGACTTTGTGGACAAGTCAATGAGTATTACATTCCAAAGTTCTCCTGTAATGTAATTTAATTAACTGCTACCCCCCTTCACAATTGAGAAATAAGGCAAAATGATGCCCCTGTAGGAGACAACAGGCATAAATGCAATGTTGCATAACCTATGGATTACTGATATTGATCAACTGCCCAAGTCACTAAAATGTTTCTTCAAATTATATGATATGAGCACATTTTTCAAAACAGAATATGCCTTTGTGCCTATTCATGTAATACAGATCACCCTCCTGCATGACTTAAAAAGCTCAATTACACATGTAATTAACAGACTACATAAAGGAACATTTACAATTCCTAATAATCTATCTTTACCAAACCAATGAAACGTTACTAGCTAGAGGTGTGTAAGACTCCATAAAAAACAAATTTAGCAACTATCAAAAGTATAAATTTCAATGCCATAGTTTAATTTGAAACTGGAAATAAACTATTTTAAAATAGGCTGCCATTCAAAATAATGCTCATGCAATTAGATAATTTCAAGGTTTCCTTTGATATTAGCACACCCAACTCCAAAGTAGTTGTTTTTTATTGTTTGTGTATTTACATAGTATTTCATAAATTTGTGGGAAAAGCAAACAGGTTTTGCCGTCAGAGGCATGGGTTTATATCTTAACAGAAACTTTGTGACTTTATTTCATTTTAAGAGAGAGAGAGAGAACCTTAAGGAAACACAGATGATCTGTAAAGTGTCCAGCCCAGTGTGTGACAAAAAAGGTCTCAATCTACTGTGCTGTTTTATAGTGTTTACTATGGGAAGTCACCGTTTCTGATCACTTTCTATGTATTTACTCATCTAATCCTCACAACAACCCCACCAAATACTGTTACTAATACCATTTCAGATATGAAAAAACTGAGGCATGGAGAAATTGAGTAACTTGCCCAAGGCCACAGCAGTAGTCCTTTGCACTACCCTTGCACCATATCACCTACAGAATACATTTCCCAGTAATCTTGGTAACAGTGAATGATTACCATACAAGGCAGCTAAGAGTAGAAAACAGAAAAAGCAGTAGCAAAGCTTGACATGAGGTTAAACTAACCAGTACCTTTAAAGTTACAATCATTTTATTTTATTTTATTTTTTAATATATTTTATTGATTTTTCACAGAGAGGACGGGAGAGAGATAGAGTTAGAAACATCGATGAGAGAGAAACATCGATCAGCTGCCTCCTGCACATCTCCCACTGGGGATGTGCCCGCAACCCAGGTACATGCCCTTGACCGGAATCGAACCCGGGACCTTTCAGTCCGCAGGCCGACGCTCCATCCACTGAGCCAAACCGGTTTTGGCAACAATCATTTTAAATTGGGCTAAAAAAAACAACCGATAGCTAGAACATTACACTATATATTGTACTTCGGAAGTTAAGTGACATTTTAATGCTAAGCATACTAATCCTCAAGTTCTAACACCCATACTAACTCTTAATCCTCAGGTTTAATCTTATTACAACTTTTAAAAATTATTTCACAAATGATAAAGGGCCAGAGAAGTCAGATATGTGCAGTACACAATTAAAAATATTATACATGGAGGCCATATTGACAACCAAGATCTTTTGAATCCCTTTATCTCTTCTCCATAGAATGATCAAGTATCAAAGGGTTAAATTCATTAAAACTCCAATCTTGAACCCCCTTTCCCACCAAGGGTTTTTTTCTCTTCCTCAGGATACAACATAAACTCACCACCGAGAACTTGCCCACTGCAGCACTTTTCCACTTGCTCCAACTTCATATACTTGCCCTCCATAGAATTTCAGGTTCTAAGACTATTATATCTCCCGGAGTACTTATTATTGAAAATATCTCCATATCTGCATAAATCCAAGTTTTAAGATAGGAAATTTCAGAAAAGTATACAATAAATGTCACTATTACTCAGTAGTGGATGGACAATTCCGTGCTTGCAGAACCAAGGCTCTGGAGCCAATACATGGGTTCAAATTCTGACCCCATTTCCACTAGTCATGTAATATTAACTTTGGTCAAGCTGCTCAATTTCTGTACCTCAGTGTTTTCCATATGTAAAAGTGAAATGATGGCCCCACCTCAAAAGGATTTTATAAGCATGAAATAAACACGTGTAAAACACATATTTATGCTAGAGTATCATTATTACTGAGTATTATGTTTCATTAATATAGATAAACCTTCCATGCTGGTAAACTGTTTTAAAAGAATCTAGGGGAATGTGTATAGTTTTCAATCTCATTTCCTCAGAATCATATTTTTGTTTATACTCCTATTCTCAACATTAGTTGTCTGAAAAATCAAGTTATCTTTACAGAAGATGCAAAATCTTTTAAATTTAAATATCCATGTAAAAACGAGTTGTCATTTCAATGGCTCATTAATTAAGAACCAAAATAAGCCTGGCAGATGTGACTCAGTTGGCTGAGCATCTTTCCATGCACCAAAAGGTCACTGATGGATTTTTCTCTCACACATCCATGTTTCTCTCCCCCTCACTCCTCCCCGCTCTCTAAAATCAGTAAAATCATGTTTTTTAAAAAAGGAACCAAAATAATTAACTTTGGGAATTGATTTATAAGAAAAAAATGTATGGTGTTCATTTTACTTCTAGTAAACATCAGTTTGTGCCAAATGTACATGTATGCTTAATGCAGAAATGTAAATTTTTAAATATAACCCAGAACAGCAACATATAAAAAGTTACTACTACTTCTTAAAATAACATACCTCTTAATTAGTAAAACTGCTAATTACAGACCAACCTAAAATGATTATGTCCCAATTTAAGATAAAAATATGATACTAGGTTATGAAATAAAGCCACAGAAAAATGAAGGTCTGGCCTAAATTAAATATTTGTACAATAGTACAAGTGTTTTATAAAATCTACTAATTTTACTTCTCTTTTTGACCTTTCACATTTGATCTACTCTCTGGCATTTTTATCATCACCCAACTCCTCACCCCATCTTTCAAAGGTTGGCCTTTTAATCTCTCCTCTTCTGACTGAGAGATCTTATAATGGCTTTAGTTGTGTCCTGTAAAATGATGGCTCCTAAATTTCTCTTTCTAGATATGCATTAAACAACTATCTATTGCACATCTCAACTTGATTTATCCTGGGCATTTCAAGAACTGAACTTAATCTCCTCAAATGGGTTTCTCCCTTGTGTCCCCTATATCTCAAGAGAATTTCTTCTCAGTACCAATACCCAACTAGTGGGTCTCTGAGTAAATCCCCACAAATGTTACTTTCTTTTCTCAAATCTAGCCCCTTAGCTCACTCAAAATCACTCAGATGTATCTGTTCACAACCATGATTCTTCTAAAACTGCTTAAAATCCAAACTTACAAAAGTATTATGGCTTTCCACAACTTAGCTCCTGCTTTTGCTTTATTTTCCAGAACTTATACCAATCATCTAGCCACCTGAGTCCTGGAATTCCCTGTATCAGGATCACCTAACCATCTTTTAAGCTCAAGATTCAAGCCAAGGTCCTTTACCAAGTTTATCTGAATCACTCTTTCCTTTGCAATAATCCACCATTTCCTCCGTTGGAGAAAATCCACAATACATATTTAGAATGCGCCGAAACCAGTTTGGCTCAGTGGATAGAGCGTCGGTCTGTGGACTGAAAGGTCCCAGGTTCGATTCCGGTCAAGGGCATGTACCTGGGTTGCGGGCATGCCCCCAGTAGGAGATGTGCAGGAGGCAGCTGATCGATGTTTCTCTCTCATTGATGATCGATGTTTCTAACTCTCTATCTCTCTCCCTTCCTCTCTGTGAAAAATCAATAAAATATATTAAAAAAAAAAAAAAGAATGCCTGCTTCTCCCTTACTAGTTTCTAAGCCAAAAATGGAATTATATCATATTTCTAGAATAAATAACAATCTGTTATACATAAATTCTTAAATCAAGAGATGGATCTTTTAAACTGTTCTATACTGTAACAATAAAATATGACTGTCAATTCAAACAACTCAAGCATAAATTTCTCCTCATAGGAGTACATGCTAAGCAAACACGCATAATGTACTCTAAAAATTTAGCATTTTTGGACTCTTGGTCATTAAAGTACCCAAAAAAGAGGCAACTGGGAACTAATTTCTGAAACAATCATACTGTTCATTTTCCAAAAAAAAAAAAATCAACCTACTTCAGAATATACCTCTAGCCTCTAACTTAGCTGATGTGCCATGGAAATTCAGATTTATTCAAATAATACATTCATAAAAGCCAAATGAAAGATACAATTCTGTAAATCCAGTACTATCTTCCTACTTGCTTCAACGAAACAACTAGGTCTGCATAACTAATCTCTGAAACATGACTTCCCTGAGAAGCTATGACAAAAATGAATGCTTCTGTGGTAATAGTTTTGGTGTTTCCTTAAGTCTGTGTCTGTAATGCAGGACAGACCCTTCTCCTCCTTGTCAAATTGCAGAAAATTTCCATCACTAACTAGAGAATCTTTCATGACCACCTCCTCTAGTTTTACTCCTTAGAAAACTACTTCATGTAAAGCATCACAAGGAAACACCAAATTAGTGTATCTAGCACATTCCCGTAATGTGATTTTTTCATCCTCCTTTTACTCCAAATAGCCTCCCTCAAATCCTTAATTACATGTAGAATTCTTCTCCTTGTCTTTCATTGAAACAATTGGCTGTGATAATAGACAGTAAATCTTAATGAGAAGTTTCTACAAGTTTCACTGTCTTATAGACAGATAGCCTATATTGAAGTTCTCTGAATGTGGCTATCAAATCAGGTATAAATTTTAGATACCCTGATCAGCCCATAGGTGATGTCAATAAAGAACAGACAGGACTAAAGGAACCCACATTTTCAGTACTTCAAACCATCTGGGTAATGAACTTTTATTTAAGAGTTCCCACATTATGGTGAAATCTTTTCATAGCAGTGGATATCTGTATGCTTTGAAAATTAATGCAAACCAAATAAAGACAGATGTCTAACACCCACCAAGAAGTACTTCTTGCTCTTTGGGGTATATTCTGGATCCCATTCCTCTTCCTTCGGTCTCTTTTGAAAAGTAGTATTTGAGTTGTTTGGACCAGTATTTGTCCCAGCAAAAACTCCTCTGGCTCTTCCTCTGCCTCTAATTCGAAACTGATTAACATTAACAAAGTTGTTTAGTAATGCAATTAAAGGTATTTAAGTTACATGCAAACTCTTAATTTGACTGCAGTAACAAAAAACATATTTCCTAATTTCCTTCCTAAAACCCAACATAGCCACTAAGGATGGAAAGGATGGCCATTTTATATCATGGGTAAAAAACACTGCCTTCTGAAAGTGAGGTTAAGAAGAAATGCACAAAAACTAAGTGTTCGAATACTACACTTTTCATGGCCTGACCTAGTATTTTTAAATAAAAATAATCAAATTGGTTCTTTTCCCTTTGACTAGCCAAAAGAGTTGTCTAATTCCTTTGAATTATCATAGGAGCCCCAAGTGTTCAACTATACCTATCACCAGTTAAGCAATGCTCTTCTTTTTCTCAATTATCTACTCAATGAACACTAAAATAACCAACTGGAACTCAATCAAGATAGGAATCTGAATCTAAAAATTAAAGAGTCAAAAAGAATATGCACTAAGAAGTTATTAAAATAATAATTAAAATATGAAGGTAATATGTATGCTGTGTAGAATAAAAAGTTATGGTTCCTATGGTTGATACACATATAAACAAGAACTTGAAGAAAACAGGGAAAAATCAAAATGTTTTAATACAAACATATGGATTTTTAAAAATGTCTTTAGGTATCTTTCCAAAACTAAGTGATTTTTTAAAATGGGTCTCAATCCATAAATTTCCTTGACTCTTGGACCTTTAAGTACTATGTATAGTTATTAATTCCAAAGTTAAGAAATGTATCTAGTTTATATAGATGCTTCTCGATCTCAAAATGGCATTTCTTTTAATCAGGCAAAAACATTTATTACTCTGTGTACAAACAAAGTATCATCCCACTCCAGACCCTCCTCCCTTTCCCTAAATGGCATTTCTTAAATGAAGATACTTCAAATACAATTTCATTTTTCAAGACCAATTCTAACTGTAGGAGTAATGACTCACATAACAATGTCGAAGTCATATAATTTAACTTTCCTTATGTACAGTATTCTAAGGTAAAGTCCTATCAAAAATTCAAAGATAATTTTATCACTTACAAAGGTTCCTCGTGGTCGACTAACTCCTGCAAAGCCCGAGTATTCTTTTAGTTCATGGTGAGTTTTAAATTCTTCTTCTCTTTCCTTCTTACTCTCCTTTTCTTCTCTAGAACTGGGAGAAGAAGGTGATGCTGAAGAGGATGAAGATCGAGAATGATCTTGCTCTCTACTTTTATGTTTACTGAAAAATAAAGAAAACAAAAAAAATGTGCTATCTTTAAAAACGATGAAGAACCTGTTGAATCTTATAATAAGAGGGATATTTTTCAAGCCAAAAAACTATCCCCTATTACAATGATTACATAACTAAAGTAATTGGGTGTTAAAGTTTGACAGTCTGTTTCCATTCTCCTTCAATATTTGTTTTACACCACTACTGAAAATCATACTAGTAGTCTGGAAACTTCAAGTATGAGGTTCAGTTCTTCCATATTTTTAACTTTTTGTTTTTGTTGTCATTTTAAGGAAAGAAAAAGAAGAGTAGGAAAAGGCAAGTTTCAAAATGACTGCAGTTTGTATACCATGGTGAGAATAGTTGGTATGGTTTGGGCCATTACTCCGTTATAGAAATAAAAAACACATGACAGTACAATAAAAAACACAAGTAAAATCCACCATTTACCTAATGAATACCAAAAATAAAAAATAAATAAAAACAATTATCTATGATACTTAGTATTCCTATTATTTATTTGACACTATGGTGATCAATATTACATGATTCTAATACAACACCCGAAAAGGTCATACCTGCAATAACTCTTACCACTGCTAACAGTATCCATGGAAACATTACTTTGAAAGACTAATACACATTGCTATTTCATAAAAACTAATCCTTCCTCCCCCCATCTCTCCCATGTTAAACCACTAGATATCAGTTTAAAATTCTTGTACTCTGGGTGTTATGAGTTGAAAAAGTGCGGAATCAAGCATAACGAACCAAAGTTCTTACACAAACTGTTTCTAGAAATGCACTGCATTGAAGTCCAACCTCCTGATGTAGCCTGGATAATAGGACACATTAATTTGTCATTTTTTTTTTTCAGTGTTAGCTTGCTATTCCAAAGTTTTTGTCCTCATCCACCATAAGCCGAGTAAAAGACAAATACATTTTTGCTGTAAAACAAATAATTTTAATTGTTTAAATTTAAATATTCGATTACACAGTCAAAATTGAAAGCAATTAAGCTGACAATTATTAAAGGCTAATTAGAAGCTAAAACCTAATTCAGACAGTTTTAACAATTACCTGTCGTCTTTGTAAGATTTGTATTCCTTGTAATCTTTTGGAGTTTTTTCCTGCTTTCTTGACCCACTGGATTCCCTGGAGCCCTTGGAATCCCCCCGTTCTTTGCTTCTTTCTTTTCTCCGACGATCAATGTCATGCCGAAGATCAGCTGAGTCACACCTTAATTTTTTATCTCCCTATAAAAGATAGATACAAAGTAACTTTCAGGGGAGAAAGAAAAAATATATTTATGTACATATATAGCCAAATTATTGCCAGTTTCTAAAGTGACATTTTAGGATCAGAAAAAAGAAGGGATCATAAACTACTTCCGTACTTAGTTTTTGTTTAAAAAAAAAGTGTAGTTGGTTGTTTTTACTAAGTCATTATGTACACAAGTGCAGTGAGACTGGAAATGTTATTAAAATCTAATTATCTTAAAAATCCTAAATTTTTGTGCAAAACAATCCATAAATTTTTATGCAATAAAATAATTATTTTTCCACTCAGCAATCCTCATTATTATCCCTCATCTTTCCAAATAGCATTTTTTAAGGACTTGAACATTGACAAAGGTTATAATCTATAGTTGTGATGTAGCCATCTGCCTATAAAGTTAAGATATCCTAAAGTAATGGTTCTAATTACTTAAACCTCATTATCATCAAGCTCTTTCCAAAGAAGATGACCAACCCAATAAAAACCACTTAAAGAAAGGATTCTGTAATTTCCATAACATGCAACTAGAATATGATTAATGAAACCAATTCAAGTTAAACAAGGGTAGAAACAAAGCCAGAAAGACATTATTCCCAATCCTGTACTCAGTATCTTGGGCCATATACTGCCCTTTCTCAATTCAGGTATTGCAACGGACATTAGTTTAACTGGGTCACAATTCACCTCCTTCTTGTTCCATTGCTTTTTCAAATACTATATAATTTAGGAAGATGGAAAGAGGAATCTAGGAATGAAGAAAAATTACACATCAGTAAGATGCTAATAATGTGGACATCCTTGCTAGTATTCAACAATTAGTAGTACTGGGAAGTCTAACTATAATATTCATAAGCATTCATAAACCTGAAAATATAAGTATATATCCAAATAATATCAACTACTCACCTATATGCTCCCAGGCTAACCAAGAAAAAAAATCAAATCAAGAGCAAAAACCTTCCTATTCGCCTAGGTATTACCAAGCCCACAAGTACCAAGCTAAAGGACTAAAGGAAAGTGGAAATAGTTTATAAACTCTAAACTATATGTATATTACACATTAACATATATATTATTCATTCAAACAGGAAGATGAAAGATAAAAGGCAATGGCATATCCACTTGTCCATCCATCAGTAATAACTACCTTTTCCTCTCCAGTTCAAAAACCAGTATGAGTAACTAGAGAAGCAAATACTCAGTGTCGGAGCACAAGGATAGACTAAATTGTTGGCGAAACAAAACCGACACTGAATCCAAGGTATTGAAAGTAAAAGCCAAAATTAGTATTCACTTCTCAGAATTGGCTTTTCCAAGATCAATATACTCCATGCAAAGAAACCCTTTTCTTTCTAATCTCTAAATTCCATATCTAGTAAGTCATATTTTAAAAATTTGTACACAACTATTAAAAGCTTCTAGTAATAAAAGTGCCAATGTTTCCATAATAGGCCCATTGTTCAACAACTTTCCAAAACAGATGTATTCTCGTTTTTCTGAATGGAAAACCAATGTCCAAGAAGCTAAATGTTTTCCAAATATCAGACAGTATTTGGTGACAGCCAGAATTTCAACAAAGCAGTACTTCCAAGTCACCTAACCTTTTCATTACAGTTGCTCACTTTCTACTTTTCCCCAGAGTATCATCTGAGGCCCCCCCCACCCCCGCCCGCACGAATGAATTTCATTCTCACAGAGCCCCACCAAGCCAGTTATTCATAGGGGCCTCTCTCAAGTTTAATAACATTCATCCTCCAAAATCCACAAATATTCTAATATGACATATAGTTTTTGTTCCAAACATTCATTTGTAAATCAGTTATTAGGATGATTATTTCTTAGTCCAGATCAAAAATGCTCAGCAGCCGTGGTATTACTTCTGTGAAGAACCTACAGATTTAATTTAGGCATACATATATCAAGGAATATTTATTCCAGCTCATCCATTTCACAACAAAACTTTATAGAAATCCTAATATAATTTGTATCATTGCTTTTAAAATGTCCCTTTGTCTGCCCATTGATTCTTTACCCTTTTCTTGGAAGTAATTTCTTCCTTTCATTAGCATTTTTTAAAACTACTCTTGACTTAGGGAGCATTTGAGATCTTGCTCTCCGCATCTATTAACAGTTTGGCTCAAATAAACTCTTATAAAAATTCGCCAAAAAAAGAAAAATCTACTCTTGGTTTCTTAGATACATGGTATACCGTCAGCTTAATTTCTTCTAGGAAGGGAATATTGTGTGTGCATGTGTGTGTGTGTGTGTGTGTAAACAATTTGCCTAGACAAACTATGCTTAATACAGTATTAACAAAGCTAAACTAACATTAAAAAACTGTCCCTTCAAAACATACCTTTTGAATTTCTTCTTTGAAAACTCTCTCTTCCCCTGCTAATCGGGTATGCTTCCTCAGGGCACTTGGAGAGATGTCAATTCTCCTTAATATAAAATAAAGTCTATTTGTAGTCACATTAACTTAATGGTACAAAAAAACCCTTAGAATTTTTCATTTTTGTGAAGAAAATACTAGAAAGGTATTTCTCTCCCAATCGACTAATTTAGCATAGTAAAATTATTAATTACTGACAATTAAGAAATAAAACTATTTCTATTAAAAATGAATTAAAATGTCTTTTTCAACCAGATTTTTATATATAAATGAAGCCTAATCTTTATCAAACTTTTTTAATCAATAAAGAAAATCTGTTTTAAGTATTATCATTTTAAGTGTCCATCATCATACAATTATAATACAAATACAATTAATATCCTCAATGAAAGCAGAAATAGGATCATTTATTCCTAAGTGTCCCCAATATTTTTAAATATTCAGTGGATCTCTAATTTTATTCTGCACCTCTCCTTGCCTTTTTAAGCTTGTGTCTGTCAGGAGCAACTTCTCAGCAGTCACCAAAAACCACACCTACTATGTAAAAAGTACTAAGTTATATATTTTATAGCCAATAATACTAATTGTCACCACCCTGCAAAATAAACATTGTTATCCTTATTTTATAGATGGAAAAAAAAATTAATGTTCAGAGATTACATAACTTGTTCAACCCAATTCAGTGAAGTGACAGAGCCAGGATTTGAACTTACACTTGCCTGACTTCAATTTCAATGTTCATGCTTATTTCATGAAAAATAATTCTGCCTCTCCACCAAGCATTTTTATTTTACAAACTTATTGGAATTAAATTAAATTCAAGGGTTACTCTAGGCATCCAACCCCCTTCCAAAAAGCAAATGTGCTATTTTAATTCCATACTGGGGAGTAATAAAAGAGTAATTAAATCCTAACAACCAGTTTAAACCAAATAAACTGAAAATTAAGAATAAACAATAAATCACCAACTTTTCAAGACTAGAAATATATTTATTCAAGGCATAAATCAGGAATAAAACCAAAGTTCATTTGTATCATGATGATAACAGTTCCAATATAATCTTGTTTAAACAGTGTTTTCCTATCAAAATAGCATTTTTATATGCCTGTTCAATAGTACACATACCTGTGTATCTCAGGGCTCTTTTGGCGGGTACTATGTTCTTCAGTGGCTTTCTGATAGGAAGTGAACCTCTCATTTAGGGTCATCGCAGGTGATTTGAAGTATTGCTCTGTTGATTTAGGAGAAATACTGCCCAATTAGTTATCTTTAAGAGGGATATTCATTTGTGACAGAAGGGCATGTAGCGAGTGAAAAGAAAATAAAAATATTCAAGAAACCTAGCAGAAAGGAATCAAGTGTTACAAGAGTTCCTCCTACCCTGTCCCTTTTATAACTCTTATACCTCAACAGGAAACTGATACAAAGTTCCTCACAGGTCCCTGTCAATACTACATATAATACAAAAACAATAAATAGATTAAACTGAGAGTCTCTAATTTCATTTCAATAATGCACTATTTCATCAAACAGAACAAAAACAAAATGTGAATATCCTTATACCCTGCCAATTATGAACAAGTTACTTCAAGTAATCATTTGCAGAAAATAAAAATGACATAACTACATTGTTGGTTTTAGTAAACAAAATTATTTCATCGAAAACTATACTGACAGCAAAAATTGGATTTAAGAAAAAACTTAATACTGCTATTTCAATTAGAAAATATTTTTCAATTAACATTCATTAATTACTCCAAAAATCTGGCATCTTGGCAAACCTGACAGCACATTTGATATTAATGCCTTGTCTTTCTTTTAACAATTTTTAAATTAGTGATATCAATACTAATTTTTAAACTAGTTCATGGTATGTTGTAAATGTAAAATACAGAAGATGTGTAAGTCATGAAATGTTACATTACGAAGCAAGCTATCTGCTTAACAGGTCAACATACATCTGTGTCAACTTACCGCCCAGTATCCAGCACATGTCTCATAACCAATTAAAACTTGAAACGGCCACTACAAGGGTAGTGCCTCAATCTTAATTCCATGAAACCCAGGAATTTGAGCTAGCAACTCAGTTTTTATGCCATTTTTGCCAGGAAGACAGAAGATTCAACTTTGCCTGTATCTTTCAACAGCTATTTTACTTTGAAACATGGATTTTGCCATTTCAAAACATATTCCAGGACCTAGTTACAATGAAAAAGAAAACATCACTGGGCATTTTCAGCTCTAGGTTAAGTAAGAGCTGTTTAGATTGGTTGCACAATACCAGTAATAAAACATAACTACAGTTCTTTAAAAAAAAAAAAAAGAAAATGAAAAAGCAAAAAATTTTATCAAAACCTGATCTCAAAATTCAGCAATAAATTGTAAAATGTGGAGACAGGTCAAAAAAATGTGAAAAAAGAAAAATGTTAATGTTTCCTATTTTATGTACCACAGTAATATGGTCATGAACTGTTTCACAAACCCAGTTATAGCCAAATAACAAAAGAATTTTGTTACCATGCTTAAATAATTACAGTAAAAAAAAAGAAATTCATTAATTATTCAGTTTTGAAATATCAAGTGCATAAAGAATTGCTAGTGATAAGTTTAAGCTATCACAATGAGTTGTTCTCATGTCAAGACAAACTTTTTTTAAAAAATGGTTTTTAAGACCAACAGCCATGGTGACTCCTGAATAAGAATCTATTTCATAGCACACTGCCTTTTAAAGACAAAAACAAAACAAAACTTAAACCTAACTGCCCAAAAAGTCATACCCTAAACCTTTGAAACTAATTTTGAAACTAGAATTACATAGTGGGGAAAATAGCACATCAGAACTTCAGTGAAACACATACCTTTATCATCTTTAGTATCTAAAGAAATCTCACCATTATCCTAATTAGTCATTATTCATGTAATCATTACTAATCTACTTTTAAATTTCTTGAACTTGTTTACCTTTTAAAAATCATAATATGGCCCTAGCCAGCTTTGCTCAGTGGTTAGAGTGTTTGGCCCATGGACTGAAGGGCACAGGTTCTATTCTGGTCAAGAGCACGTACCTTGGTTGCAGGCTCCATCCTGGGCCCCAGTCGGAACATGTGTGGAAAGCAACCAATAGATGTCTCTCTCTCACATCAATGTTTCTCTTTCTCTCCCTACCCCTTCCACTCTCTCTAAAAATCAATGGGGGAGAAAAAAAAAACTTCAGGTAAGGATTAAAAAAAATAAAGTAAAAAATCCTAATATGCCCAACTGACATGGTTCAGAAAAGAGATTCCCGGTGAGGGCACATGCCCGGGTTGTGGGCTTGATCCCCAGTAGGGGGGCATGCAGGAGGCAGCTGATCAGTATTTCTCACTAATGTTTCTTTCTATCCCTCCCCCTTCCTCTCTTTCTAAAATCAGTAAAATATCTTTTTTAAAATCCTAATAATTTTTTTCTGGTTTATTTATCATGTAGAAAAGGTAAGTATTATAACAAATTAAGTAATACAAAGAAAAGATAGGATAATCCAGTTTTCCCACAGGATTCAGGTTTTAAAAGTTGAAAAAATTCTTAATATTCAGTAACAATGCTGTTTGACTTTGTTATAAATCCATGCCAAGTACATTATAAGCCATACACATGCAGGTAATGGAAGGTAATCTGTAAGCATACTGCACTTCAAATACAGTATAATGGCACATTTCAAAAAAACTTTCAGCATTAACAAAATCTACATTGTGTTTTACCATGATATACATTTTTAGGGTATGTTTTAGCTCTTAATATTTCAATCGGTTTTTATTAAATATCATCATGCTGGCAAGACTGAAAGCACTCTTCATGAAACACTCCTTTTTCCAAATTTTTAATGCTGTCTGTATTCTTGCTATCCCTAGGCTACATTAATTATTAAGCATTGCTGTTCATTTTCTTCTATTTGCAGGAGAAATTCAATTCACAATACTAAGCATACTAAACATACCTTTAACGTGATGAACCAAGGACACAATGTGCTGAATAAATGACTCTGAAGTGCTCTTGCTGGCCTGAGGCAACTTAATGTGGTCAAAGATGGATCGGAATTCTTGCTCCTTCTTGACAGAATGGACAAGTGTACTAGCAAGTAGCCTGTCTTTAGTCAAGGAAGCAGGTCTGGAACATATCGGTACACACACACACAAACAAAATATACCATTGGTTTGAATATGAAAATGGGAAATGTATTCAGAAAATAAAAAAATTAAATGAAATATTAACCAACCACCCACATTTTAAAAGCCATTATATTTACTGGGCATTAATGTGAAATTACCTGTTAGAATCATCAAGAGGAACAGGGGCCATTTTGAGTTTGACTTCAGGACGATGAGAATCGCTGGCTATCATTTTAATCCTAAGTGGGCTCTCCTCCCTGAAGGTAGACTTTTCTCGTGCATCCAGATTCTTGTGTAGAGGGGGACTGTAATCAAAGAGGTCTTTGAGCTTTTCAGACTTTACCTGCTCAGGTGACTGAGTTTCTTTCTTTACTGTTATTCTCTCAGAATTTTTGTCGTCTTCCTTGTGCTTATCTTTTGTAGTGCTAGGCCTTTCCACTACATATCCAGTCTCTTTAAGTTTATAATTTTTTTCTTCTCTAAATCCATCACTTTCTCTATTGCCTTTCAGTGAAACTTTGGACTTGTACTTGTTTCCTTCCTCCTCAGTATTCCGGTGAGATGTAGTAGCAAAATTTTTACCCTGATCTGCAAGGACTGACTTTCTGAACTGTCTATAATCTTCTGTCTCCTCTGTGTCATCCCCTTCTGAATCATTAAACTTTTGTTTTCCAGACTCTTTATCACTGAAGTAATCTAGGGCTTCCTGATCTTCCCATTCTCCCTCTGCCCTTCCTTTCTCTGATCCTTTCTCCTTTGGAGCCTCTTTATCCCTGGTATTACCCCTATCAAGCAGGAATACTCTAGACTCTTCATCTGTGAACCTGTGAATAAGCAAAGAAGAGGATGGTAACTCTGGATTGCATTCACTGTGGATAACTTGCATACTTAAATGTGCTGCCCAATACCACAGGACCGGTAATGAGAGGGAAAAACCCTACTGAAAGTGTTTTCAGATTCCACTTTTAAAACAGTAAAGGCATCCATATAGCACTTAGGTACTGAGTTTTTAAATCAATTTATGTAGTAGACTTCCTGAATGTTAAAAAGCAGAAGCCATTCTCAAAAACCTATTCTTATTCAGTCACAGCCCACAAATCTGCACTAACATCCAAATTCCCAGAGATCCTATAACATACATCACAGCTTAAGTTTAACTTCTGAGGCTAAGAATCACTAGTCAACTATTTATTTACTTAATAGCATTCTACGTATTTTACACAAAATTTCTGATTATTTCATTTAGCAACACTTGAAATTAGAATTCAAACCGAGTATCTGTTTCAAATATCACTAGTCAGTATCTGTTTCAAATATCACTCACTAGTCATTATCTTTTCTATGGTCAGGCAGATTCATTAAAAATTGGCAGCTGGATTATTTATAATACTACACAAGAACATGAAATAGAATTGCATTATTTATATAGGTCACATTATAATGCTGAAGAGAACAAAATAAGCTTTTAATGCTCTAACATTACAAATTAATCTCTGAAAATTTTGTTTTTACATGTTAACAATTACGCTTTACACTACTCATTTTTCGTTTACATTAATTCTGAACTTACTGAAACTGGATAAAAAAAGGAGGAATATAAATTAGTTCTTATTAAAACACTTAACTTCCAAAGTTAGAGATGTAAGTAAAAACAATCTGGAATTAACTTATAAAGGAATTCATGAGTAAAAATAGCTAAATACATATAGCAGTGCAATTTTAAGTCTTATAAATCCAAAGAGAATTCAAAGAATAAAACTATTAATATTTTCATCTAAATTCTCTGCTTTAGTTCTTACCTTTTTAAGAATTTTCCTGTCTTTGCAGTTTCCTGATCTCCACCATCAGGATAAAATGAAGAACGTCCCCTAGCCTCATCTCTTGGAGCATTCTGTGGTGTGATTGTCTTTGCAGGGCTTCTTCGTGAAGGGATGTGATGAATTGGACTATTCTGAGAAGGACTATATCGACTAGATCCATTTCCAACAGAACCAGACCCAGATCTTTCAGGACTATGCTGAATGGAATGTGAATGCTGAGAGGGGGTGTTTTTTGCAGAGTGGACTGTACTGAGCATGGGCGCATCAGAGCAAGATGAACTCTGACTAGGTGGCGTAGCAATTGGTGAAGGACTATGGGGTGATCTAGGACTATTATCATAAGCTGAAAGGCCAGGCCAAATATCACCAGATGTGGCTGATGATTTATTAAACTCATCAATAGATTCAGATGGGTCATGTTCAAATGTATCTTTCGGTTCCTCCTGTGATTTATTTTTCAAAGGACTCTCTTCTTGGGGCTCCCCTTCAGATTTTTTGGTTTGTTTTTCCTGAGACCCTCGTCTTTTAGAGACAGGAGATTTGCTATATGGGGATGAAGAACGAGAAGAGGATGATCTTGGAGACCTAGAGGATCTGTATGACCGGCGAGATCTGCTTCGGGATCTTTGAGAAGAAACTGATCTTCTTTTTGGACTTCTGGAACGTGAACGACCTCGTCTAGGACTCCTAGAGTGTCTTCTGTTCCAGACAGGTCTATAGCCACCTCGATGATATCTACCTCCTCCACCTTGATAATACCCTCTACCCCTTCCTCTGTACCCATAAGGTCGTCTCATTCCTCTATTATTTCTGTAATCTCGCCGATAATCTCTAGAATAAATACGATCTCTACTACGAGATCTTGAATACGTCCTGGAACGAGACCTAGAACTAAAAATGAAATAAATATCAATGCAATAAAAATAAACTATTCCATCCTACCATTCTAAATAGTCCAAGTTGAATATAGCATGCAAATCAATTGTCAAAACTAAAAATGTACATTAAAAAACAACGCATGTACACAAAAGTAAAAGTTTACTGTTTTTAATGAAAAGCGTCTCATTTCTAAGGTAAATATTGAGAGACTAAATTAAAGACCTTAGAAATGAAGGCACAGAAAATGGGAAAAAGACATATTCAACAGAACATACTAACAAATTATAGTACATTTATTCAAGCACTTAAAGAAATAGTGTAAAAGAATTTTTAACAGCACAGAAAAATATTCATCAATGAAATACCATTGGCCAAATGCATACATAATATGAAGTTAGGCTTAGAAAAATAATACAAAAAAATCATAAAGTAGTATTAATTCTTAATGAGATTATGGTCACTTTTATTTTCAACATATGGTTTCCATTTTCTATGCTAACTATGTATTACTATTTAAAGAAAGATAACTGAAGTTAATCATTTTTAACAAAAGAATAAACTTATGGGTGCCTTGAGTCAGAAATAGTAAGCAACTATGAAATCATATATAGATTTACTGCCAAATAATTGTTTGTTACTTTATCTAATTCATCTCAACATATAGATAAAAACAAGAAATCACCATAGAGTGCACAGCACAGTAAGAATCTGAGATATAGCGTTAGACTAGCTGGATTCTAATCTAAGCTCTGCCAGTTATTAGCTTACAATTTGGACAATTTTCAACTTCTCTAACTGTAAAATGAGGGTAACAACAGATCAATTTGACAAGATTCTTTGAGAATATTTTAATGAATTTAGCACTATTGTATATAGTAAACACTCCATAAGTATTAGATATCACTATCATTATTAAAAGACTTAAAAAGGACAGTAATTCACCTGTATCTCTTCTTTCTAGAGTGTGACCTTGATCTTGATCGAGAACTAGACTGTGATCTAGACTTTGATCTTGAAGAATGTGATCTAGAATTGGAGCGACCCATTTCTTTACTCCTAGTAAAATGAGAGACCAAAATAGGTTAAAAATCACAATATAATAGAAGTTTCACATCATTTAACTTATTTTTTACAAATTGAATTTTATAAGGAGAAACATATCATTTTCAAATGAGTACTAAGCCAATCAATTATTCCTAACTAAAAACTGTATTTTCACTTGCATGAAAGGTATCCTATCCTATATAATAAAACCCTAATATGCAAATCGACCAAATGGCGGATCGACCAGTGGAACGACTAGTCACTACGATGCACACTGACCATTGGGGGGCAGACACTCAACGCAGGAGGCAATGGGGGGGGGGCGGGGGGCTGGCCGCCACCCGCCTGTCGCTGGTCACCCCACAGATCGGCCCTGATCGCTGGCCAGGCTTAGGGACCCTACCCTACATACTGGGAACAGTCTCTTAGATTTAAAAATTAAAACTAGCAAGGCTACTCTAACACTGTGTGACAAAGCCAATTACTTAATTTCTCTCTGCTTCAGTTTTTCCACCCATAAGATGGAGAAAATGGTATTACTGCCTCAGAAGGATCATGTTATGTACTACTTTTTACAATGTGGGCAAAAAAATATAGCTGCCCATACAACAGCAAGATGCCTTTCACCCGTATGAAAAGTATGGTCACTGGTACATGCAGCATCCTGGGTTGCGAGAGGGATGTCCAACTGCCGGTTTAGGCCCGATCCCTGTGGTCGGACATCCCCCAAGGGCACAGGCTGAGGGACCCCCCCCCCGCCCCTCCCGGCACAAATTTCGTGCACCAGGCCTCTAATTGTATATACTGAAGACACAACAGAAAATTTCTATGGACTGCCCCACCTATGTGCCTCAATCCAAAAAGGTAGAAGTCAGAAACAGCAGTAATACCAGACTGCAGCAGTATGTTAGATGTTATTCCATGCCCAATACAAATGTCTACCTCTCCCATAAAAAAGATAGTATCAGAGTATTACAGATAAGAAATCTGAGACACCTAACAGGTTTGGCTCTGTGGATAGAGTGTTGGCCTATGGACTTAAGGGTCCCAGGTTCAATTCCGGTTAAGGGCTTGTACCTTGGTTGTGGGCACATCCCCAGTAGGTGTGCAGGAGGCAGCTGATCGATGTTTCTCTCTCATCGATGTTTCTAACTCTCTATCCCTCTCCCTTCCTCTCTGTAAAAAAAATCAATAAAATATACTTAAAAAAAAGAAATCTGAGACAAAGAAAATACAAGTAGCATAATACTGAAGAAAAATAAACCTACCGGACTGTCATCACAATGCTTTATGGCCCTGAAATGGGATTAAACTGACCACTTCATGTACACAATACTGACTGGAATGGTGGATAGTCTCCTAGTAGAAAAAAATCTCTGGAGTCATGACTCTACTCTCATAATAAAAATGAATTTATATGACAAATGCCTAGAGTACCTGTAGCTTTCTGGTAAGAAGATGAAAAAGAACAAAAGATAAAGAAACTGGAAGAATGCTCCAAGAAAGAGATTGGAGCTACAAGAAAAAGAGAACTGGATACCAGTATTCTAACTTTTCCAAACACTATTTAGTATCTAATGTAATTAGTATCTAATTAGACCTCAGAAATCAGTAACACTACTAATTAATGTTTAAGATCTACTCTTCACAAAATTTTATTTACGTCTATATCTCCCGTTTACCTATGCTATACTTTCTAAATTTCCACTAAATTACTCAAAATTAGTAATTTCTATAAGTGACTCACTAAACTAATAACCTGCAATTGCCATGTATTTAAACCATTTATCCTACCACCAAATATTTTTAAGGCATTTATTTTACCTACCTTGCCTTTGCTCAGTATTATGAAATAGTATTTAAAAGTTGAATTATGTCTGCATACTTCCTCATGAGGAAACATAAATGACAAATTCAAGGTTTCCGATAAATATTTATTTCAAAATAAAAGGTAACTATCCTTATATACACAAATATCAGCTTTGTCTTCTCACTCTTTATTCTAAGTAAGAAAGAAATACATAAAAACAGTATGCTCTTCAGAATTGTAGTGAGGACATGTAACACACTTAAAAGATTAGGCATGCCCTAGCTGGTTTGGCTCAGTGGATACAGCATCAATCTGCGGACTGGAGGGTCCCGGGTTTGATTCCGATCAAGGGCACATGTCTGATTGCGGGCTCAATCCCCAGTAGGGGCGTGCAGGAGGCAGCCAATCCAGGAGTCTCTCTCATCATGGATGTTTCTCTCTCTCTCTCTCTCTCTCTATCCCTTCCTCTCTCTCTGAAATCAATAAAAATATATTTTTAAAAAAAAGATTAGGCACACAGTAAGCAATCAACTTTCATTACATTAGCACCAATGTAAAAGGGAAAAAACTAAATTATGGAACTCTCTTGTATGTGTAAGGGAAGATCAATTAGACAAGATTATTTTGTCTTGCTTTACTTTTAAATAGCTTTGTGTGTTCTGAGTTTTTAAGTAGATGTGTTTATAGAAATAGAAGCAGACACACAACTTATAAGCAGGAGAGATAAAAAGAATCTTTATCCTAAAACTAACTTTTAAATCTGGCTTACTCCATACAAGCCACCAAAACAAACAAAAAAAAGAGCTTCAGACCACATCACTTTTAATCATTCAGTCTGAATCATGAGTGTAGCAGTCACGTTTTCTCAAGCTAAACTGAAAACTAGAAAAATGAATGTTATATACCTTGGGTTTTATGCAGGATAGAGCAATCAAGTGAAGTCTTCGAGATACTGTAAAATTCTTCCTGGAGAATATGTTCTCAGATAGTAAACTCTAAATTCAAATTCCTGGCAAAAAATAAAAAATATGAGTTTGATTTATGGTAAATTCAATACACACAGTTTATACTCAGCACTACAATACGTACTCTTAATAAAGGCACTAATGATTTCAGGGAAGGGGAAACAGACTTAGAAAATAAAAGTTTTAACCATAAAAGCTTAAAGAACTTTTTTGTTTTAATCAGAATGCAACAGTATATCATTAAACTGAGAGCACCTTCACTTTTTAATTTAAATACTTCAATTCTAATTTCAGCAATATGGGCTTTACAAAACATAAGCTATGCTGTCATCTTACCAGGAAATTCCAAAGAAGCTAACATAATGCCATCTTGACATATATATGTAGTTAGTATTCTTAATGCCATAGTTTGTAAACTTATCTAAAATGAGTTTATTTTAATGCTCTACTAACTTATTCTCCCTTGGCCAATTCCTTTTATACAGTTTAGTTTCACCTGAAACTGATTTTTTATAATTCATATGACAACCATCACAGTAACTCTAACACGTGGGCCTAAAAGCATTTTGATAAAAGTATATAGCAAACATTCCAATAAAGAAACAGGCAGGAAATTAAACAAATATCTAGTGGAAGCCAATATTCTTCCTAAACTAATTTACTACTAATATTCAAATAAATTTAAATATTGCACAAAGTATTTAGCAGTTATCAATACTGAAAAGGTTTGCCTTGTAATATTCAGGGATTGTCAAATACGAGCAAAGGATAGTCAAAAAACACTAGGGGAGCAAAAGACACACTAAGGAATACAGGACAGATGCATGCCTACACTGAAGGAATTCATAAACCAGCTTAAATAAACACACACACACACATTAACCTGAAAATCTGTGAACCTTACCAAGTAATGGATTCAATTTTAAAAATGCAATAAAATTAGAAATACAAAGCAGAAAAAATGGTAAGATTAAACTGGTAAACCAAGAACAATGTTCCCTCAATACCCATGCCCCTAATGTCAGGGGAGATTAAGAGAGTTGAGGATCAAGCTAGGAAGGAGGAATAGGAATCTAGTGATTGAGGGAAACATACTAAAGTAAAAAGTAGCAAAAAATAAAAATAAAAGGCCAGAACCAGAAACAAAGGATTTCTAAAGTGCATGCATACTTATAGTTTTAAAAATATTAACTCCCTCAAGTGGGCAGAGAAAAACTAATCTTCTAAATTGGTGTTATGAAACTTTATTCTGACCTAGAAGTCCAATACTACTGAGATTTACTACTGGAAGTGATACAAAGTGCGTTTTACTTAACAAATCTAAAAGGCTAATTTTAATTTCTATATATCCAGACAAGAACCAACTGCCAAATCTCTACTGTCATGATTTTTGAAGTTCTAAGAAAATATATATTAGAAATAGTAACATGAAGGGGAGAGGGGCTGTAAGCTGTCAAGACTAGTATACATATATATATTATTGTGCACAATCTATAAATATATTCAAGTATCCATATGAAGAATTCAATTATCATATTTAAAATATGGCATACAATATATTTTATAATATTTAACATAAAATGTAAGTATTTAACATTTTACATTAATCACATCTAACAAAGTCAGAACAAAGACTATAATCAACTCAGCTAATTTTTTAAAATGCAAATCTATGTACAAAGCACTGTGCTACATATTATGGATATGTGGCTATGTAAGAGATCCCTGCCCTCCAAAAACCAACTATCGAGGAAAAGAAATAAACAAATCATAGCAAACTAAATATCTAAAAACCAACCATGTTCCAAGAACTGTGCTTACTTTTAAATCACCTCATTTAATCTTCATACTCTCATGAGCTACACATAACTCCATCTTTCAAATGAAGAGAACTCCAAGCTTTCAGAATTTCTCTGAATTTATAAGGTGCCTATGCCATGCACTATTATTCTAGGGTTAGAAATAGAACACTTTAAGTGAGACATGTTGGACCTTTTGATTCCCTATCCACTTCTTTGTTAATCACTGTAAATTACACAGAATTCACTAGTGTTAAACAAATAATTTTGAATGATGTTTCTGTAAACTCCCAATTCAAAGCTCTAAGGAGAACTGAAAAGCTTTCTTATTTCTACAAGTCTTCTCCTCAGACATCAAGTACAACTAGCTATCCACATAAGTCAGTCAATAAATTAAACTAGAATTGAGCCTATCAATTGATAAGTTTTTACAATTCTGTCTCCCAAGTCCTAAAATACTATTCGGCCACATGAAGAATCAGCTCTAGTTAAATCTCCTTTGCCACCATTTTAATTATCTTAAGGGGAATTTCAGGGTTTACCATATCTAACACGGAACACGTGGTATCCTTAAAACAAGAGGCTATAAGCCATCGGTAAACAGACTTTAAACTGGTTCACTATGAGTTATTTTACACACAGAACCCTTCCCATCAAATTATTTATCCTCAATTGGCTAGGATTACATAAAAACGCAAATAAATTTGTAGCGGTTTTTCCTATGGAAAGGTTCTTATCTAAACAGCAGCGCAACCATTCCAAGTAGACTCCAACTGGAAAGAGAATTCACATGAGGAATAATTCCCCACAAAATTGAAAAGGCGCTGCTGCAAGATGTCTGAGATAGCTAATCTCTTAAATCAGTTTCGGTCATATTTACTTTCAACTTTGGTCTTAATTTTCTTCAATTCTAAAACGCTTAAAAAAAAAAAAGTCTGATGTATAAAAAAGTAGTTGCCAGTACTGCTGCTTGGTTCTGATGAGATAAATCTTAAAAGTAAATAAAGCCAACTTACGGACTTTCATTTAAACGAGGGCAAAGTCACTAGCCTCAACTCACCACTCCCACCCACTCACCCTCCAACTACCAGTCATGGCTGCACCATTTCTGACACGATGTAATGGGCTGAATCATTTGCTGAAAGGACACGGCTCCACTGGTACCGCTGGACAACTAACTGCCCTTTCAGCCCGGAAGTCGCAGGGCCGCGCTGAGATTGCTCGGCTCAGGCCCGCTCCCCACGCCAGGAGCCAGTAACTAGGCACCAACTCCTAGAGTCAACAGCGCCCGGTTCCTCCAAAACAGAGTGGGTTGCCAAGGGGATCCGAGAAGATTAACCAGAGAGAATTTTCCCGAAACACCAAGGGCCCGAGGTGGATGCGGGATTCGGTTACGAGAGACAGAACAGCATCCTACACATAGTAAAATAACAAAAATGAGGCGTAAGCCGACGGGTAGCGTGAAGCCGAGGAAAAGGAGTTTAAAGACGATGCGGGGTGCCTACTACCCAGTGCACTTTGCTGCAGATCGTAATTACTTTACCAAAATCCTAAAGGCCCAGAAGAAAGGTGGCGTTCCCAGCCAATGAGGAGAACCCAAGTAGCACCGCTCGCGGCCTCAGGAGCCAGAAGGCGGGGAACTGAGGGAGGAACCGCGCGTGCGCCGGCCCAGCGTTCAGCCGGGCGCGCGCCGGGGTCCAGGCCGAAGAAATGGGGGAAGGTTGAGGAGGAGGATATGCGCACGCGCACGGAAGGCCCGCGCGGTCTCGGGCTCTCGACCAGGTTTTTAGTCAGGCGCGCGCGCACTGTTCTCGCTGCTAATCACCCCCCCCCCCCCCACCTTTTGGCTCGTAGCACCTCGAAAACCTGAGGGAATCTGACGGGGAAACACATAAATAACGGCACAACGTCTCCTGGGTTTTGCTGTCGCCGCCAACCCGCCACCACCCACAAAAGACTCGGCACTCACTACCCTTGAGTGAATTCGCTACCCTGAATGCAGCATGAGGCCTACCTGACAGGCCGAAGCAAGGTTCCCGGGACTTATCTTCGTTGTAACTACACAGCGGCCATTTCCCGACTGAAGAACGGGAGGAAAACCATAGAGCTATCTTCGACGCGCTAGCTCGCCTCCGTCACTTCCGATTTGGGGCGTGGCCTCTGGTGCCGCTAAATAGCTGAGCAAGCCCCGCCCACCCTTTCGCCTTAAACCGGCTCCCAGGCCGCTGTTAAGACGTTGCCTGAGGCTTTCTGGGAAGTCTCGTGGCTGATCTCGCGCGAATTCCGGCGGCCCCGCCCTCGGGCCCTGAGCGGCCGCCTCAGCGCGGATGGGGGTAGATAGTGGGCGGAGTGATCTGCCAGGGCCGTGAGGTCGCCTCGACCCACGGTGGGGTTAGCGGGCATCTCTCCTCGCTTCGAGGGGACCCTCGGAACCTATCTTTCGCCCCCATTTTTTGCCGTCTGATGCATTCCTTCTCAGACCAAGCCAGAAACAAAGACACAATCCCACACCGAGGAAAAGACGGGAGACGAGGCCGCTCGGCTAGCGCACGTCGTCTCCCTACGCCAGAAAGCGCCGGGTTTCTCCTCGGGCGCCTGACTGTAAACTAGGAAGTGTCGCTCTCGCTCTGATAGACTAGGTGCCAAGCGCACTTCGATAGGAAAATGGCCACGCTCCGAGTCTCTTCCCTGAGTAGCGTGTGACCAACTCGGCTGCCCCTCACGGAGCTCGGCCGCAGGACTCGCGAGGGGCGCGGGCTGTCGGGCGGGTTTCCTCACAGTTTGCTTCTTTCCTCACAACGTGGTGCGGCTTCACCGCCGCGGCAGCTCGGCCGTCGGCATAAAAATAGAGCACGGAGCGTAAGGATCCCGTGTGCCGGCCGGAAAACAGCCCCACATAGCTGGGTCCGCCAGAAATAGGAGGTTATCAATAGGCCAGCCACGTTTGAGTCGGATAGGACGTGAACGAAGAGCCACCGCACATTTCCTATCAATGCCCCTGGGAGCCGCACTGCCCTCCTCAGGGCCTGTAACCGCGACAGCTCCGACGTCTGGGGGCGTAAACGACTTCCAAGCTGCCATCAGCAACCCGTCTTCCGTCAGTTACATCCGCCGTCTTGGCCCCAGTTGCGAGTTTAACACTGTGCTTAAGGCCCCCTCCCCTCACAGTCCAGTTCACCAGTTCAACCATTGAAAGTATTTATTAATAATTATGAATTCTCGGTTTTCCCTACATGCACAGGCCGGCCCCCCCCCCCCCCCCCCGGACTGGGGGCAGTATCGTCGGCTGTGTGGTGCCCTGGGAAGTCCCGAGCATCGAGTAGGTGCTCAGCAAACCCTGAATGGGTGAACTATATGAAAACCAATAAAAGCTAATCATTGGCGGCTCAGTACAACTCCTCTATTCTGCATGCATTTGGGCGAGGGGTAGGGTTAGGGGGCAGGGGCCTTTAGTGCCAACAGCACTGACCCGCTGTTTCCCCAAAAACACCAAAATCGGAGCGTAGTGATTTGCAGCCTAGGCCGTTATGTTAAAAAACCTTTTCTGCAATTCCATGGCCGTACACACTGAAAATAAAGTCACCTTTCCGAGGCAGGTTAACTGTGATGTGAAATAACCCGAGGTAGTAACAAAGAAGGAGACACATCGGAACAAATTTCTCTTGAACTAAGTCCATTTGATACACGATACTTGATTCTACCTACTTCTTGGTAATAAAACTTTTGTTTCCTGTTGAAAATACAAATAATGTCAAAAAGAACATTGAGTAAAAATTGAGCCCATTTAACAAAACAGAAAATCATCCCAAGAAGTATAAATTGTAAATAAATGACCAACATTACTAGTAAGATAAGTACATACAAATGGAATATTGAAATCATATTTTACATTTAATTACTAAATCAAATTTTAATATATAGGTCATTGGTAAATTTACTGTAAATATGTCTATAAAACTATTTTCTTAGAAGTATTTGCTTTGTTTCATAATTGAACAAACCAGGAAGGGCCTGGCCAGGTAGCTCAGTTAGGGCATTGTCTCCAGATATACTCCAGTCACAGGTTCCAACCCTCCTCAGAGCACATACAAGAATCAACCAATGAATGCATCAATAAGTGGGACAACACATCGATGTTTCATTCTTTCCCTTCCTCTCTCTCTCAAATCAATAAATTTTTTAAGTATAATTTTATTGATTTCAGAGAGGAAGGGAGAGGGAGAGAAAGAAACATCAATGATGAGAGAGAATCATTGATTGGCTGCCTCCTGCACACCCCCAACTGGAGATGGAACCTGCAACCTGGGAATGTGCCCTTGATCGAAATTGAACCCAGGACCTTTCGGTCCGCAGATGGACGCTCTATCCACTGAGCCAAACCAGGTAGGGCTCAATAAATTTTTTAAAAAGAGAGAGAGAAAGAACCAGGAGACTGGAAAGGACAAAGACAAGATAGAAATGAGGGAGGAAAAAAGGAGACATATGTTATACTTTCAACAATAAAGACTTTTTAAAAAAGGAAAGAAAATGGAGTTGGAAGGCTAGATCATCAAGGCAAACTCTCATTCTACTGGTTTTGTTTGTTTTGTTTTGTTTGTCTTTTTAGGTTGAACTATGTCAACTGCTTTCCTATTTGGGGAAGTTGAAGTGGAGCGGGGATTTGGAGTCTCCCTGTTCCCACTCCCTGAGAATGGCGACATTGGGAACCCAACAATAGTAGACAAACAGGAAACTGAGGAGATGGAGCCAACAGAGGTTTCCAAACTAGACAGTTGTAGGGAGGGAGTTGGCTATAATTACTGTGGCCTCCTCTGTTCCTATCCCTCCCTAGACTTTGCAATGATTCCTTTTTTTATTTTTTGTAAGTCTGGTAAAATATGCATTGACACTTTCAGCTAGCTGATAACTTTCAGTAAATGCCTTTTCTGGATGAGTTAACCAGAGTTTGTTTCTGTTGCTCCCAACCAAGAACTGAGTAAAGGTAGTTTCTGTTTATGAGGACATTTCCCAAATGGTCTGGCATTTTTCCATATCTGCACCAATGAAACCAATGGTTCCCTCGACTAACCTATTTCATTTCCTACTGGTGAACACAAGTTGACTGGATTTCCTCCCCCATCTTTCTATTCTCTTTTGCCTGCTAAGAAGGCAGAGGGTTTTGTGTTTATTTTTTTCAAGGTTTAAAATTACAAAAAATTATTTATTCAATAATTATTTATTACAGTATTATTCCCTAATAGTCATCTCTCCATTTTGAAAAATAATTAATAAATCAAAATGTTACTGTTAACTGTTGTTTCTAAATCTCACCGAGATTAATGTGCATCATTTTCATGAAGATTATTGCAACAAAAGGAACATGCAATACTTACAAAGTTTTCATAAGAAGTCTTTGACTAAAAATTATGCCAGCTTGCTATTTAATGTAACTACTAAAGGACCTAAAATGAGGTAATGGGATTATGATTAGAATTGTCATCAAAAATATTTTTTTATTTAAGAGAGGTTATAAGAGGAACAGAATGCCTCCTTCCTTTAAAGCAGTTACCCGTTGCAGACATATCTCTGTCTGCTCCCCAGAAAGTCTAAATGCTCAGTTCTCATTACACAAATAATTTATTTCACAAGCAGAGGGCTAAAAACCACATAGGCAAAGGGCTAAAATAAAATATTATCCAAACAAAAGTGGTGAAATAATACATTGTGGGGAGAAAAGGGAGGCAATAACCCTTTGCTCTCCAGATTTCTTGGGGTAATGAAATTTCAGCCTCATTGCTTATTTTGAACTAAAATTAAGCCTGGTATAGAGAAGTGGTCAACATTGGTGTTGACAAACCCTAGTACTGGTATTTCTCGAAATGTGATACATAAAATCCACCTCCTGATTATAACGTGGGTTGCTTATTTGAAAAATAAATCACTCTACGCACTTAGTCTCATGTGGGTGTAGGCAGACCCATGAAAGTTTGAGAACCAGTCGTTTATTGAGTACCTATAACACTCCAGATATTATGGGGCTACAAAGCAGAATAAGATATTTTTGCTGCCTCTGTGTTGGAACTCAAAATTTAGCAGAGATAGGGTGTAACTCCCATAACCAAGAGAACAAAGAGACTTCATAGGAATGCGTGCCAAGGGTGAAAGAGGAAAGGCCTGCCTTTTAAAGAAGTAGTGGAGTTTCACTACTTATTCATTCAGTCAGTCATTCAACAAGTACACATGAAGTGTGTGCAATGTACAGGTACTGAGCTAGGTGCTTGGAATGGGGCAGTGATAAAGGCTAACACTGGCACTGCTCTCACGGAGGCTGCCGCTGTAGGGAGGGAAACAGAACACACGTAAACAGACATAATACAAATCTGACGCTGATAAGGAAGTGATGGAGAATAACAAAGGAAAACTTACTTTAGAAAGGATGCATCATCAGGGAAAGTACCTGTGAGACAAGATTTAGGGGGAAATCTAAAAGATAAGGAGAAGGGAAAATAGCAGGAAGAATATTCCAGGTAGAGAGACTGACCTGTGGGAAATCCCTGGAGCAGAAAAGACCTCCTTATGCTTCTGGAACAGAAAAGATAGTAGTGAACGTTGTCAATCATTTTTAACCAAGAACTATAAGGCAAACAAAAACTTTATTTGGGGATATTTTTAGGAATTGCATATCCAGGGGACAGATTTGGGTAGAAACCTATATTTTGATGGGGAAAGATAGGGATAGTTTAAATAGATGATAAAAGGGTGGCATCCAAAGTTATTACACAAATTGCTTTGAAAGAACTGTGATTGGTGCTGGCAAGCAGACTTACACTATGCTATACATGAGTAATTGCTTATGTCTATTGCTAGGTGAAAATTTTATTTTTTAATAGAGTTCAGTGATGCAGAGTTAGTTTTAGAAACTGTATCAGGATGTGGCCATTTGGTTTATAGCCCCATTCAAACGTTCGGTTTCACGTGGAGGGAGTGTATTAGCTGAACTTCCTGAAGGCCTCCCAGCTCCATTTAAGATTAACAATACCAACTCCATTTTGCTGTTCTTCTTTCACATTCCCCCCTTTGGGCAAGATCTTTTCTTAGAAAGCATCAATGATCAATCATTAGGAAGTATCATTGGTTCATCATTGAAAAAGCAAGATTGATGCCTCATCACCAGGAAGGGTCATTCTTGGTATGTCATGCCTCATGTAGGGGGAAAGCAGTTTCCTGAGTGTAAAATGGGAGAGCTTATGGCCACATTTGAGTAACAAGGAGGCTTGTCAGAAGCAGAGCTAAGTCACATATTCTGCAGATCAAAGGTTCTTTTGTAAAATGTGGTCTCAGTGGGATTTATTCATTGTAGGCTTTGGCCTCCCATTACTCTGGTGGTGCCTGTTAGTCGTTGTTCAGTGCATCTGGTAAGACACCTAATTAAGGTAATATACAGTATAATTCAAGGATTTTAATATTTCGTTTCAGAAATTATATCACTTTACCTGATTTGTTTACATAGAAATAGCATTCCTTTTCCAATAGGCACAAGTAACCGCTTGCTGGGTGCTAACACATCCGGAGCCCTTTGGTTTTGCAGTATGACCTCAGTCAGACTGTCAGGCATTCCCTGTTGTTCTTCAAGAGCAGTTGCAGTGCTGTTCAATGTTTGTACTATGAGAATTAGAACAATTTCTGATAAACTATTCATTTACATTCAGCTACTCCAGCCCAGCCCCGTGTGGCTCAGTAGTTGAGCGTCAACCTATGAGGTCAGGATACATGCCCTGGTTTTTAGTTCGATCCCAAGTGGGAGGCATGCAGGAGGCAGCTGATCAATGATTCTCCCTCATCATTGATGTTTCTATCTCTCCCTCTCCCTTCCTCTCTCTGAAATCAATAAAAACATTTTTTAAATAATTATAAATTCCAAGGGAAGAAAGCTCTAGCGAAGAGATGCCCAAAGCCTCATTTATAGAGTTTCTGGTGGAGAGAGGACCAAAAAGACCATGCCCCAAATTCCAATTTTGTTGGGTTCATTTTGGTCGGAGTTCATAGACAAAAGAGCCTAGATTAGGGATAATGGAAGAGAGGAGAGTCTTTCTGGTGACAGCATTAGGCACTAACATAACAATACCACATCTGCTTTGCCATGGGGTTGGCAAGGTGACATACATATATTTGGGTCCTACATCAGAAGAAACAACTGGTGCCTTCAAGTAAGAGTGTATAATTAGGTCCTTCAACCCAGACTTTGAGGGAAGTATTAAGTCCTATCTGTGATTTATCATAAGAGAGATCAAAAGAGACTCAGAGGTTTCTATATATTGGGTCAGGATTGAATCATTAGCATGGCTTTGATTGTTACACATTTTTGATCTGGGATTCCCTGAGATTTCATTGGTTTTCCACCAAATACCAGATATTTTTTATCTAGTCCCCAAGTAATCTTGGAGATCAGAAGGCACAAGTAATATGACCATTTCTCCCTGCCCTAACATACTTTCTCAGCAATGACAGTGTTGGGGATTATCCACGAATAGATCTTACCTGGACCACTCATTGCATATACCACAAAACTACTTACATTAGAGAAGACTAAACAGTTTCCAGATCTGGGCCACAATGGTGTGATGCACAGAAGTATACAAAAAGATAAAGGTGAAATGAAAATCTGGGTGTGGGGCATTCAGGTCAGTATATTTACTAGTGCTGTAAGAAAAAAAGATATGAGGGGCGGGTAGCAAAATGGGCAGATATTATTGACTCACTGCTCCAAGGGGACTATTCAGTATGCTCTACCTATTCTAGTCTCGACAGCTAAGGATGGATTTAGAGTGTACATTAATCAGAAATTGAATGTTTAAAGGGTTAGAAAAATGAGGAGCTAAGGGTATATACAATAGAATGAGAGGCGTGGGAGAGAAAGCAGAATTAGATAGCCAACTTTCTCTAAGAGGCTGGCTCAGTTATAAACAAATGAATTACCTTCATGAATGGTATATGCCCTTCAACTTTCCAGAGATAAACAATTGTATTCATATCAAAAGATGGTCAAATTTTGAAAAGTAGAGAAACCAGCTAGATGAATGATGATGCCTATTTTAATCTGTTATTCAGCACACTTTTCATCAAGATAGAAAATAAGTTTTCAGTGCCACACCTGAACTCATTGCACTCCTTCAGACATTTGGTCATGCTCTATTAAAATGTCCAACTCTTGCCTCATGAAACTAAAAAGATTTAAAGAGCAAATGTATGGGAAGGAAATAAGTCTTAGTCTAGGCTGTAAAGTTACTAGGAGTCTTGAGATAAATCCAGGTCATGAGCAAAATTCTAGCCGTCATTGCAAATGGTTTATTTTTTCCAGTGTAAGTTATATGATCTTATTCAGGATCATAATAATTTTACCTTGAATGTTACTTTGGGTGTTCTACAAGCATTACTAGAGACCCAATAGTTTGACTCTCCATCCTGCAGCCATTCATAAAGAAAACTACATTAGAATTTTCTTTTATAATGAGCTAGTAAAAATTACATAATCATTCTGTAACCGATTTCAATGCAGCATAAATTGTTTTTTTCATGTAAAGGACAAGGCCTTTCCTTAACTATGCTTATTTATTTCTAATAATTTCAAATCTCATGTTTAACATATATTTATTTACCACAGAAACAAAATGTTATACTTTGTTATTAAATAATTTTTTATGACATATTTCATCAAATCTAAAAGACCAACTGTAAAATGCACTATCATCTAGTACTAATGTAGGAGAGAGGCATAAGAACTATACAAATTAACTAAAGTCAAACAAAGTTAAGTTCTGTTTTCTCTCCTACTTTTTGGTTGAGAATTTGCAACAGTGGGAGAATGTAACCTCCGCCCTTACAGATGTGCTTGAGATTAGGTCAGGAAACACTTTGAGGGAGTATTTTGTGAATAATTATGCTTGGAAGCAGTCTGAATGGATGCCTTTCAAATTAATACAACTCTAACCTCTTGGAAACTACAGCATCAATTGTACCTATGTTTGAGTAGTTTAGGGAAAGATGAGTTGAGCTTGAAAGGCCTGGAGTTTCTCTTGTGGCTGAAGAACACTTGTTTACTTATCCTTTTGCTTGAAAATGGCCTGTCCCTGAAATTGAGGTTAGTATTTGTGTGTTGTTAGATAGCGGCTTTCATCATGCTGTTGTTTTTTTAACTCCTAGTCTTCTTCAACATCCAACATGCTGACATAATATACTGGAACGATGGTGTGAGCTTGGCTTTAAAAGGACAACAGTTTTGGGTGGGAGGGGATGACAGAAAGAGATGTTACTTTGGCTGGTGAGCACACAATGCAGTATACAGATGATGTATTATAGAGTTGTACACTTGACATTAACCAATATCACCCCAATAAATTCAGTTTTTAAAAATTAAAATAAATAAAAAAATAAAAAGGCAAAGGTTTTATGGCTGTTCAGCCGCTAGCTTTTCAAGAACACAATCACTAAACTTCAGAGCAAAAATAATGCTTATAGGCTTGGTCCCAGTGAAATTACAAATAAATAAAATATAGTATTAACAAAGCTTCTTTGAAAAACTCTATGAAAACACGGTTGTCTCTTTCATTTTATCTATTAGTTAACTCAAGTGAGGATTGCTAAAAATAATCCTAAAGGAAAATCTCATTTAAAAAATAACATATATATTTATATAGAAACTAGAGGTCTGATGCATGAAATTCATGCAAGAGTAGGTCTTCCTTCCACCGGCTGCTGGCACCGGCTTCCCTCTGACACCCAGACCTGGGCTTCCCTCGCAGCCCTGGCTTCGTCCAGAAGGTCGTCTGGAAGGACGTCTGGTCTAATTAGCATATTATGCTTTTATTATTATAGATAGATAAGAATAAGCCACAAAATGATACTGTATTTTTATCTGGATGGCCACATTATAGGTGATTTTAAAAATAATTTTATTTTTTTTGCTTTTGTGTATTTTCTAAAATTTCTATAATAAGCATTACTGTTATAATACAAAAGGACTTTAAAAACATAGATTACTTAATTTTATTTGAATTGTATAAAATGATGAGGAGCTGAGAGCTAAGGAAAGATATTTGTTGTATGTGGTTCTTAAAAACTAGGTGTCAAAACTAGGGTATCCCCCAAAATGTATACACACACTTTGAATAATTATAAAGGCAGTATTTATTAAAGTACATTTTATTTTCAAAATTGAGCTATCAGCTGTTAAAGTGTGCATACATATTTTTGGGACACCCTATATAATTAACAAAGAAGAATAAAATATCCATTACTAAATCACATTCTTGATAAACCTAAATCTAAAGTACTGCTAGGGAGACATTTTCTTTCAGACACAATCTTTGTTTCTTTTTTTCTTCTGTGTCCTTGGCGTGCCCTATAGTCCTCTTTTTGCTTCATGAATCTTCTCTTGAGCAATAATAGGGAGTACTGTAGTTCAGTGAGGAAACAACGTGTTATATTGTTTGCTTCCGTTTAAAAGGGACCCATATACTGAATTCCAACCAACCATGAGAGATATGCCTAAAAATGGCTTGACCTTTCGCCAGACAGTTATTTTCAAAATTTATTTTGTTATATCAGGATCTGGCTAGTTAGGTTAAAAGTTATTATCACTGGCTCATTCTTTAAAATCCATTTTTAGACAGGATTGTAGAATCCTGGACCAGACTTTGTTTTTCTAGTGTTTATACCATTTTTTAAAATATTCATGACAACAAAAAAAAGCTGAACATTGTACTATAACTAGATTAATATCTGCCAACACAAATCCATCCGGTAGCTTTGCCTAGACATATTCACTCCATCACATATTCCAGGGAGACATCTCTGGCAGTGGCATGTGAGATGATCTATTGCCCCCACTATGGGATGCTCACTGCAAGCAAATTCATTAACATGCTTAGACATCATTCAGAAGTGGGAGCCACACAAATGTTTACCATTATTGGTCATTTAAAATTTATTCATAGGGATCCAGCTGGCAACCATCTGGTGCATACAACTAAAAATTGAAGGGAAAAAATAAAAGTCACTGGAAAAATATAATTTAGTCTCCATATGTCTTTGATACATATTAAGTTCAGTTAATTAGCTGTTAGTGGAATAAGATGGATGCTGTACATCAGGTACATATACTAGTATGGAATTCAACACAAAGGTAAGCCAAAATTTTACTCAACGTGTATGTTGAAGGACAAAATGAAGGAAGTGGTAACTACAGTAATTAACTGGCAATGTATTAGGTAGTATTGGCTAGGCTGTAGTAACAAATTAGACTCTAAAATGTATAGTGGCTTATGTCCAATAGAAGCTTTTTCTCCCTCAACAGTTGAAGGCAATTGTATTAGGTTGGTAAATATGTTCTCAAGCAGTGATTCCGGGTCCTAAGCTACCTTGTGGATCCTTGATCTCATAGGACCCATGGATAGAATTCTGCCAACACCCAGAGGATCCATGGATAGAATTCAAGAGCTGTAAGTATAGTTGTATGGGGGAAATTACATTTTTGTTAACTTTGAACCAAAATTTATTATTTTATGTTCATTATAAGTATAGGCAAGAAATATGGAAGTATTAAAAGTGCTTGTGACGTTGCATCAAATAGAAACCACAAATACTTTTTTTATTGCTATTGTTGCAGATCTTTCAAAGAATCATTTATTCTCAGCATTTTTTCAAGATGACAGTAGTTATTAGACCTGCCTCTTGATCTTGCATTTTAATACTAACAATCAAAACAAAATTTTAAAAAAACCACAATGTGATATGCAGCCTTTAGGCTGTCCCCCTATGATCCCAGATTCCTGGTGTTCATGCCTTTGAGTAACCCTCTTCCAATGAATAGAATATGGCAGGAGTGATTTGCTGCCATTTATGAGATTAGGTTATAAAATTTGGTGAATTTGGTGCCCTCTCTTGGAGCACTGGCTCTGGGAGAAGTGATGCTGCATGACACTAGGTAGAGTTTTGGAAAGGTCAATGTGACAAAGAGCTAAAGCCTGCCAACAGCCATTTGAGCTTGGAAGTGGATCTTTCTTCAGTCGAGGTTTCAAATGATTATATCCTGAGATGTCACCTGGCTTTTAGCCTTGTGAAAGACTCTGAGCCAGAAGCACCTAGCTAAGCTTCTCCTGACCCACAGAAACCCTAATGAATGTTTTAAGCTGCTAAATTTGGGGGTAATTTGGTATATAGCAATAGATAATATGCATTTACATATTATGTCACTAATTGTCTAAATACTTTGATAATTGTTTTCAATATAATTGGCTCCCTTTATAATTCTAGCACTTTATTGTATACATTTAAAAACATCCTGAGAAGGGATCCAAAGGTTTCTTCAGTGTGCCAACCCATGGTACAAAATAGATAAACCCTACGCATTGTTGCCTCATGCTAGCTGGTAAAAGGAGAAAATAACATGTAAGAGGCATACCTGTCATTTATATCCTTGGCTCAGAAAAAGCAAACATTATTTCTGATCACATTTTATTTGTGTGAAGTAGTTACATGGCCACAACTCAGTGCAATGGGAGCTGGGAAATGTAGTTCCTTGGTGAACAGCCTTTTGCTAGCCATTGCTCCATATAAGGGGAGGATATATTTTAATGGCCAGTGCCAGAGCAAATGTTCAAAGTATTAAGAAATACAATGAAAATATCTGCTAGAATAGAACCTTAAAGTTCATTTGGAAAATAAACACAGAGTCAAATGAAAGAAGCAGATGGTGATGACATAAAACATTTTCTGTGATGTGATTTTTATTCCAAGTGATAAGACATCTGTAGATCTGAAGATGTGGAAAACTAATTTGGGGTCTCTGTGAATTTTGTGATATCATGAACATAGAATTTTAATTTTTTTAGAGTAACTGAACAAAGAATAGAATGGGATCATTGGTGTTTAGTCATTTATTCATTCAATAAGCATTTTTGCTGCATGCCTACTGTGTAACGGAGTCTATGCTAAATATTGGGAAGATGAGATTGCCAAAAATAAGACAAGACCTCTGTACTCAAAGAGCTTATGTTGAGGGAAACAGCTCGGCCAAGTAAAGCTATGCAGTGTTCTCTGCTAAGCACCGTGACATACATAATCACAGGGTGCTAAAGCAACATTTTAAATCACAATTACTTTTTTTTATTTCAATATGCCTTGGGCTAAAATGATGAAGTTAAATTGGAATGCCAGGCTCCAGTTGTTAAGTAGGGTAAGATTCCTCTGGGGATAATTTATCAGACCTTCCCCAGGATCCCTTAATGCACAAAATAAAGCTGTTCCTCAGTGTTCACAGAAAGTTTTCAGAAAGATTCCAGTCCTCTGCTGATGGGAAAATGACAAGAAAGAATTCTTAGAAGTCCACCATGTGGTCCCATACATGTGGTGTCATGTGAAAAAAATTAGTTATCCTGTGTTTCCTCCAATGTTTCCAAGCTGACCGACGATTGATGACTTCTGTTGAAAAATCAGGACACAGGGAAGCTGGGCTGCCAATAACTCATCAGATGTCTTTGAGAAGATTAGGCAAACTTACTTTTTCCTTGGACTGTGGCAGCCCCATGTTCCAGTACATGGCTGGATGAGCAGGTGAATAGAGTGTGGTGTCCATCTCCAGGTTCTCACCCATTTTCCTCATCCCCAGCCACTGACAATCACAATATTTTAAAAAATAGTGGTTTGTGATGCCAACTAAGCACTGTATAGATCTGCAACTGTCCCCCATCCCCACCTTTGAAATCGTCTTATGGATCAGCCTTCTTCACATACCAATACACATAACTTCATACAGGTATGCCTGTACAAACACACATTCGCACATAGTCTGCTTTCTTTTTCCTTTGAGAACAAGCTTTTTCAGTCAATATGAGTCTGTAACACTGTTATTGTCATAATTAGCTAGTTCTTAATATTAATAACAGGAAGAAAGCAAAAGGGGAGATGGGCAGATGCACAGTGAAGTTGGAGTGACGTGGGGAAGGTGCTTACCTGTCAATCTAGTTTGGGGAACAAAGATCATTGGATAGGAGGGCAGAGCCACTGCAAACACACGAAATCCTGAAGAGTCGATTGGTTAAGCTCCCAGTTATAATGCCCAGACAAACAATTCTCTCTCTTGTTCTCCTGCTCCCTTGCACTCTCTTGCTCCATGACCCTCACTCACCCATATGCTAGCCTGCCATGTGGCCTTAAGCAGCCCCGGACCCAGGGCCATGTGGACCCCACACACAATGGACTGCAGCTGGGAACACAAACAGAGCTAGCCAGATGCTGGACTGGACTGCACTTTAATATGGAGCAGAGACTGGGCAGTGGCCTTAAGTCTAGCTCTGCTGAAGACAAGGCTGAACTTCTTCCATGGCAGACGGAGGGAGAGGGGACCTTGGAAGGGATACCTCATCCTCCCATGGTGGCCTCAGGAAATTCTTTTCCCACAGTACCCGAAGAACTCCTCCTCCATCAGTAACAGGTGGGGACAGAGCGCACCCCGCCGATAACATTATTCCACATTTTTAGGACTTGAATTCATCCTAGCTGGAAAATGCTAGAGGCTCTAAAAACTCAGTGTATTCTGAAAATACTGTATTGTAGCCATTTGTTTCCTTTATTACGGATGTGTGACCCAGCAGGGTACAGTTAAGTAATACTGTGTTTTTCACATACATTTTGATGTTCAAACTATGTCTTAGATATTCAAAATATTTGATAAGTAATGTTTAAGAATGCATGCCTTTTTAAAATGACTAGTTTTATAGGCAGTATGGAAAGATGTTGTGGGTAAAAAAAGGGGGGACACATACTAAACCTGGCAAGCTCAAGAGAGCCTGCATGGGGGCCTTACAAATTCAGAGACCAAAAGTAACCAACCAAATAGGATGGTCTGAAATTAAAACTTTCTAGCTAAAAGCAGTTCATGGAGGGTAGACATGTCCTAGGCCGGTATTTTCCATGGCAAAGGTCAGACTTTACCCTCGCCAACCCTGTCTGTTGTCTCTTTGCATTTATGATAACATACCTTTGGAATGTCAAAGTAATTTCCTCCTCCCCCTTCCCAGATCCCTCAGAGTACAACCTCTGCACCAGAGACCACAAATCCCCTCATTGTTATTATAATACTAGAGGCCTGATACACAGAATTTGTGCAGGGGGCTGGGGGGAGGTCCCTCAGCCCAGCCTGCACCGTCTTGCAATCTGGGACCCCTCAGGGGATGTCCGGCGGTCAGACATCCCTTTTGCAATCCGGGACCCCTCACTCCTAACCGCCCAACTGCTTGCTCCTTACAGCTTGACACGCCACTCCTTAGTGCTGCCGTGGAGGCGGGAGAGGCTCCTGCCACTGCTGCTGCACTTGGCCAGCTGTGAACCTGGCTTCTGGCTGAGAGTTGCTCCAGCTGTGGGAGTGCACTGACCACCAGGGGGCAGCTCCTACGTTGAGTGTCTGCCCCCTGATGGTCAGTGCGCGTCATAGTGACTGGTCCTTCTGATGGTCATTCTGCAGTTCGGTTGATTTGCATATTAGGGTTTTATTATATGGGATTAATTCTTGACTGCTAACTATCCTATACCTACTTAGGCAAAAGAAGTAAGTGTCTGTTGGTTTTACTTTTTAACCACTCCCAGAAATTTCCCTGCTTTACTTTCTCCCACCTCCCTAATCTATCATCAATGAATTTCATATAACCCCCTTTTATTCTGATGTATAAAATAAGTGGTTAAACTGCCATTTTCCATAGCATTTTCTCAATCCGTTGAAATGTTGCTTCCCAGCAGTTATCATTTTGGCTCAAATAAACTCATAAATATCCTCTGCAGGTTTGAACATTTCTTATATTGACAACATTCATGTGGGAAATTCCAGACCATTATCTCCTGAGGGGATTTTAGATACAGGAAAACTATTTCTTCACTTTCTTTGCTTTTTGCAATAAGCCTACAGCCCTCCACTGAATCTGTGAAAATACGTTAAACTTTGCTAAAATTTAATGAAATAGATTCTTCAGAGGCCATTTTTGCCTCTAGTCAAATTTTTGATGAAAAAAAGTCATTATGAAATGGCAGATTCATTCATCTTTTCTACATCAAGATCTATAGCGCAAAAAGAAAAGCTATATCATGCTGGTTATATAAGAATATGTCCTTTGTTTATTAATGCATGCTAAAAAGATTTAGGAGCAAAGGAGTAGGATATTTGCAGCTCACTCTCAAGTGGACAGAGCAGCACTATATAATGCAAGGCAAGCATGTGATTTTAAGTACACTACTAGCTACATTTTCAAAGAAAAAGCAAACAGGTAAAATTAATTTAAATAATATTCTTATTTAATCCAGGATACTAAAAATATTTTAATTACAGTATGTAATTGATATTGAAAAATTAGCATTGAAATATTTTACATTTCTTTTTTTATACTAGGTCTTTGAAACCCAACGTGTATTTTATACTTACAGCACATCTCAATTAGGATGCTAAATTTTTACTAGAAATACTTGGTCTGTATTTAGATGTCATAAAATTAACATCTTGAAAAAGTAGATTTACATAAAGAAGTTGTTACAAGCATACTTAAATTTTTTTTTCCAATAACGGAATTGTCATTTTTTAAGTTTATATTTAAATTAAATTAAATTAGAAATTCAGTCCTTCAATCACACTGGTCATATTTAAGTGCTCAGGAGCATTAAGAGGCTTAGCACAGGGTTAGAGAGGAAGAAAATGGTAACTAAATATAATGATTGTAAAATGTTGAGTTGCTGAATCTGGGACACAGACATATAAAAGTCCTTTGTACAATTCTTTCAACTTTACTGTAACTTAGAACTTATTTCAAGAGTTAAAGAAAACAATAACACTATAGCTGCTATACAAATGATTAATTCCCCCAAAAAACAAAAGGACTCGATCAAGACTTTTTTTTTAATCCTCACCTGAGGATATTTTTCCATTGAATTTTAGGGAGTGTGGAAGAGAGAGGGAAAGACAGAAATAATGTGAGAGAAACACATCGATTGGTTGCCTCCTGCACGAGCCCCGACCAGGGCTGAGGGCTAGGAGGAGCCTGCAGCTGAAGTATGGGCCCCCTGACCCAAAATTGAACCCAAGACCCTTCAGTCCACAGGCCGGCGATCTATTCACTGAGCCAAACTGGCTAGGGCTCTATCAAGATTTTTCAAACTAGCCCAGACCGGTTTGGCTCAGTGGATAGAGCGTCGGCCTGTGGACTCAAGGGTCCCAGGTTCGATTCCGGTCAAGGGCATGTACCTTGGTTGCAGGCACATCCCCAGGAGGGGGTGTGCGGGAAGCAGCTGATCCATGTTTCTCTCTCATTGATGTTTCTAACTCACTATTCCTCTCCCTTCCTCTCTGTAAAAAATCAATAAAATATTTAGAAAAAAAAAATAAAAAAAATAAAAAAAGATTTTTCAAACTAAATTGTAAGGGCTATTTTACAAATAGAATTTTATAAGCACTTCTATTCTTTCTAGTCTAAATTACATAGTAATTCTTAAGTATGTAAATTCCTAGGCACCATGCAAAAGGTTTTCTGTAGAGTCTATCAGGACACCTTTTATTGCAGGCGACAGGAAAACATTTGAAACTAGCTTACATAGAAGGATAATTTGTTGACTCAGATATCTGAGAAAAACACTTGCTTATTTCACAGGACTGAAAGGGAATTTCCAAGATCATGTATTTAGTACCACAGGACTTGCCTTTTCTGTCTGTGGCAGCCCAGGTAAACTAAGACAGTGTGTAGCAATACACTTACATCTGTTTACTCATTTTAAGGTGTGAGTTCAGTCATTTCAAATGAATCCTATTGTCATCACTCCATAGCTAAAGAGACCCTCCAGGTATTTTTATATTTACTTGGATTGAGTACATATGGAGTATGGTAGCCCAGTGAGATCAAACCAGGGAAGCAGCACCCCTTACATAATTCTGCCATAGTGAGGATGATTTCTTCCTGGGAGTGCTACACATTAAACAGAAGAGTGAGGATAAAATAGCTAGGTAGACCAACTTCTCTGCACTATTCAAGTTGGTATTAGGCATTGGAAGGCTGGAAACCTGTTAGGCTGAAATCTTAGTGGCTAGATGCCTCCATCTCCTGGACATTTGGAGACATAACAGGACTATTAGGGTTTTTGTTTTTTGTTTTTTGTTTTTGTTTCTTTCTGGTTTATAATTCCTTTATCACTACTCTTATTACTAAAAAGTAATATTGGGGGTGGAGGTGGGGGAGGGAACTGAACCAAAATCCTACCATTTCAAAGTCTTGTAACTTGAAGGCTTAAAAAATTTCACATTTATTTTAATGTTATTTTTGTTTATATCTAGTGATAACTTGCACTTAGAGTCTCTTCCCGCTCATACTGCTTGTCCAGATTACAAAAGCTATTTTGTGATCAATAGTCCATTCCATTTTTAACCAAATACCAAGTCAAAAGTTACCTTCTTTCACATACGTACAGAAGACTCTTTTAATTTCATAGATCTTTTGGAGAACAAGGCTTGTGTTGTCCAGATACTTTTAAAATGATGTACCATCCATTCATGATAAAAACTGTAGTAGGCCAGTAGTAAGAGAGAACTTCCTAGATGATAAAGTCTATTTTCAAAACACCTACAGCAAACACCATTCATAAGTGTGAAATGTTGAAAGCTTATTCTATATAATAAAAGGCTAATATATAAATTGACCAAACAGTGGAACAACTGGTTGCTATGATGCACACTGACCACCAGGGGGCAGACGCTCAACACAGGAGCTGCCCCCTGGTGGTCAGTGCATTCCCACAGGGGGATCGTCACTTCACCCAGAAGCTGGGCTTACGGCTGGCGAGCACAGCGGCAGTGGTGGGAGCCTCTCCCCCTCCGCTGCAGGTGGGCAGTAAGGACAGAGAGGTCCCGGACTGTGAGACCCCAGACTGCGAGAAGGATGTCTGACTGGCAGCTTAGGTCCTATCCTGGGGCAATTGGGCCTAAGCTGGCAGGTGAACATCCCCCGAGGGGTCCCGGACTGCAAGAGGGTGTAGGCCAGGCTGAGGGACCCCCTTCCAGTGCACGAATCTCATGCACCGGGCCTCTAGTGGGCTATAAAAAGACAGTAAAACCACTACACAGTGTTTAAGTGTGCTTAGGTTAAAAGCATAAGGAGAGCAAAAAAAAAAAAGAAAGATTATATTTAAGTAAGATAAATGGTTCCTTTTGAGAAGGGAGGATTTGTGTTTTGGAAGGGCTTGCCGAGGCTTTCAGGAGTTCTGATCATGTTCTCGATGACATGGGAGATACTTGCATGGGTGTTAGATTTAAAATAATTCCTTAAACTGTAATTTATATGTTACCTCGGTTTCTGCATGTCACACAACACAAAAAAAGGTTAAAACTATATTTTCTTTTTAAATCCTAGTCAAGACAATCAGATAAGTGCACTTTGTCCAAGTTAATGATCTTTGCAAAATACTCCTACAAATTCAGACAGTGTATCTCCAGCTTCAGGCTTCCTTCTGTTGTCATAATGATAGCATTAGTAGCAGCAATAATTATAGTAGCTAATATTTATGTCAAGCACTATTGTAAATGCTTTCTTCATCTTATTTCATTTAGTCACTATTTACCATAGGAGGTGGGTACTATTATTATACCCATTTTACCAGTGGGAATACAGGAACAGAGAAGTTACCAGGCAGCTCATAAATGCCACAGTCAGAAGTGAAACAAGGGTTAGAACTCCCATTGCCCCAAATTTCAACAGGATGCGTATCCCTGTCAGTTTGATTCTAGCTTTAGAGATCCTTCAGATTTGCAGCATCAGGCTAAGAAGGCTCTGAGGTCAGGCTGCTGAGCCGCTTTGGCCTCATCTAGATCTGAGTTACTGGTCCCAGATGGAGTGATAGCTGCCAGTGAGAATTAAAAGCAAGAGGCTTTTCATGTCCTAATAAAATCATTCTCTGGGCAGCACATAACAAACCATTTCAAATTTGTAAGAGGTATAAATCTTTAGTGAGCAACAGCTTGGATTTTCTCTTGAGGTGAAATGTCCTGTATCTTAATCACTCCATAGTGAGGCTCATTTTCTATGTGGATTTTATTTTATTTTATTTATTTTATTTTTTATTTCCCGTGTCCCAGCGCTTGAGGATAGAACCGGCGGACTGGCAACCATCGGCACCGAAGACATGACGCCGAGGGGGCCGGAGCCCTCTCCCTCTGCCTTCGTACATTACGGGGACCGGGACCGCACGCCCGAACCCCGCCAAGAAAAGGAGGGTTCTATGTGGATTTTAAAAAATTGCCTTTGCAGTGTATTCTGAAAATGTTTAGCATATTTTTTTCTCTTTCTTGCTAAATGCCATGAAGCAGAACTTTTTCTCTCTGAAATGAGATTTAATATTTACCTTAATTAAAAACAATGTTTTTAGTTATTCTGAAGAAAGTCTTAACATGATATTCATTTGTGCAAATGTATAAAAATGGAGGGATAAATAGCGGGTAAATGGTACAATGCCACAGGCTACAATCCATAAATATTGACTACTATATGATATAAAAGAGTTTTATAAAAGTAGAGGTAGAAGAGAATAACGGAGAAAGAGATGGAGAAGAAGGAGGAGGATGGGAAGAAAGCGGAAAAAAAAAGGATGATGGTGATGTGGTTGTAGGACACAGATTCTTCATTTGAAATAACCCTCGGAAAGCAACACGTATTTCAAATGACAAGCCACCTCACAGAACTGCTGAGAAATACTAGAGCCCGTATTAGACTGGCTTTTGGTACTCTGGGGCTCTATTAATGACTACAACAAAATTGTGCTTATTTACAAGGCTTGTGGGTCCTCTGAATAGTACAGATCTGGTTTTGAAAAACACACACATTTACACAGCATGTGATCTTAGAAAGCCAGTTTTACCTGAAATTATTGTGGAGGCTTGGTTGTTTTTCATTTAGGCTGAAAGCTTGAATAACACAGTTAGCCCATTTATATTATTTCTTTCTCATTCTGCCTTTAGTTATTCATTTCCTGAGAGGATAAACCCTAGTGTCGAAGGAGCCATGACAAGGGCATACAGTATACTTAATAAAGATTATATATAGGCTGTGTTCAGAAAGTGCCCAGTGTCAAAACGAAGGTTAGAAAGGATTTCTTTGCTGGCTGTGTTTCCTTTAATCCCATTTTCTGTGGCCTTGAATAGGATTAGGGCTTTAGGGCTCCGGGAAGGATAGAAGGAGGTATGAGATAGAGGGGGAAGCAGGGCAGTGGACAGTGTGTGCCAATACTTTCCAGAATTGCTCTGTCAGCCTTTAGTGAGGTCACTTTCAAGCTTATGAGCTGCAGCGTTAAAATATCACTATGTTGGTGGAACTTTCTAGTACAAATTAAGTCACTCTCCCTGATGGAAGGGGGGCTAAGATTTGCTTCACTCCTATTCTGTGCCAAGCACTTAATTATATTAGAAAAAATCTTCTCAATCAGTTTCCTTTTAGCATAACATACCTAGTATCAGGGTATAGAAGAAACATTTTCACACTGTAATCATCACGCGTCATACTTCTGATGCTTAAGTAGTTGAGTGAGAGCATGAAGCGGTAGAAAAAGAGTAACATTTAGAGTGAGACACACCTAGGTTCCAATCTTGCCTCTGGCTTTTACCAAATGTGAGATGTGTGTAGGCTCCTTAACTTTTTCTGAGCCTGTTTGTTCATCTGCAAGATGTTAAATGGTTTTATAACTGCAAGACTTGCAAAAATGTTGTGAGAATGGAATGAGAAATGCAAATGAAGAGCTCAAGAGCTTGGCTTGTGGTAGGCACAGCATTCATTCTGTAGAAGCCATGTTTGTTTTCATTTTCCTATTCAATGAGATATTGAATAAGGTCAGGAACTTTGATTCCCATTTTCTTTCCTATTGGTAAGGCAAAGAAGGGGTAGGAAGCTCAAAGATTCATAAAAGTCTTCTTTGTAGGCTTAGGATAACAAGGAAAAGAGAGAGCGAGAAATCAGAAAGAAAAATAAAGACAGGAAGGAGTTCACTTAGTTTTATTCTTGTTCTATTTCTTTTTTTAAGATAATTCAATTTGACTTTTATTTATCATTGTCATTAGGTTTTGCCTTTGAATAATAATGTTTTTAGCCATTAACTTTTGTATCAAGATTTTGTTCATATACTGAGTACTGACCCTTTAAGGGACAGCAGAGTTGATTTTTTGACCTAAGTTTCTCCCCCTCTCCCACCTTACCTGTCTTGAAAAATAGAAAGAAAATAGTTCCAGAATGGTCCAATTACAACCCTATTTGATATAAAACATGAGGCAGCATTTGGTTCCACATTAGGTCACAACATTTTTTTTTTATAAGAATTCTTTTTTAAAAAAAATATATTTTATTGATTTTTTACAGAGAAGAAGGGAGAGGGATAGAGAGTTAGAAACATCGATGACAGAGAAACATCGACCAGCTGCCTCCTGCACGCCCCCCAGTGGGGATGTGCCCGCAACCAAGGTACATGCCCCTGACCAGAATCGAACCTGGGACCCTTGAGTCCGTAGGCCGACGCTCCATCCACTGAGCCAAACCGGTTCGGCAAGGTCACAACATTTTATCTAAAGGTGATTTCTGTTTTCAAGAGTCCCTGTTGTTTGCAGGGAATGGAATATATCTCAATGTTAAAATGGCAGCATACATGCTTTAATTAAACTAGTGCTCAGAATGGGTGAGGAATGCTTAATTAGGCCCGCTGGGTATGAGTGATGTCTCCCTGATCTAGGGGTGGCTCCTGGCCCTGAGAGAATAGCTTCTCTGAAAGCAGTGGTTGCTTCCACCAGACTGCAAGTGGCCGGTCACCATAGAGGTTTCTTTTTCTCCCTGAGAATGTTTGCAAACGGAGGAGTATTCTATTGAGTCCATATCTCATTACAAAATCCATCTCATCATCAGTTTCTAATGAAAATGGAAAGAGGAAAAAGAGAGAGGGAGAAGGAAAAGGAATGAATCTGCTTAGAGGGGCTGAAGCTTTGCACAGTGTCTGCAGGCCTCTCTCAAAGCTCTTGCAATCCTATCCCCCGGGCAAGGTGAATTCCAGACAAATTGAGGAGCTATGTCTCCATGGGAACAGCATGGAGAGAACAAAATGGGGGAATAAAGTTAATATTTATAGCCCATCGCTGTTGATTTTATGTGCTGGCTTTATTCATTAAGTTATCTCGGGGTTGTGTTGAGTACAGGAAGGTATGTCTCATGGGTGCTTTAGTTCTCAGATCTATGTTTTCATTTCCTTTCTAGCCCATCCCTAAACTGTTAAGCACAGATAGTGAGTACGTACTAGCTGTGGAGTTTACCTGTGGGCCTCTCCTTGGGCTGCGTTTGGTGAACAGGTCACAGGCTTTGGAGCCAATGTAACCTGGGTTCAAATCCCAGCTATGGAGCCGCTTTCTTTATCTCTATTACGGGAATAATGATACTTACCTCCACTGGCTGCTGGGAGGATTCAAATGCTGCAAAGTCCCTGAGTTTGGTGCAAAGCGGGCCCTTAACAAATGGCTGCTATTATCCATGTTATTGTTGACCCTCTGCTTGCTCAAATGGTTCTTGTCCCATTACAGCTTGTATCTAGAATAGGAAGAAAACATTTTCTAATTAAACATCGAGATTCTTCATGCCTGAGAGGCATAAATAATGACTTTGTTTTCAAGGTCTTATTGCCTTGATGTATGTCTTTAAAATATCTTGTCAGTTGCCCGTGATTTCTCTATTTTACTGTTATTTCCAGGCTGCCAGACAGTCTGATTTCATCAGCCCTGAAAGCCCAAGACACAGGATACACACCCACCTACAAAAGCCTCTGCCAGCAAAGCCTATTTGTTTTGTCATGGCAACCCTTGTCACTTCGAGCTGGAGCATGAATGATGATGTCATTATCAAGAGGACCAGGATGCAGGCTGAGAACCCAGTCTGAGCTGTAGCATTAGAGAGAATTATATCTCGGAGTCGAACGATCATGATACAAAGGGAAGCCATCAGCATAAGGCACTTAGGGTTTATATAAACAAACTCATGCTTTGACAAGGAAGGAATTGGGTTTGACATTCAGAGTGATACCTGTGTGTATGTGATTTTAAGATCGAATGTATAAGGCTCCTTCAGTTGGCAGGTAGATCTCTGCTGGTGTTTAGTGAAACTATAAATGATTGTCACCGTGTGTTGATTCTTTTAAGTTTTGGAGACAAAGTGTGATGTGGTCTGGTCAGAGATCTGCTGCCTAGAGATAGGGACAAACTGGGGAGGGGGGCGGGGGAGAGGGATGCATAGGAACCAGAGGGCCCACAGGGGGGTCTGACAGCTGCAACCAGGAAGAAAGGCTCTGGCCTCCTGACGATAGACTCTATGACCAAACAGGGACCCTTTGAAGAGTGAAAGGGGGTGCTATTAGCATTCACCCTGGACAGCGACATAAATGGGGACTGTCCCTGCACACCAGATCGTGTGGTCATGGCACATACATCATGGCCACAACCTGGTTTCCTCCTAAGAGAGCAGCTCTGATGTTTTAGCATTAGAAGTGCTGCCGCACAGCAAGACACCTGGGAGGGAGGTGCTGGCCACCTACATGCAGGTCAGTAGAAAACACCGGAGAGGAAAGGGAGTTTTTCCATTATTCCCTTCTAGCGTCTTTGGCTGGCCTACTAATTAAATTGACAAAAGACAGATTAACAGGAGAAAGATAAATTTAATTTTGCTGGTCATATGGGAGCTAATAGAAATATGAGGCTCAAAGAAGTGACCAAGGCAAGCAGCTTTTATACCTTTCAAACAAAGAAACAATTACTTGTGTGAAGAATTGACAAAGGGGTTTGGGCAGTAAGAGTCGCCTGGAACACTCTCATAATCATACCAAATGAATGATAATCCTCGGCAAAGAAACCTGGAAATGTGTCTAATAGAATCATAGTGCTAAGAGGAGGTTTAGCAGTCACCCAGTGCAATTGTGTCTTTTTACAAACTCATGCAGCCGCACTGCAGTTAGCCTGAGCCGTGCATGAGGCAGGCCTGAATTCACAGCCTGCTCCAGTCCCTTAATAGCTGTGTCTTCCTGGGCCAGATGCGTAGCCCCCTGAGCTCGTGGCTTTGCTGGGAGGATGGTGTAATGTATATAGAGTGGTTTGGCACTGTCTCCACACAGAGTAAGACCTCAATAGATGGAAGCCATTGCTACTGAATGACTTGCTTGAGATTATGGCGTTCGTTTATGGCACAGCTGTGGCAGGAATCTTTCAACAGGTCAAAATTGTCATTATATTTTATGTGCTAATGGCAGGCAGAAGAAACAGAGAGTATTCTAAACTTGTGTACATGTATTTTTTAGCTTTTATTTTGGGATAATTTCATATTCTAGAAAAAATTACAGGAACAGCATGAAGAACTCCCATCTACTCTTCACACAGATTCCCAGTTGTTAACTTGTTACATTTGCCTCATCATTGGTTCTCTCTCTCCCTCTTTTTCTCCCTCTCTTTCTCCCTCTCTCTCTTGGGCTGCACACACACACACACACACACACACACACACACACTTATCTCTTATATGTATATTACATATATTTCCCCTCTAAGTTATTTGAGGATTACAGACATATGCCCTAGTATCCTTTAATACGTCAGTGTGTAGCTCTTAGTAAGAGTACTCTCTCACCTATGAAAGTAGAACTATGAAAGTCAGAAAACTAACATTGATGCATTACCACCAATTAATGCAGGACCCCATTTGTTTTGCCTATTGTTCCAATATTCGAATTTAGGAGTATAGGTTGCATTTAGTTCCTGTTTTCTTTGATATGGAGATGTTTTTGTCTTTCCTTATCTTTCATGGCCTTAACGTTTTGAAGAGTACAGGCCTGTTATTTTGTAAAATGCTCTTTATTTTGGGATTGCCTGATGTTTCATCATCATTAAATTCAGGTTATGCGTTTTTGGCCCTCTCAGTAGGCAGAGCTAAGAAATAAATGCACATACTGTATATATATTAGAGGCTCGGTGCACGAAATTCATGCAGTGGGGGGAGAGGCTGTCCCTCAGCCCAGCCTGCCCCCTCTCGCAATCTGGGACCCCTCAGGTAGGGTCCCTAGGCCTGGCCTGCAATCAGGGCCTATTGGGGCTTTCCTTCCCTGGGCTGCCAGCAGCTGGGCCCACCTCTGCCACTGCCATTGCTTGCCATAAGTGTGGCGCTGCCCCACCCCACCCGCCACCGGTTGCCTCCCTCTGCAGGCGTGGGGTGCAATAACTTGGCTGGCCTGGGCCTCCCTCTGTGGAGCAATTGATCACAGGGCCCCCAGATGGATCTCTCCACAGAGGGAGGCCCCGCCCATCCACCGCAGCACCACCGGGTAGCCTGAGCCTTCCTCTTTGGGGGAATCGCAGAGCTTCCCTCCACCACCAATAGCCCCACCGACTGGTGGCCTGGGCTTCCCTCTGTGGAGTGATCATGGGGCGATGGCGGGGCCCCCCAACCAATCACATCACACCCGCCTTGGCTGGCCTGGCGCCAGTGCGTGGTCGTCTGGAAGGTCGTCTGAACAGTCGTCCAAACGGTTGTTCTGCTGTTTGGTCGATTTGCATATTATGCTTTTATTATTATCTATAATAATAAAAGCATAATATGTTCATTAGACCGGACAGCCAAACAACCTTCCAGATGTTCTTCCAAACAACCTTCCAGATGACCATGCTATGACACCCACTGGTGCCAGGCTAGCCAAGGGGGATGTGATGCAATTGGTTGGGGGCCCAGCCATCAGCCCATGATCACCCTGCAGAGGGAGGCCCAGGCCACTGGCCAGCAGGCGATCAATCAATCAGGGGGCTCCACGATTGCCCCAAAGAGGGAGGCCCAGGCCACTGACTGGCGGGCTGCGGTGGGTGGGTGGGGCCTCCCTCTGCAGGGGCAATCCATCGTGGAGCCCCGGCTGGGTTGGCAGGGCCTACCTCTTTGGGGTGATTGATTGCGGGGCTCCCGGCCTGTGAGAGGGCACAGGCTGGGCTGAGGGACTCCCCTCCCCAGTGCACGAATTTCATGCACCAGGCCTCTAGTGTGTGTGTGTGTGTGTGTGTGTGTGTGTGTGTGTATACTGTGTGTGTGTGTGTGTATAAAACCCTTAGTTAGTTATTAAAAATAGGAAAGGAGGAAAAGGAAGGCCGGGCATTGTGCATATGGCTACCTGGGTAGCTTCACCAGGAAGCTGCAACTTTACACTCCCCAGGGGACCACTGGTCCATTCCCTGCAGACCACTGGGGGAAGGGGTCCAACAAAGGGGAAAATGGGCACATGTGCAGTGAGTTGGGGTGACATAAGGAAATTGCTTGCTGCCAGTCAAACCTGGGAACAGAGATCACTGACTAGAGGGGGTAGAGCCAATGCAAGCCTGTGAAAATTTGGGAACACATAATCCCTCAGACAAAGGTGTTCGGTCTCTCTTGGCACTTTTGGCTCTTGTGGCTCTCCTTCCCTCTGGTTTTCCTCCTGCTTCCTTGCATTTGCTGGTGTTCCTAATAGCTGCATGGCACATGGCCATGCAGACACCACATGCAGTAGACTGATGGACTGCAGCTGGGAACACAAACTAAGCTAGCCTGATGCTGGATTGGACTCTGCTCCAACATGGAACAAAAACTGGTCAATGGCTTTGATCTTAGCCCTACTAAAGGCACAGCTGGACTTCTTCCTTGGTGGGATGAAGGGAAATAGGAAGTTGGAAACTAAGAGTTTAATTCCACAGAAATAAAGCTCTGTGGAAGGGCAGAAGCCTAACTTTGATGAGCCAGCTAACAAACCCTGATGGGGCTCACATGGATCATACTTTTCCAACATTGTCTAATTTTCACATCCCTGACTCTACTGAGTCCCTGCTCAGCCCCTTCCCTCCTAATTCCCTTTAAAGATACCAAATCACCTCTTTTCCTTATTGTAATAGTGTATTATTGATTAATATCTGTCCTTACCACTTTACTTAGTGTCTGACTTTTTTTGCCTTTATATTTCTTTACAAAATACAGCATTTATTTCATTAGCCATTCATATTTCCATACCAGTTCTACTTGATCCCTATAAAAACATCTGAAAAAAATACTAATATATCCCTCCCTGACTAGCATTTTATATAAGTAGCAGTAGCAATTTATTTTTTTTAATGTTAATAATTTTCTGAGTTTAACATGTTATTAGAAAGGTTGTCTAATTTTTTTTCCTTTTGATTCTTTCTTTCTGAAAATGCTACAAACTCAATACTCCAGCTCTCCCAGAACTCAGCAAAAGCAGCACAGAGACGATGCCTTGGGGATTAGGAATGATCACACCATGAGAGATTTTAAGGTCTGTGAAGAGGAGTAGGGTTTTAAAAAAATGTAGTGATCTCAGTACAAAGGATCTGGGACATCAGTACACAGGTGAGAAAACAGAATTCAACACTGGGAACCACTGGCCTGAAGATAAAGACTAAAATAAGGATGGAAACACTTGGGTGATCACAGATGATCACAGGCCTACATCCACCCAGAAGTTAAAACATGTTCACTATTGTTAATTTATATCTGGTAAGCACTGATATGAGGAACTCCAAACTCTTGCCTTCCTAATCACCCATTTTCTCTGATATCTGTTGGTCAGACAACTCAGATATCCTTTAGAAAGGAGGAATCGTTAGATACAGTCTGAACATGATTTGCTTAACTCTCCTCTCAGCAACCGCTTCAGAAGCTTCTTGCCGTGCCATCCAGCCTTCCTACAGCACTTCCTGAGGGCTGGCCATTGTGACTTCTGCAGAAACATTGATAGTCATCCCTGCGGCCAACAAGATAATTCTCATTCTGTCAGTGGATGTCAAGAAGTGCCTCTCAACACATAAAAATATAAAGTAACTATAATTATTTTTGGAAAGAACATTTTGGGAGGGATGGAGGAAGGAATGATTAGGAATTTAAACAGTAATATGGTAACACTAAAAAATGATTAGAAACTCTAAAATTGTAATACTGTTCTAGAGAAATGAGATCACATCTGTTTAGCTTGCTCTGTAAAATACCTAGAATGGATAACATATTTATTTTTAAGAGGAACTTAAGGCCACTATTGAAAAACAATGGTGAATTCCCACCTCTGCAGCAGTGTCCCGCTGGCCTTGCCAGAGGCCCTCAAATGGAAGAAAAAAATTTAACATTTATTGAATAACTACTATGTGTTAGAAACATACACTTCTCATTTAATTCAACTTTTATAATGACTATGACAACCCAATGAGATGGGCAATATTCTCCCATGTACAGATGAAGAAATCGAGACCTGGAGAACACAGGTAACTTACCAGGCCTCAGACAGCTCACAGGTGTCAGACCTGGTATTCAAACCTAAGTCTAACACCAGACGCTGGCCCTTCACCATTCTTCTATTGCTTCCATCATTTGCCCTGTCTTCTAACACTCTCCTTTAGTCTTCTGCAAGGCATTTGAGATCCAGTAGCTCAAAAGTGATTGTCAGTCCTAATATTTTATGTGTACGTTTTAAAACAGCATTTAACCATTTTTTTTCTTTTGAGCATAACCAATCTTGGCACTAACTACTAAAATTACTTTTAACTTCTAAAATTGTAATAAAACCTACCAACATAACAAGTCATCAAGGAAATAGTTATGAACACAGTATTTTATTGGTAGCAGATTTTAAATTGCCCCTCTGTTCACAGGCAGGCCCTTTTCTCATCCTTTTCATGCCCTTAGAACTCCAGCTCCAAACCAATGAAGTGCCACTGTGAGAAAATGACAACCCGGAGCATTTCTGAGAGGTTTTAGGTGTTGATGAGTAACAACAGCATGAGGGGTGGGCATGATGTTTCTTGGCAGTGAGGACATTTTTAAAAGTTGCTTTTTTCCCTGGCCGGTATGGCTCAGTGGTTGAGCATCAACCTATGAACCAGGTGGTCATGGTTCAATTCTCGGTCAGGGCACATGTCTGGGTTGTGGGCTCAATCCCTAGTGTGGGGCGTGCAGGAGGCAGCAGATCAATGATTCTCTCTTATCATTGATGTTTTTATCTCTCTCTTCCTCTCCCTTCCTCTCTCTGAAATAAATAAAAACATATTTTAAAAAAATCCTTGTGGAGGAAAACAATATAAAATGTTGCTTTTTAATGTTCTATGCACAGTATAGATGAAGGCCAATAATCAAAAACTTTTCATCATTTTTTTAATTGCAAAAGGTAAATTTATTGGTGCCTTTTAAATTTCTTTTAATATACAATTTATTTTAAAATGCTTTAATATAAACTTTGTGTGCACGTATAATTGAACTTTAATCTCACCCTGGGAGCAGGCCAGATAGCATTTGAAGGATCCCAATCTGGTGGTTAGGTGGTGCTTTAAATACGGTCACCTAAATCTACACCAGTGTTAATAAGCATAAAGGATGTTAATAATTTTTCATTAATGAGAGGAACTTGAAAGATAAGTGATTGCCTAGACTTTTAGAGAAAAAATGCGTGAAATGGGGTATAAGAATGTGACAGATCCTGCAAGCTCATGACTTTTGATTAGTTCCTTGAGTCTAGAGCTGTTTGCCCCTCTGCCGCCTTCCCCTGAACCTCACACATTTAAGACTATTGCTGATCCATTTAGGTGTCTTAATCCGGCCTTCAGAATATCACTGCTTCTGCTTCACTGTAAATCCTTCAGTCAAGGTGACTGTGTGATTACGAGCAGAGAATCTTCACCAAGCTTTGTGGCCTTGCTTGCTAATATTTGTTCATGTGAAAGAACTCTTTTGCTTTTATTGCATAACCAGGTTATGCAAGGGACATATAGCCTTACCATACAGTAAAATCTGGCAATTAATCTATCAAATGAATCTGTGATCGGTTATTAAATTGGCCTATAGTCTGCAATGAAGTGGAGGGGAACTAAAAGTCCATCCAGCTTTATTCCATGAAGAGGGCCATATTTGATCCTTGAGCACTAGCCTTAATGTGGTGCCTACCGCAGACCTCTGTGAGAACTCTTAACTGACCTTCAAGAGCTGGACAGAAAGCAATTCAGCCATTCAGGTCAAGGTCATCCTTTGGCAGTGTCATTCTTAAGACAGAGTTAGCAATTTTATACCACTTCTAATTAAAACTTGATTACTTAGAAAGCTTTCAGTTTGCTAATGATTTAAAAATATAAATTTAAAAATATAAATTTAAAAAAAGAACCAAAATAGAACTATTGCTCTAATTGTAAATAAATCTATTCTATACACCTGTTCATAAGAAGCTGAGAAAATGTCATTGAGGACAAATGAAGGGCAATTTGAAAACTCAAGAATCAACCTGAGTGAAATTATATGAGAAACCTAAAAGCAAAACTATGTCAAACACATTTCGTTTCATGCTGGGTCGATTTAAACAAATAAAACCACTTTGTTGAACATATCTTTTTAATGTGATTATGTGTACATGGACAATTGGGTATAGGGAAAACCCCCAAATTAACGTTTTAACAAATTACAGCTACTGTATTACTAAAGACGATATGCTTGGATTTTAAGGAAATAGTCCAATATATGAATAGTCTCTCATTCAATCTAGATTAACCAACCTCTCTTTGAATAAAAACCAATACACTACAGTGGTAGAAGTTTACTTTTTTATACACTCCACATAAAAACATGTGTTCACTCTCCTTCAATATTTAGTTATTCGTAGCCTCTCAAATGGTAAAATAAAATGGAATTTATATTAGTAAGTGAAAGTGCAAGTTTGTACAGCTAAGCTCAGCAGCGAAAGTGAAGAATGAAAAGTGAAAGCTGATGGATGCCACGCAGGTCATTCATAACGGTGTCCTGCAGTGTCCTGTGTGCCAAACACAGTCAACATCCCATCATTTTTTCATTGCTCTTAAACGAGCAAAACCAAATTCTTTTTTTATTTAAAGAAATAGTAAGTCTTTATTCCCCCTCCCCCCCCAACATAATTTGTCATCAGGTAAGGCAAAGACAAGTCCCACCATCACTGGGGACAGCAGCAATACACAGACTTTGGAAATAACCCTGAATCATCAGTAACATTCTCTCATGGTAACATAAGGAATGAATCTAATAAATCAAATCTGCACTGTTGTCAGATTACTCTAATTTATTTGATTAGTTTTTCTGGAAAAACTTTATAAATACATTATTTAAGAGGACAGTAAATTATTTTCTTGCTCTGAAAAAATAATGTTTTTTTTTTCCCCCTTCACATTTAAAAAATGTTTAGTATGCCTTTGGAAAAAGAGATGCAAGAATGTGACTGCTGGGTTTGCAGAATGTCCATGTACAAGTTGCATTTACAAGAACCTGGTAATCTGCCTATAATTTGTCTCTACAGATAGAGCTCTTTGCAATATTATTTAAACAAACAGGCTTAATTTAAACACCTCTCCTACTCCCTCTACTTGTAGAGCAAAGAGGTACTTGTTTTTCAAGTATTGTATTGTAAAAGGTAAATTTTTTGTGCCAATTTTACCTGCTAGCTTTTAAACATCAAAATATCTATGTGAAAAGTCATGCCAAGTCAGCCCATTTCTTTTACACAGAATAAAAAAAACAACAACTTGATTTGCTAAAAGGAGCTCACTGGAAAAAGCCATTTTAAAGTACGGAAGAACAAGGAGCATTTCTTTTTTTTCTGTTGGCGAAAATTATTAGAAAAGTTATCCAGTTTGTTGTCTTTAGCTGGTTTTAATAAAGTCTTTGCAAAATGATGGTCAGAAATCTTTAGAACACTGGAGGATGGGGGATGCTCCTTTACAGCATGGAAGGAATTTCTTTAATTGTAGAAATTCTTATTAAATTTCAGCTTTGGTTCTTCAGAAGAAACGCTCATATAACTTCTATATTAGGAGACAGAAAAAAGAACAGGTTAATATACTTATTTAGAATCTCATTTAAAGAATACTCTAGTAATTATATCTTACATTTCTAAAACTTTACCATGCTTTAAGAATAGGCAATTTCATCAGGATCCACAATCACATATTTAAGTGAATTCTACCACTAATAGGAAAACACATGTCCTTTACGTCAAATTAGGCTTTCTTTGAGGTTAAGGATTTACAAATGTCTTTGTATCCTTGGTACCTGATGCTTCCATCTACAAACATATGTTGGAGATTAAATCAATGTCTGTCAATAAATAGTCATGACCCCAAAAGACCTTACATCACTTAAGATCACAGACATTGGATTACTTTCCTAGAGAAGGTCTGGAAGGGTGGGCACAGTGAGAACGAATGACAGATAAATCAAAAGGGGGATTTAAGGCCTGGCCAGTGAAGCAGAAAGTCATCTTAGATGTTCCTGCCTTCTCTATGAAGCTGCACCAGCAGTGTTTCCACCAACATGCAAGTAACCAGATGGTTCCCAGAGGCTTAACAATCAGAAAGTCAAACCTGGGATGGACCTTACAGTTCGTTTTTACAGTCTAGAAAAGTAGATCACTAAAGTGAAGTTATACTCCCAAGGTCAGTACAACAGAGAAGCAAAAAAGACTTGGTTCAACATTGGCTTTTTCAACAATTTAAAGTGGAAAATTTGTTATAAGTTCACCGATGGAATGTAAAAGAAAAACAATTTGACCACATATAATTCCTTAGTGACTCCATTTAAACATGCTGAATTTGGCCAGCTCAGTTCATAATCCTATATAATAAAGAGCTAATATGCTAATTAGACCTAATAGCTGAATGACCTTCCGGATGTCCTTCCGGATGACCTTCTGATTGAAGCTGGGGCTGTGAGGGGCTGCAAGGGCCAAGCGCTTTGCACGAATTTCATGCATTGGGCCTCTAGTAGTATAATAAAGAGATGCTGGTCAATAGATGAAAGTGATCTGCTGGGAAGAGAAGTTGATAGAATTCGAAGAGATTTGATAAAAGATGGAGCTGGATTTATCCTACTTGTCTTTAAGATTTATGGGGCCATGCTGTTGAGTTGCTATGACCACTAAGTTGGTAACTTTTGAGGTACTCCTTATTTCATTGGGTCCTGTAAAGCTATTGTTCTTGTACAAAGACTTCAGATCAAATGTGAGTCCCAGAGACAGAGTATAAGAGAGTCACTGGCAGTTTTAACTTCAGCTACAGTCACTTAACAAGGAATGGAAGATTCTTGTGCTCCCAGTTCAGAATATGGTCCCATTACCTAAATCGTAACTATCTTCTTACATGTGAAAAGGACAATAGTGTATGATCCAGGTTGCTTAACCCAAACAAGAGAAAAATGATGGGAGAACATGATGGCAATCTTCAAATATCTGAAAATCTGAGAAAGATGGAATAAAAACCAACTAGTTTCTCTAGTGGACAGAACTAGCCCAATGGTCCTCAAGTTATGGTCAGGCATTAAGTGTTTGCCTTTATCTGAACCTTGCTGAGCAAAGGGTGTTGCACACTGAATTTCCACACTGAATGGGAGACTAGAAGGGGCCCTAGAAATTGCCCAATGCAACTCAAAATTCAATTTCTATGATCCCTGCACAATCTTGTCCATGTGGCTTATTTGGTCCATTAAAGGACAAAGTGTGCCGCAATCACACTGAAGAAGGTCCATGCCCTCTTGGCTGTCACATAGATTTGATGATTACTGAATGGAATCTGAGGCAAGCTTACCTGCAGTCTGTTGTGTTTGAACACCATCCACCTGAGGCAGGGACCCAAGCGTCCCTTCATCCTCAAAGGCCAAAATTGGATTCAAAGGAATCCCTGGGTTCTCACTGTTGGCGACATCTAATCTGGATGGCTTAGATCCAATAGGTAAGTTTATGATTTCTTCAAAATTTTCATTCTCAAGAGAGACTCCATTTTCATTTGGCTGTTTTTCCAAATTGGGAGCACTGGGAAATTAAAAAAAATCAAAATTAAATTGAACTCATGTTAAAACAAAAACACATTTTTAGGACAACCAAATATTGTTTTATAACAAATAATTTTATAATTTTACAATCAAAATGTTAGACTGACTGCATCATTACTAACAAAAATGGTGAATTCTTACATATTTGTATATTAAATTCTTATTTTTAAAAAAATCTGTTCTGAATCAACCAATGAATGAATCAATAAGTGGAACAAATCAATGTTTGCATTTCCACATTACTTTGTCTGATAAAGAATAGCCCTTATTAGGATCTTCACTTCAAAGACAAGAGGATTAGAGTTTGGGGGTCAGAGGGATGATCTGCACAAAGTCACACAACCACAGATAGACAGTCCAGACTGTATGCATGATCTCTTGATCTCTGGTCCTGTGCTTTTCTCGTTATGCATTATTTTTAAAAAATATATAATTTTACTGATTTCAGAGAGGAAGGGAGAGGGAGAGATAGAAACATCGATGATGAGAGAGAATCATTGATTGGCTGCCTCCTGCATGCCCCCTACTGGGGATCAAGTCTGCAACCCAGGAATGTGCCCTTGACCAGAATTGAACCCTGGACCCTTCAGTCCGCAGGCAACGCTCTATCCATTGAGCCAAACCCGAGGGCTCATTATGCATTCTTTACACTCCCTGACTATTCAAATTCTAGCTCTTCCTGGCTATTCCAACTTCCTAAAACAGATGTATAATTTTATAGGTAAATTGTTTAAGACCAACCTTTTCATCTTTGTCACTTAACTCTTTCTCTGACTCCACCTTGATTCTGATTGATTAATTCATGGTTACTTTTTTGGATTTATTTTTTGAGGTACCTTAACTGGCCATCAAATACTTAATTTTCTACCTATAATTTGATTTTTTTACCCTCTTCACAAGCTCCATAAACAAATGGGCAGTTCTTTATATTATATGCTCATTGTTAAGCTTTACAATGCAGTTAAACCATGCCCGTGCAGCAAATGGATGCTAGGTTAATTTCATTGTGCACTTTATCTGACTGCAGCAATAGACATATATTTTCAAGCTTTGTATTTGCTCAGTGCTCAACTCATGTGTCAAAAGTGACCATATCTGACAGACAATATTCTAGACTTCGAATTTCCAAATGGAAAATGAAAAACTTAAAAATATAAACAAAAATTGTAAAGGTTTTAACTTCTCATACATACTGATAAGTGAAATATTTAGTTATAGAAAGAGGTCTATGGGAAGAGACAGGCCAGAGACCAGAAAATCAGTCTCTAGTGTCAGCAATGCCAAATGCTTTAACTTTAGCAAGTCATTTCGTCTTTTTCCATCTCCTTCCCAAATGATAAAACAAAGCTAATGTACATCCAGTCTTTCCATTGCTGTTTTTGAGGAGTCTTTGCTCTCCCCCCCCTGCCCCATTAGGGAAATATTTGCTTTCCTTAATCAATGAGAAAAACTGATTTTGTGGAACACATTCTAAAGCATTTCTGATTTGAATACAGGATGGGGCAAAAGTAGGTTTACAATTATTCATATGAAAAAGAATACAATAATTAATAAATAATAACACAAGAATAAACTTTGTTTTGCATACTCACAAACCTACCTTTGTCTCACCCTGTATTTTGGCGCATTTTTAAGTATCAAACCTTTTCTTCTAGAAAAACAATAAAGATGCCTATCCTAAGTATGTCACAAGGCACTACAAGGTACTTGGAAAAATTATTTCTAAAAGAGCTATGAAAGAAAAACATAAAAATGTTACACAGACTCAGAGCATGATGGTGCTTTTCTGGAATTTCACCAAGGAGGGGAGAGGAGGTTTGGCATCATAGTAGTCTGCATGAGCACGCACATGCATGCACACACTCGCACACATGCTTAACACCTGCCCTACCAAGTGCTTGGGCTGTCACACCCATCCTCTTACTTTTTCCCAGTACCAACGGGCTTTCTGTAACCAGGGAAACAGTCCTGATTCTCATCCCAAAGAAATTTTAAGAAGTTTTGGCACAAGATAAAGCAGAGAAATGCATTTGCAAAGCCCTCATTCCTTGGCCATCTCAACTGCCTTGCCCTTGTAGGCGGCATGTGCTAACAAGCTGCAATGGCAACGCCAACCCCAGACTTGTGTCAACAGCTGATTTCATTTCCCCCTCCCACTGCTACCTGGCCACCCCACCCATGCTTACTTGTCCGCAATTAGAGGAATAATTGCACCATATGTTTTGGGTAAGCAATTATTAAATGTTCAGAGGACACTGACCTGCAGAAACTGTAACACTGAAACGGAAATCACTGGGGTTATGAATCTGTGTGTACTCTCAGAATAAGAGCACCAGCTTTTGAATTCCCCTTCTTTGTCCACTCTGGAGGTTGGAGCTGAATGCAAGACTCTTGACGCCTGTGTACTTCGCTTGTTCAGTCCAAAATCCAGAAAAGAGGGCTGGGACCATGGCAGCAATCTGATAGTCCATAGGCTTATTGTAGCTAGGGCCTTATTTTTTCTTAATGTTTATTATCATGTTATAACAAATAATTTAAAAAGTGATAAATCTCTTTCTGTTTGAATGATAGGGGCTTGGGTATGTTACTTTTTTTTAAAAAGTATATTTTATTGATTTTTTACAAAGAGGAAGGGAGAGGGATAGAGAGTTAGAAACATCGATCACCTGCCTCCTGCACACCTCCCACTGGGGATGTGCCCGCTACCAAGGTACATGCCCTTGACCGGAATCGAACCTGGGACCTTTCAGTCCAAAGGCTGAAGCTCTATCCACTGAGCCAAACCGGTCAGGGCTATGTTACTTTTTAATTAGGCAAAAACCCCACAAAAAAACCAAAACCCTAAATACAAAGATAAACTCCTAAGATTAGGAGGAAAACCATTAGGTCAAACACCAAAATTACTACAAATCCCTTACTTGAGAGAAGAAACATTCGATTGAAGAGATAGCCCCCTAGGGCTTAGAACAGCATAAAATGTCTTCTGGGGTATTAGGACGGTAAGACAGTAGCCTGTTACAGCCATGCGTTTTTGGCTTCTAGAACAGAGATTCTCAGCTGGGCGTGGAAGAATCTATCAGAATGATATGAGAAATTTGAAGAAACTTCCTGCCTCGCCCCTTGTGTTTACACATTTATCCTTTGTTTCCAGTTCTAAAGCAAGTTTCCTATTCATGAGAAAACACTCTCCTCCCTCAATGGGCACTTCCCTCTACAAAAACTCCCTCAAGAACCAAAAAGGGCTTCTGGAGAAGAATCATCCTTGCTCAGGTTTACATATTTCTTTGAAAGCTGGCCAGAATTTTGATAACACCAATCTTCTTCAATTCTACCTATTATTAGTGGGGAGCCTGTCAGGCAAGGATAATGGTCTTCAGGCTTTAAAAGGATTGCACATCAAAAGCTAAGAGCCAAAGAAACCAGAGAGGCTAGCCATGTGACTCAGGACCCTCAAGGTCAGGAGGAAGGTTCAGGGAGTTTCTCTGCTCCAGGAACTGCTGCTCCTCCCAGCTACAAAAGCAACCTTAGGAGGACATTACCACATCTCTGGGGGTGGGTATGGTGAGTGTAACCTAGTTTACAGCATTTGTTTATTTTTTCTTGGAGAGAAAGCAAATCAATGTACTAGGTACAGGAGACATTAGGAAAAGCAAAACTTCTCCCAGTCTGAACTAAAGGTATTCATTCTAAGGAGTGGAATTTTCTAGTGAAAACAAACTGGACCACAATGCTGATAGCATTTGTCATGGTGGATTTCCCAGAGTATTGACCACATCAAGGTGTTTGGAAGGGGCCCTGGGAATCTCCAATTTGTGATTTAATTCATGGCAGACAAGCTGGAGGCATCTACAACTCTACATTGGGTGTACAGTAGGGTATTTAATGCATATGTTGAATCATTATCAGGATTATGGAATGCTTCATTAAACATAATGCACTGAAGTGAAAAACTATGACTTTGATGAGTGATTTCAAGGTCACCTTGAAACTGGGAATAAAAAAGAACATAATAGATGTGACTTACTTGTAATTTTAAAGTGTTTAACGGGGTTTCAGATGCAAAACTGTTTAAAAATGAGGGTCCCCACTGACACAGAGCGAATGTGTACTCATGAATAGGAAACTGCCTTAGGGAAGGGTATTAGAGGGAGGTATAAGCAGGTCCTTCTCTAGATGGAAGAGTATGAGTGGCAGAGAGCCCGAGGATCGGTGCTAAGACTGGTTTAATAATAATCTAGAAGGTGTGCAGGATGAAAAATGTAAGTATGCAAATAAAGTTTATTCTGGGAAATGCTAGTCATAAGAATAACCCCTTGAGGATAGGAGGGAAAATCATTCAACACAGGCAAGGTAAAAGCAGTGAGTTTAAAGAACTCTACGATGAACCATCCTTAAAAGATAGTGAGCTGTCAGTCACAATGGAAGTAACAGATCTTGGAATCACTGTTTCCTGGTGACACTGAGTCCTTGTTTTGATGGTGAAAGCATCAAATGTGAGGCATAGAAAGATGGGATACCAGATACAACACAAGAGCATTTTTCTACAGTGTCACAGTGCAGCTACACCCAGTCAGCGTACTGTGTGTCTTCTGGACACCGCACCTTAGAAGCATAAATAAGCACGTGTTTGTGCACTTTGTTTGATGTATTTGTTAATACAAGAGGTGATGCAAAGTGAAAATATAGATTTTTCAAGATTGATATGGATAAATTTAAGGAAGATAAATTTAAAAATAATGAAGGGAAGCAGAGTTTCTTAGGCTACATATCACAAAGTTTGTGTCCCAAGCAATGGAGAATAAACTTAGCGAGCACAGTAAGAATTCCTTACAGGCCAGGGTCATTCAGTAATGGGTGCTGTTTTTCTAAGTGACGTCCAAGTCTCTATGAATTTTTACAAATTTATGTTTTTACTGATAATTTTTTAAATCAATAGAAGAATAGTATGATGATAAATAGGGCTGACTGTCACAAAGCTTAGCGCATAGTGCTCCATTTTGCATTTGTACTCAGAGTATACTGATAAGAGGTGGTATCAGCTTATGTGACAAGGGCTAAGGACAAATGAACTAGGTTCACTGGGTAAATAAACATTCTGTTAGTGCCAGGTAAAAAAATCAAGTGCCATCATGGCACACTATCTGAGGAGATCTGAAGTTTTAGAGCAGATTAAATAGAGAAACGCAATGGGTGAAATGAATCATCAGCAACTCTCGGTAGCATAAGCATCCCTAAAGCAAAAGGGCTTGATCAGTACCACATGTATAAGGTTGACTTAATTCCAGAAAAATAGCATTCTTCACAATAAATGACTTGTTGAATTTGAATATTCTTGGTCTAAGCAGTGTTATTTTATTTTTAATCCTCACCCTAGAAAATGTTTTACTTTTTGTAGAGAGGAGAAGGGAGAAAAGAAAAGAGGGAGAAAGATTGATGTATGAGAGAAACATCTATGGGTTGCCTCTCCCATGCTCCCCCACTGGGGATCGAACCCACAACCTAGACATGTGCCCTTACCAGGAATTGAACCAGCAACATTTCAGTGCATGGGACAATGCTCCAACCAACTGAACCACACTGGCCAGGGCTAAGCAGTGTTATTTTTAACTTCAATTTGTGATTTGTTGTTCTGGCTTTCCAGATAAATAATAGCTATCAAAATTTTAAGCCTACATTTATATTTGTAAGAATAAAGTAACTCTTGGATAGTTTCATTTTCCTTTAAAGGGGAGACACACTGGAACCAAAGGATTAAATTTGTTAAGGTGATTCTTGTATTATATCCTAATGTTTATATTTGGATACTAATTTGGATCTGCCTGTATTGTAAAGAATAGAAAAAGTATAAGCTTGTATTTCTCCTGGTTGTTTGATAGGGATCATCTTACATGCATGACAAAGGACAATTTATTACTTGGGTAAAGATGCATGACACCAGTAAGTGCACAGTGCTGTATGCTTAAATTATAAATTGTGTGTGGAGGAGGCTAAAAGAAAAGAATTTTATTATCTATACTAGAGGCCCGGTGCATGAAAATTCATGCACTGGAGGGGGGTTCCCTCAGCCTGGCCTGCTCTCTCTCACAGTCCGGGAGCCCTCAGGGACGGGAGGTGACCCAGCGATCAGGGGAAGGCAATGCCCCATCACACCTCTGCTGCTGCCACTGCCGGCAGCACAAAGCCCTCAGCCCAGCCCTGGGCGGGCTGGGAGTCTGAGGGGACTGGGGGGACTCTGGAGGCAGGCGCATGGGAGCAGCCTGACTGGGGCTAAGGGGACTGGGCGCTGCCATCTTGTGGCTGTGGGCGCCGCCATCTTTGAGGGTGGGAAAGTCAATTAGCATATTCCCTCTTTATTAGATAGGATCATTTTACATAGTAAATTTATGTTTCAGGTTCTTATATAATGATTAGTAACTTGGTGATTTTACCTTTGAAGAGAGTCAGTTAATGTATCAACTAACTTAGGTTACACAGTGGCTTAAATGAGCCTATTCTTTATCATAATGATGGAGTTCACTCTGTGATGCTATTTATTCCTTTCTAAGAATCTATGAAATCAATGAACATAAATTACAGCAGTTGGGAACAAATATTTTATTTGAAGAACGATCTGTAACTAAAAGAATAAAATACCATTTAACCTCCATGTTAGGTAATTATGACAATAAATTTACTCAACATAATTGAAAGCTTATCATTAAGATCTCTCTCAGGAAAATCATTATCTTTGGTGTTATAGTGGGCAAAATAACAAATATTTCACTGTCACAGGAAGATGTTAATAGATATGATTTGTGGACATCTTCGGATGACATCTTTTCATTGCTGTCAGTCATGCCATAAAATGTGTAGTGTGCATTTTTAGATTTAAAAAAATTAACTTGAGGACTGTCAATTTTCTAATGGCAGCAGAGATTCTGGCATTAGAAACTGGAAAACTCATTAAATAATTAAATTCTGAAAACGAAAATAAGTCATAGCTGAACATTTGAACATTATTACAGCTATTTCTCAAGTTCTCCATGATTATGTTATTAGCTACAGCTATGACTGCTCCCATTTTTCATTTTTGAGTGTGCTCTTACGATGTTATAGATATAAATGCAAGGAAAGAGAAAGGCAATCTTTCAACACATGCTCCTTTCTTGACTGTTAGCAACTGTTTGAATCTTCAATAAACCCCACTACTACTAACATAGCATAATAATTACTGGTATAGAAATTAATTTTACTATGGAACAAACACTGCCTCATTAAATATTATAGTAAAAATACAGTTGTTATATACCATTAAAGGGTGTGCATAAGGTCTAGATCATGTTAAATATAAACAGAGAAAAGTAAATTATTCCTTGTAATTTTCTTTAATAGTCACACAAAACCCTCACTATCAAATTTAAAGATGCAAAAAAAATTTTTTAAATATTTTCCCTTTCTCACAGAATTACTAACTCAACCAAAAATTAATGAACCTAGATAAAAATAAATTTTAATGTTAGAACTCTGAAATCCCATCAGGCCCAGGAAATTCTGGTGGGGCTGGGTGGGGGTTAAAAACAGTAGTGTCTGTCCTAATGCATATCAGTAAAAAAGGCCCCAATTGCTTGACTCACCTTTCCACAGTCACTTTTGATTGGTGTGAGGTAACCATATGTGGGCTGGCTGCTGGGTCTCCATTTCCTGGAGAGTTCATCATACCGGGAAGTGCAGAGACTGCTGAACGTGGCAAAGAAGATGGAACAAAGGGTTATTAGTACCATACTGTCAAACCCACACCTCAGGAGCTAGAATGCCTGATTTCAGTGCTAGAGAGAGTTTTACACAGGGAAAAATGTGTAGACTAGATGACATACACCTGAGCTTCTGTGGATCAATTATACCTTTTTGTTTTTTTTTAGTCAACCAATGACCATCTTGACCTCTAGAAAGTCAATTCAAAAATTCTATATTTGAATTGAGTTTTTTGAAATAAATACCTGTTCCTCCAGTGAGAGCTCCCTTGGCTATATCTCCATTTCTCTGATCAACAGTTTTCTACCAAAGAAAATAAGGAAAAAGACTTTTTAATGTTAAAGTTACAAGTGAAGTAAAAAAAAATAAAATAAAAGCCATTAAAAAGAGCTAAAAATGGCCATCTCAATACCTTATCTGTAGCTTCTGTTCTCCTGGTTCTTTTCATAATCTCCTCAAGTCGCTATAAGAAAGGAAGAATTGAAGGAACAGATCAGATATAGGAAGAAAGCTGGCCGGGCACATTTCCCTTACTAAGCAAATAGCAGGTCATTAAAACACACGTGTTATTTTGAAAAATAGAATGCTCCCTGCTTTGTCTTAATTGGAGTTATTCCAAAATGTTAGAACTGCCTTAAACCATATGAATTGGACCTAACTTTTTGAAGGGTGAACTATAAATGGTGATTTCTTTGGAGGAAATTTTTTTAAAAAAAGATTTATTATATTTTTATTGATTTCAGAGAGGAAGGGAGAGAGAGAGAAACATCAATGAGAGAGAAGCATCGATGGGCTGCCTCCTGCATGCCCCCCACTGGGGATCAAGCTACAACCTGGAACCAGGACTCCTGGTGCATAGGTTGTCGCTCAACCACTGAGTCACGCCGGTGGGCTGGAGGAGGTTTTTAATATTGAGAGTTACTTTAGTTTATCCGGAATGGGCAGAACACGTTTGTTTTCTGATGGCAATAAGCTAGTCTCTAGATCTTTAGATGGCTTCCAGTCTAGAAGGAATCAGAACCCTTAGAGTCCCAGGCTTCCGCTACCTTCTTTCTCTCCAGGCGCTCCTGCTCTTCTCTCTGGAAATGCTTCTCCCGTTCCTGCCGGGCCTTCTCTGCTTCCTCACGAACACGAGCTTCTTCTTCTTTCTAGAAACAAGAAGTGGGCAGGTGCTTCTTACAAACAGGCTGGCTCGGTCTGCTGCCCCAATCTCTCGGGGCGCCCAGGGTGGAGGCAAGAGAGCAGGTGGACAAAGTGCAGAAAATGAGAGCACGCACAAGACTCAGAGCAATTCTAACGATCCACTGCCCATGTTCCTCTGCTCATCGGGGATGACCCCTGTCCATCCGGGCAAGGGGCAGCCCTGAGCTGCGTGCTCGGAGCCCAGGGACCCGACCTGTTTCTGCAGACGCTCCGCCTCCTCCCGCTCGCGCTGCTCGCGCTCCTCCGCCTGCCTCCGCAGCAGCTCGGCCCTCTCCCGGGCCTGCTCCGCTTCCAGCCGGCGGGCTTCTTCCTCCCGGCGACTTCTCTCTTCGGCCACCCTTTGAGCCAATTCCTCTCTCTTTTGTCTGGAGAAAGAGAAGAACAGAACAAAGACATGTGAGGGGAAATCCTTGGAGAGAGGGGCTCCGGAGTATGGCTACTGCCTGGACATTTGGTTCAGAGTCGGGCAGAAAAGTCCTCACAGGATGCATTCCCTGCTGTTCAGAGACAAACGGTGAAGCCGCCTTACTCTTCCTCCTCATCTTCCCAGTCTCCTGTTGCCTTGTGGCAAAATGCAACCGTGTATATGTGGGAAAGAGCTGGCTTTGTAAAAGAATCTGCAATTTAACTACCTCTAAAGGCTGAAACTTATTTGAGGCTCCTTTCTCCCCCCCCCCTCCCCCCAAATCTTTGTCAATAAACAAAGGTCAGGATGTTCTGTCACAGGACAGGAGGAAGACGGCCTATGCACATCCTGTCGGGACCAAGCTCCAAGACAGCCCATCCTCCCAGGGTGCAGTTCTGCTTATTTGAAGAACAATTATGTTGACATTAGCCTTACTAGCCCCAGAAGGAGACCAACTAAGCAAACTATCCCTGGCAATACTGTCCGGCAGGCAATCACCGGGCACTAACTATCTCTCCCAGCCACCCTCTAAGAGGACTTCTATCTGGAAAAAAGAAAACATGAACTTTTACTATTCAGCTTTAAAATGATAATTAGAAAGATAATGAAGAAATATGGAGATTAGATATATGTTAAGTAAACAAACAAACCCAGCCTTGTACAATTGTATCTCTACTGCAGCTATAAGTATGTAAATATATATGTGTGTATATACTTATGTATGAAAAAATATAACTAACTGTACACTATTCACAGAGACTAGAAAGGATTATTCAAAATCGACACAATTATTGAAAACTGGTTAAGATTGTGGATTTTTTTCTTTAAATCTTTCTTCATTAATGTTGTTGTATTGTCAGTATAATAAGAAAATGCGATTTTAAAAAATCAATAGTTACAGGAACACCAGGTAAGAGTAAGTCGGAAATAGTCCCGTTCACCTTTCTCACTGCTACCACCTCTTCTCTCACAAACTGAAGACTGAATCCAAGTTATCAAGGTGTCCCTATATCACTTAGCAATGCCACTGCTTTACCTTTCAAGCTCTTCCCTCTCCCTCTTTTCCCTTTCCTCCTTCTCTCTCTGCTCTCGGGCCAGCCGCCTCTTCTCAGCTAGCAGCCTTGTGGCCTCTTCTGGGTCGGTGGTGCCTGCCGAGGTCTTAGGAGAAGCACTGGCAGTCACAGTTGGTGATGGTACTGGGACTGTCGCTGGGACGGAGGCTGGAGTGGGGGCTGGGGCTGGGGCTGGGGCTGGAACAACTGTAGAAAAAGATACAAGGAGAAAACCAATTGGAAACAAAACCCAATAAATAAAACAAAAACTAGCATTCCCTACACCCCAGACCTAGAATTCATCATTATAAAAGAAAAGGGAATGTTTATTACTGTGTGTTCTCACAGTTTCACTGTATTCTATCTGTAACCAAGCAACAGATAACAAAACGCTGCATGTGTATGTGAGACATCCAACAAAGCTGACACTTTTCAACAAGTCTAATTTTTATACAAGTTAAATCAGTTAAGAACATGTGTCATGTCGAATGTGTACTGAGCATAGAGCCTCACATTAGGTTCTGTGGGAAGTTATACCCTGAGCAAAAAAGAAGGTGAGATCTTCCATTTGCCTTTGATTAAAATTTAAAAATCCTTCTCTTTAGTGACCATTCCTTACTAGAGGATAAAGCTGATCATCCTCAGCATCCATGCCACGAGCCAGACTCAGGCCGGGAAGATAAGACCCAATGAAGATGTCCCTCTTGTCTACTCAGAGCTGTGTCCAGGTGGGAGGCAGGAGGAGCCAAGGGCCACTTGAGGAGCTGGCACTCCTATACCTTACACATCCCGGTCCTCACTGTCAATCCTGATGCCAAGATGCAGGATGGGAGCAGAAGTTCTCTGACCTTATTCAGATGCAGGAAAATGACCTAGAGAGCTAGCACAGCAGGCAGTCCCACACAGAGGCACCGCGAGGAGTGCGCTCCTGGCACCGACCATTCCAGACGCTCCTGTCAAGATTTACATTTCTCCTTCCACGCCCACAGGTTTTTCTTAAGCTCAAGCCTCTCTTTGGCCTTTCTCTTCTCCTTTGCATGCAAACAAACACTGGACTCCTCCATTCTCTAACAACCCTATTCGTCTTGAGCCATCAATTCTTTCTTTGCTCCTACCCTCAATCTTCAAATTATCTTCAAATTAAGTGTTAAGGAGAAAACTTTTGAATAAAGACAATTTTCAACAAGAAATACTGAATTCCTAGGTCCAGGTGATTTCAAACTTCTAAATAACATCTGGTTAGCTGGGAAGAGATGAGATCCACTGGATCTTCTGAAAAAAAAAAAATTCTAACTTCTGTCAAACACACGGGCTAAGCCAGTGGTCCTTAAACTCCAGAAGCACAGGAATAGGATAACTGGCCACTCTGTATTTTACCTGGCAATCCTGCACAGGAGTCACCTGGAGAACTTAGTATCTTTTTGAGTCCTTGGATCCCCCACATATTCTGATTCAGTAGGTTTGATGTAGAGCCAGGCTCCTGAAGTTTGGAATGTCATAGATATGGTGGTTTAAAAATATCTGCACAAATTCTTTGACAATCCTCCCTTTAAATGGTGGAGACCAATCCCCTCCACTTGAGTGTGAGTTGAACCTAGGGACTTGTTTTCAATGACCAGAACATGACAGAATAGTGATTTTTGTGTCTTCTAAAACTAGGCATAAAAGATACTGTGGATTCCTCCTGATTCTCTCTCTTAGATCACTCAGCTTATGGAAAAGCCAGCAGAGCAAGCAGACAAATTGTGAGGACATCAAGCAACCCTATGGGGAGGTTCACATGCCATGCGGCCGAGGCCACCTGCCAATAGCCACGTGTACGAGCTGTCCTCCAATAATCAGGCTAAGCTGCTTCCAAATTTCTGACCGAGACTCTGTGTGATATAAAAATTGTTGATTTAAGCTGTACAGTGTTAAGATAATTTGTAACACAGCAACAGATAACACAAGTAATTCTGATGCTGGTGCTCTGAAGACCACATTTTGTGAAAATAATAAAGGAATTAAAAACCATAACTGAATTAATATGCTATGACTCGTCCAACAGTAGGGCTTTGGATGTACAATTCTACTTTCATTATAGGTAAGAAAACTATACTTAAGAAAAGGTCCCACAATTAGCCTCAGAATAAAATTTCTAATTCCCCAAAAGGGGGATAAAAAAGGCAGGAGAAAAGGGGAAAGAGCAAGCAACCCATATTCCACCACAAGTGGGTTGATTCTTACCAGAGGCATCCTCTGATTCACCAGCTGTCCCCTCTTCAGCTGTGGCTTCTTCCACCTTCACTAGAGGTATTCGACCCTTTAGTGGGGGCTCATTGGCAACTTTCTGAGGTTCCTTCTCGGGGTCTTTTCTCTCAGGTTCCACTCTGACTTCCCTCTTGACAGGGCGGATGTTGCCAGGGGATGGGGGCCGGACCTGAGCAGGGGTAGCTTTGACTGGTCCGGGAGGCAAGGAAGATGTAGGTCTGGGTGTGCCAGGCAAATGAGGAAGGGACTTGGATGGGAGCCTGGGAAACAAACACACAACATGAAGAGGAGGGAACATGCCAGAACAGGCTTGCCAGAATCTCCATTCCCCGAGCCCCTTATCATATAATACGGAAAAGAAGTGAAGGTATTTAGCCTTGTATATTTGTCTTTTATGTGACAAATGCGGAAATATTCACGTTAAAGGCCCATACCAGTTTTCGTTAAGAAACAAATGTTATTCCCGAAGTTAAGGTCGAACCGTGTAGGGGGAACAGCTTCCTTTCAGGGGACCTACCACTTCTCCAGCATGGAGCAACCCCGCCGGCCTCTTCCATGCCACTTACCACAGTCGGGGGGAAGCCGGTGATCTGGCTTTGGGATGAGATGGAGACAAAGCCCTTCGGATGCCGGATGTGCGGTGGAAGGGTACGTTTTCTCTCTCCCTCTCTCTTTTATGGCCCTAAGTTCAGAGAAACACAATAATTAGATTTTTTCCCCCATGCGTCAGACAACCCAACTCAGGGTATTCAGCAATGGAGCTGCAATCCATGGAGTCACATTTTAGATATTTTCTAACCTTCCTTATATATCTCCATTCCATCCCAAACAAAAGGCCTGTGTTAGCTTTAAAGCAAACATTATACTAAAGCCACATACTGTGACACTAATAAGAAGGTTCTTGATGTGTGATTTGGATTTACATTTGTAAGAAAAAAAATACACTTATATTTTTAGAAAGCACCTGTACTTTGTGTATAAAATTACTGGGAGCAAATAATCTGGTTTAACCCACACAAGTGTCAAAATAGAAGTCACTTCCAGTCTCCCCCACCCCAATTTTTAATTAAAATACACTTTATATCTTTAAATTCTTTAACACTTTTCTGGAACATACCATAGCTCAATCTTTTTTTTTTTAATTTACATGTCAGCTATATCAGACTTTAATTAATATTTTTATATGGATGTTATAGTAACAAGTCCTGACTCAGTTAGTGTCTTTCTGCTCTTGAAGAAAAAGTCAGGTTCAAGGTGAGGAATTTTAGCTATTTTTAGTTATCTTCACTAGGGATGAAAATGTAATCTGAGGGTGGGCCAAAACATCAGCCCTCCCCTGACTGACAACCAGGAATCCAGCCAGAGAGATGACAGCTTTCCTAAGTTGAAATGGGCGAAGGGAAACCCAGACAAGTGTTCTAATCGTCTAACATTAACCACGACAAAAAACTCCACAGGGTACAAAAGGCTCATTTCCAATATCTGAAACTCGCCGACCATGTTCTGGGATGGAAATGGATGCTTGCTGGAGGCACCTGTGTGAGCACCTGGCAGCTCTTCACTCTGCGGGACCCTTTCAGGAAAGCAGACTGCGGTATACAAGGAAAGGGGCACACTATTATCTAGTCTCAGGACCAATAAGTTCATAGTGTACCTTCTCTTCTTTCTTTTTCTAGTCAGGTTCGTGCATCAGTTCCTGTCTTCCTACCTTTTTAGTTCCCTTCACTGTCCCTTCTAATTGCTTCTCTCTTTTCCTTAGTAGCATCTTAGTTGATGGACGGGGCCATGGGAGTGGGGGCAATCTAGTATCAAATAATACTCAATGTCTTTCAGAATACAACACATAAAGAGTGGGGCAGCAAAGACCTTCATAAGATGCATGGCAGCTCTCTATCACTGGAGGCTTCCATCACCACTTTTTGCCCCCATCTCTGGTCTCTGCTACACAGTCCTTGTGTAGCAGAAGCAGCAGCCACCACACGGGACCCTCCTGACTGGTGTACAGGGTAGTAATTATGCCTCTTGTGGATCAGTCCCTGGAGAGGAAGGCTCAGGGCTCTTCACAAGGGAGGCTGGGGTTAAGCACTTCAAGTAGCTTTTTTCCCTTTTATTTAAAACATTTTTATTTGGCTGAAGTCAGATCAAGGAGAGATCTGAATAGGAAAACAGGGAAGGGCGATTTGTGATGTAGAGGGTTTGGGGATGAATTTCATCATCTGTACCTTGATAAGACAGTTATCAGAGAATGAAACTACATATACAAGTGTACACTACTCAGTCTTTTTTTTAAAAACTGAACTAATCTTTTTTTCCCCTAAAACTGAGCTCCTTCTAAATCATCAAATCATCTTAAAGTGGTAGGGGAGCAGTGGGAAACCAGTTTGGAAAACGGCTCAATACTTGATATAATACCCTCCCAGGCAGATAGATGTTTTTATCCTTTCATTGATCTTGTACCCAATCAATCACTTGTTTGGGTACCACACATAAAAAGGTGCTCTTGATTCTTATCCTGATCTGAGTAAATAGCCAGTGGTCTGTACAATAATCTTTCTTGTTAACACTTTCCATAAGGCTAAAGTGGAACTCCTGCTCATATCAATGATCTGGACAACTTCCCAGCAAGACAATTAGAGTTAGGTTTAAATACAAATAACCTCTAAGAGAGACAAAACAAACAGACACTCAAGGCAGCACTGTCCAGTAGAATGTTTTGTGATGACAAAAATGTTCTAAATCTATGATGTCCAATATGGTAGCCACTGGCCACATTTGGCCATTTGAATTTGGTCTAAATTAATTAAAATTAAATAAAGTTAAAAATTAAATTCAGTCTCACAAAACGTATTTCAAGTGCTCAATTATAGCCATTTGAATTTAGATCTAAATGAAATAAAATTGAAAGGAAATTAAGAAAACAATTCCATTTATGATTGCATCAAAAAGAACAAAATACTTAGGGATAAACATAACCAAGGAGGCGGAAGACCTATATACTGAAAACTAGAAGACACTGCTGTCAGAAATTAAGGAAGACACAAATAAATGAGACAACATCCTATATTCATAGACTAGAAGACTTATTAATGGCAAGGTATCACTTTTATACAAAGTGATCTACAGGTTCAAAGCAATCCCTATCAAAACCCAATGTTATTTATTTTTTAGAAATAGAAAAATTCATCTTAAGTTCATATGGAACCTCAAGGGACCCTGAATAGCCAAAACAATCTTGAAAGGAACAAAGTTGGAGATCTTACACTTCTAATTTCAAAACATATTACAAAGCTACGGTAATTAAAAGTGTGGTATACCCCAATAAACTAAAATTTAAAAATTTAGTGTGGTGCTGGCATCAAGAAAAATATATAGGCCAATGGAATAGACAGAGAGCCCAGAAATAAACCCTTGTGACAATAATCAAAGGATCCTTGAAAAGGCTTCCAAGACCAATCAATGGGGAAAAGATGGTCTCTTAACAACTGGTGCTTGCTAAAGTGGATATCCACATGCAAATGAATGTAGCTGCACCGGTACCTTATACCATATACAAAAATTATATCAACCTAGACAAAAGACCTAAATGTAAGACTTAAACCTATAAAATTCCTAGAGGGAAACATAGGGGAAGCTCCATAATACTGGATTTGGTAATGGTTTGGGTATGACACCAAAGCACAAGTAGCAAAAGCAAAAATAGACAAATGGGACTACACCAAACTTAAAAAGTCCTGTGTAACGAAGGACACAATCAACAGGGTAAGAAGGCAACCTACAGAATGGGTAGTTCAGTCACCCAGACACAAGTGAACAAAGAAGAGTTTTTTTCACGTTCAAATTCAAATTTTTAGGGGGAGTAAAATCTCCAAGTGGAGAGGAAGTATAGGGACACTACCACTCAGCCAACCGGATTCAGGTCTGGTGGGACAGATGAGATGGTGCATGTCAGCATCTCCCAGTATCACACCCACACTGCACCTGGGAGAACAGGGGGCGGTGGGTGTGTGTGCGTGTCCACTCCGCACAAGAAATAGCACAGATTTGCCTGGTCACCCCCAAAGGCTACTCACCGCTGTGCTGTGAATAGTCCTCCTTCGCGCAGAGCCATCGGGCGGTGTTACTAAGAATTTTGTTCGATCCATCGGATTTCTAGAGTGTGTAGCTTTGTAGGGCATGATGTTGATGGGGCTGCAAGATGCTGAACGAGGACAAATGGGGATAACTAGGGTGCAGGTGATTGTTTTACACACAAGAGTGCCAGAGGAGCAGTTGAAGGAAAGCCAAAAGCAGGTTCAGGAAAAGGAGCAAAGCGGAGATAGAGAGAAAAGCAGGGAGAAGATGTTATTACCTACAGGTATCCAGGCCCTCATACTCAACTCTCCTCACAGTCCTGTCAGTTTGTGGTGTGTCCAAGAGGAAGGCATATCCAAATGAAAAATCTGGAATATATAAGCTCTTTGGCTATTTAAATACTGATTAAAGAAATAGATGTAATCCAATAATTATGGAATGCAATGGCCTTATATTCCTATAAACTCAAGGTTTGGTAAAATGCTACATTAATGAAAGGTAATTTTTATATAAGGCCTGCTTTATAATCACATTTTTCCTAATTAGCTTTAAGAGTGAACAAAAGGTGGAAAGACAGGAAGCAAGCAAGCAAGCAAGCAACTATTTCAGGAGTAAAGTTCAATAGGCAGTGGTTAAAAAAAGAAAAAGCAACTGAATTTTAAAAATGTTAAATGACCAAGTCTTACCAGGTGTTAAGACCTGTTTGAAGGATAACTAATAATTTCTAGAAAAAAATTCTGTGAAAGTTTTATCTATTTAAAGGCAAATCAAATGCATGCTTGTGGATTTTCCCAGAATCCAAAGCATTGAAGGTTCATAACAAGCAGCAGCAGAATGTATGGGGAAACAGGATGTCATCATTTAAAATGGTGAATAAAACACAAATATGTTAGAATTGCCAAAAATAAAGTTGAATCATGCATAGCTTTACAGTTGTACCCAAAATGGAACATTTTTTTGAAAAATCACAAAGTTTCTGACCATTCACCTTCAAAGGAACGCCGTCATTAATCAAGGGATTCTGAGCAATGATGATTTAAAGACATTCATTCAGACAATAAGTACTGCAGAGGTATCTAAAGTATGGGTACTAAGGTTCCAAGGCTCATTTTCAGATCTCATCCAGAAATCTTGTTCTCCAGCAAAAAAAATAAGACAATTAAACATGACCACTGAGGAGAATTGTATGTAAGTGAACTGTTGTAAACATGGTTTTACCCAATTCTAGCCATGGTACAACTCTTTAAAGAGACCATTCATGCCAGCTGAATATACCAGTATTAACAAATTAAAAACTCAAAAGTTCACAAGACAAATTTGGGGTCATCTTAATTTCAGAGTTAGGGTTTAAACGTATGTTTATTTTAGTTTAACCTATAGACAGAACGTGGATCAGACTGCACCTTTCACCAAATGCCTGGCAGGATCTCCCGGTTATCAGTGGCCAAGGCAGTAAACAGACTGGAAATTGCATTCTCTTTTCCCATTATCTGAACACAGAGCTCTATTTCTTCTGGGTAAACAGAAACATTTTGCATTCCCTCAGCTCTCCTGAAAAGAATATGTGTGTCTTACTTGGGAGTTGACACAGAGCTTTGTTTCAGATCTTAATGGCAAAAGAAGATTTCTCTGTATTGTGAGGAAAGGACCTTATCTCATTTGGTTTACTGTGATCACAGGGGAAATAATTTGAAAATAACCTTTCTCAATGCCACGGCAAAGCATTTGCATTTCCCAGACAAGGGAAGAGTTCATTAATGTAAAACTCTTCCAAGCCAATCAAATATATTTAGAAAATAACATCCTGGCACAAGGCACTTCTGTAGGATTCATGACCAGGAGAGGCACACATTGCCTAGGGCATGACCAGAGGGCCACTAACCGTGCTGGGGGGTCAAGAAACTCTAGACTAGACAACAGCCTTGCTCTGAGGCCATAGGTCTGACACTGAAAAAGGAATAAAGCACAGAAATATGATTTCTTTTTCCTCTAGTGAAAAACAGTTATTTTGGGGGGTATTTATGGAGCAATTTTGAGACCATCCTGGATGTAAACCAATCTCATCATGCCTCCAGTTTATTCTTTATTATGGTGCCGAGGTAACATTAATCAAAGGATGAAAATGTCTTAAACCTATCAGTGTAGTTTACACTAAAATCTTCAAATTTAATTGTTCAAGGAACATTGCCTGGCTAAAATAAACACTATAAATTCCTTCTAAGGATATTACATTTCATGAGCTTCATTGTTGTTCTCGATAGCAACTACTGAAAAACCTGAAACTTTAAGTCAATTATTCTAATACTCTTGCTCTTTTGAAGAAATAGTAAGAGCAATCTTAGTTGTCTTCCCCACTCCCCCAGAATGCTCTCCTTATCTCAAAGTCAATTTGTTACACGTGAAAATTCTTCTATAGAAAGTCTTCCACAATATCTGCATTTTCTCTATCCTTGGTAGCAAGTGTGCCTTAATTTAAATCATTCAAGATTTGCTATATGAAAAGATGGGTGAAAAGACAATGCAGTTCAAGTGGTTGGAGTGTGGCATGGAGAATAGAAAAATTACATAATAGAATAATAATAATAATATTAAATTTATTGAGTGCCTACTATGTGCAGGCACTATTCTAAGCATTTTATATGTATTAACTCTTTTAATCCTGAGCTCTAATAATCACAGTTATTTTAAATGTATTTTTTAAAGTGGGCATGGAAAAGTCAACCCAAAGCAGTAGATACAAATGAGACTCTGATTTTCAGTTCTCAACTGCTCTCATGGCTTGTTCTGGAAGTTTGCAATCACTGAACATCTTAGGGGTGACTATTTTGATCTACTATTGTAACCCTGGCTCTGGATGTAGGTCATCCTCTTGCCAATGGCAATTGGATATAAGATGAACTCAAGGGACAACACTAAAATGGGAAGACAAGAAAGAAAAATCAACGAGAGTAGACAGAAAAAGTGTTTTTGACAAGATATATGTAAGAGATGTTTACATATGTAATTTCATATGGAAAATTTTAGAAATCAACAGTTTTGGTTCATTAAACATAAGCTGTACTGATGCAATAACAGGTAACAATGATCTAAGGAATATATTAATGAAACAGGCAACTCAAGGAAAGGCTATACATTGCTTCACACTAAAGTAAATTAATGAGTCAATCTGTGACAAGGAGAATGGAAAAGTTGCAAAGTAAAGAAGAACCAGTTAGGAGGTAAAAAGCACCTGGCTGAACATAACAATGAAGAAGGAAGGTGGGAAGATGGGTGGGTAGAATGGGTGGAAAATGAGGAAATGGTGTTGAAAAAGACTAGAGGAAGAGTGAAAGAATTGACAAAAGTTAGTGATGACAGAAATAGCAAACAAAGACAATTTTCTAGCTGCGAGGCAGTCTTTTAGTATGAAAACATACAATACGGAGATTCATAAGCATGATAGCCATAAACTATTATTTAGATCCTATGAAAGAAAACTGAAAAAGCAGTGTTAGAGGTTCTTCAATTAGCTGGACCTAAAGAAAAACTTATATAAAAGTATGCCATTCACAGGCATAAAAAACGAAAACTATCTTGAAATAAGCTATACTTTTTCCTCCAGAAATATCTCAGATATAACATGACAGCTGACAAGTTACTTTACAGAAAACACAGAACATTGTGGTCCAGCTAGTTGAATGCACAAGGTACACAGAGCATCACACGGGGTGCCAAGGATGGAGGGTAAGCTAGTTTAAGGTCCAGTCTACTGATTTCCTAAGTGGCTCTGGTAAATCACTTTCATTACTGGGTTCCACAGGCAGGTGGTGGGAATGCCTGAACGTGCTTTCTTGACTATCTCCCAGGGGTACTGTGAGAATTAGTGTTGATATTAGCTCATTGGAAACCAGAGATGAAAGACATTATAAAACCAAGAATTAGTATTTGTAAGTGAAGAGGTTCGCAGAGGCAAAGTGTTTTTTAAAGGGAATTTTGTGAAGAGGCTATGCAATTTCTTAAGTGCCAACGATGAGGGCTAGTAGACTGGTTATATTGATACACCAGCTGTGCCCAAAGATAGCTGGGAATATCTAAATCAACTCACCATGTGATGTTGCCAAAAGCCTAATATGTATCTTCCAGCTAGATATATGGAATTAATTGGCCCATTCAGGCGTGTTTTGCATTTCAAAAAAGTAAAGGAGTTATAATTAATTATAATAGCCAGTACTTGGTGCATTTTACATACTATATTTTCAAAGTATGTAACAATTAAGAACACTATAATTAGCCTTCTCCACAAATCTTAAGAGTTTTGGAAGGGTACTCTTCCAAGTTGACATATAAAAGACTGGCACAGGAGGGTAAGTAGCCAGCCGACAGCCACATTATGAAACTGTATGCTTAAATCGGCTCGTGCTTTGATTTTATCCCCAAGTCCACATGTTAGTATATTAAATTATTTCTGCCTCTGATCATTGGCTTAGATGCAAGGGCAGAAAGAAAGTTAGGGAAGGCACAGTTCTTTCTGGGAATGTTCTGAACAGACAGAAGTATCTCATCACAGGGAGGGGACCCTTTGTCTGCCTGACATCTGGTGTCCAGATAAGATGCTAAGATGGATGCGAAGAGGAAACAATGCCAGGGGCATGAAACCAACACCAACAGACACATTTCCAAAGCTATTCCACCCGGAGGAGAGAGAAGCTCACATTGGGAAAAACGAAGATGTGGTCAGATGGAGGCTCAGATATGCTTCAAAAGGAGGACTCGACGGCCCCAGGAAAGGTGCACCGTGACAGTTTTACCTGCATCTCCAGACAAGGCAGCTGTGCTTTTACTCCTGGCCAGGAACGAGTGCGTGGGCGTCAGCAGTCTGTTAACAACGCTGCTCTCCCATGGGCTGAGCTGCAGGCGGCGAGCTAAACGTCACCACATAAGCAAGATGTTAGAAGCATTCCTTCCAGGGGCAAGAGGGTGCAGAGCATCACACCTATCGCTTCCACATGCCGGCCTTCGAGAGAGACGGGCTCTCTGGCGAGGACAGTGGGTGAAGAGTCAGGGCAACAGGAACCCTCCCCATCGGAGCCGTTATCCTATGGCATTGCCTTTCTGCAAAGGTTCATTTTGTGGCAGGCTCTATATTAGTTTTATGGGTGCAGTTTTCGCTAACCACCCTCCTATAGCAGTCAACAGATAACACAGCAGAAATGTTATTTCCACGACAGGTTTGGCATGTGTCACCGACTCCAGTCATACCTATCTGCCGTCTGCCCTTATCAGGATGGGCAGTGGACTGCTGACACACCTCAGCCAAAGGAATTCCTAAGTACCCTGAATAATCAGCGCCACCAGCGGCCATGCCAGCTTAATGCAAGACTGGATTTATAAGTAAATAAAGATAGAAAGGTCTCCATTACATGTTGATAGATCTCCATGAATTGTGACTCGGGTAATTGTGGGGAAATTAAAGATAATAAAACGGAAGAGGACTCATGCACAGTTCTGTATAGAATTTCCTTTTGGCTTTTTCATTCAGCAAAGTCGGGTTCTTTCAGGTCCCTGTTTGACAGCAACATAAAATTTTGGGGGAGCGTAAGGGTAAAGTTGAAGCAAGATAAAATTAAATAGAAAAGCCAAAATCCAATAGAAACATAAATTGGAGATTGCTAGTTGGTGTGAAGAATCTGGAAGGTCAATTTAAAATAATGTAATGAAGTATGGTCCTAAATTATATGGGGCTTGGCACGCCCACTGTTAGGAAATGCATGCCAATCATAAATTACTTTGCTTACGTTAGCTTCCATTGATGGCCTATGAAAATACAGAGGCAACTTTCTAAAATTCCAGGAAAGAAGTCTACAAAAATCACTCAAGCGATAATATATCTTTATTTTAGAACACATTTCCAAGTGACTTATAAAAGACTTTAAAACTGTCTAAACCTGGCAAGGCCATTCTGTTCCTCATGGTAAACAGCAGGTACAAGTAAGTCTCTTTGCCTCTGGAGCAGTCGTTCTTATAACAATCTTATATATGACATGTTTGAAATGAATGGCATTTATATTCTAGGAAAGTAGTTTTAGTTATTAGAAGCCATCCAGTGTTACATGTGTCACAGAAAATATTTGCTTCTATCTCGAAGTGGTACCAACTTCCAATAAGAACCTTAATTATCTGACTTAAAAAAAGAATGACTATTGTGATCAAGGCTCTGGTGAATTTAATAATCAGTGAATTGTTTATTAAATTTTTCTGGTTATTTGGAGAGCCTTCACGGTTAAATGAAATCTTATCTAACAGCAAGACATTAACAAAAAGATCTGTTACAAAAACCAATGTAATAGGTACAGAGGTAGTATAATGTACATTGAGAAACGTGCTAATTACAAATTGTAGTATGGTAGTGTATGTGCGCTTTGTGTATCAACAACAAAAATATTGTAATCTAGAATTACAATACATCCACAGAAGATCAATGGGGAAAAACATTAGGATTAAATTAAAATCTTCACCAGAACTCTATTTTTAGTAGATGAGAAAGGGAAGAAGAGATGAATGCTTCCTTTTTTAGATAAAATAGAACTGCCGAGATGGTTTATCATTGAAAAGACATGTCCCTCTACCCTACCCCTTCATTAAGTTCAATTACTTTATTTCTGTGCATCTTTAAGGCATCAACCAAAATTTGCCTCAAATGAAGATTAAAAACTCTTTGACTTGTATTTAAAGCACATCCAAAGAGATTAAAGCTCTGACCCATGAATGAATGATTTGCTAAGAGACACATGTTTCCTCTTCTACCACCTTCACAGCTATGCCCTGAGCAAAAGAGAGACAGATCTCTTCCATAAGGTAACTTTTTAGTAAAGGTATGGACAGGAGAGTGAGTTTATGTTTTTTGTTTTATTTTTTCACTTAGAGGGGCCTGATTTTAAGGTGATAAACTCTGGAATGAAGAGATATTAATTCTCCTGAAATAAAGTATCGATCCTGTTTAAGCACTTAAAAATGAGATTTTGACAATCCCTATAATAGACTACCCGGACCCGGGAGGCAAACAAACATGCTAGATATTTGCACCTGCATATTCCCCATGAGCAGAAAACTACTATTAGGTTCCAGATGATGGAGAAACCAGGCAAGTGTTGCCAGGTCCTGATTTTTCATTAAAAATAGAAAACCTAAATGATATATTCCATTTTAAAAATGATGCCAATTAATTCAAATGAAAAAAAGAACAAATCCTTTGCTCAGGTCAAGCAGAACATGCCTGTGGGCAGAATTCAGTTTGAGGTCTACCACACCATGTCCTCTGTCCTAGACTCTAGGAAAAAAAATGTATGGACTAATTTTAAGCAAAGAGTAGGTGACTTCATTCTTACTTTTAAAAAAACTCTCCTTACTATTTGCCCTTGAGAAAAAAGCTGGCTAAGCAGGTAACTTAAATTAATAAGAAATACACATTTTTAATGTAAAAATTTCCAGTGGCAATATTCACTCTATTGCAGCAATTATAGAAATCTTTGGTAGTCAGGGGTTTCCTTTTAACTCGGGTCATTTTATCAGTCTATGATGCTATATTCAGGTGTGATAATCAAAATATTTAAAAACTGGTAGGACATGGATGCCACTCACTAGCCCTGGGTGACCTGGGGAAGCACAGCTTGGGGAAGTGAATACTTACCAACTGGTATGAAAATATTTGAGTGTTTTTAATAACCAGTACAGCATTCCAGCTGAATATCAACCTTGAGAATATCAGAGCCTCAGTTTAATACCAGCTCCCAGGCTTGTGCTGTGAGGTTGAGAACGCTCAAACCACCCCTAGTAATGGTATATAGATATAACCTCTAACAGATTAGTCTGTAAAAACCTCTACTTCAGTAATTTAATAAAAATGCTTTTTAATTTGATGATAAAGCATAACCAACTTTTAAAAGTAGCATAAAATAAGCTAAGTAAATTCCTTAAGTTTTTAAATTGGGAAGTTCAAATTCAGAATTTCTATTCTTTTTAAAAGACCCAGATTTTTCACTGTCCTCTTGAGGGTTTTGCTCAACTTAAAAAAAAACTGCTTCCTGGACCTAAAGGAACCTCTGGATGACCCAAATCTTCCTTTAGAGCCAACCGTATCTGTTAGATCCAGGAACTTTTTGATAAATGGGAAATAAACAGAACTCCCCAATTTAGTGTCTCCCTCCTATCCTGTTGGTCAGCTTAGTATTCAGTTTTATAAGCCTGTACCATGATTCAAGGGGCAGTTTCCTGGCCCCAGCTATGACTTGTTTATTAAACTTCCCTTGACCCTTAACCTTTCCCAGAGGAAGAACGCACAGAGTCAGGGTTGATCTTAGGAAGGGCATCCATGAAGGTAAAACCTGAAGATGCAGTGTAGCAACATGGGTTAGGAGCTGGTGATCACTATTCTAGTCCCTCTTCTCTAATAGTCAGCCTCTAGGATACTGGTTCAGGCCCTGCACCTCTTCGGGACTCTTACCCCAACTAGAGTAGAGGAGTCATCCAACAAATTCCCCCAAGTTCTAAGATGCTTTTTCTTAAGAATATCCAATCAGATATTATCACACAGAACCTATAAAACATCTTATTCCTAGTTGACTCAGCATTGTCCTTCTGAGGAAGTGTGGACAGGATGTTGTCTGGCTTACTGCCCACCTCCCACTCTCAACCTTACCCTAATTTAGCTGTGTACTGTAGGAAGAAGTATGCAAGGTTTAACTTAAAAGTAGTGTAAAATCCCAACTGTAGCTTGTCTGATATCCAGGTTCCCCAAAAGTATGAAATTAGAGTAAGTGACCAGCTCCAAACAAAAGAAGAATAGACAACTGTAAGAATAGCATTCACATGCTATATTTTAGGTTACATTAGGGGGAATGAGTTTGAAAAGAAAGGCTATTTATGAAAGGAATTTTAATTCATAATACTTTATAAAAGGCTTCTAATTTGACTACATGTCTAATACTGATTTAGGCAAATTAGGTTAAAGAGAAAAAAAGGAATGGTTTAAGTTAAAAGGCAAGAACAGGAAGTTGTTCAAACATTTACTGTATTAAGAGATTAGTTATAAAACAACATCAGCACATAGAATATTGTACATTATGACACCATAATTTTTATACAATATAAAATACACAAATACACATACACACATACAGAACATGCACACATTACATTCTTTTTCAATACTACTAGTATAAACACTGAACCTTTCCCCATCAGTTTCTTAATAAAGCACTTAAAGTAACCACAACTTGTTACTTTTAAAGAATATGTATTTTTATATTGCACAATAATTTTTTTGTTTTGTTTTTTAATTTAAAATCATTTTAATTATGTAAAACAAGTAGCTTATCTTAAAAGCTTGGTTTTTCCTACCATGATATATAAAATATGTAAAATAAAGCTTTCATTTAATAAATAACATTCATGTACTGTAAATCCATAAGATGAATAAAACTCAAAATTAAAGTAAATGTTAATTGGAGGACTATGATTATTAAAATTTTTAGGAGGCTTCACTGATGATATTCTTGAAGTTAGGCCAAATCCCTTAAGAGTAAATGAATGGAAACCAAAAAACCAGTCACACACACACAAGAAATGCGGCAAGAAAGGTTTGGTTAAATGAGAAGTTAGCAAATGGAATCTACTAACATGAATCAATTAAGTTTTTTTTTTTTTTAAGAAAATCAAAGATTGGAATTTCCAAAGTACAGATGAAAAGTCAAAGACAGTATGATTGAAGTAAAATAAATGTTCATAACAAAGATTAGTTGCATGTTAGTGGATAAGTGGGTGATTTCTGGAGCTGTAAACTCAGTTACTAAAGAGTTGAGAGAAGCACCGCTTTCATCACTGCTAAATGCAATCATTCAGCCAAGTTCTAAAATGAGAAATGTTCTTGTCGCAAGGAAAATGCTGCTCAGCCGTTTATTGCTTTTTTATTCTGAAGTTTTTTTCTTCCTATTTAAGAAACGTAGGGAAAGCAACTTCAGATGCTTATTTTTATCTGTAAACATCCAGAAAAAAAAGCATTAAGTAAATAACAGAACACTTTTTTTGTTTTCCTTTTGACTGTACCTCTATCTGGAGAATTTAGTAAAGTTGCAGATGAAGAGGAGAGCCGCTTGCTAATGACGGGATCAACATGTTTCGAAAGATTCATGGTGGAAACTGACCGCCTGTCTGGATCTAAAACAAATGGAGATAATGCTAATTGACAGCCAGCATGCAGGATTGCAATTTCCTAGTTCGCTGATGGAAGGGAAAACTAGGACTGGATGCTTTCAGCTCTATCCCTAGATCTTTCGTGATAGCACAGTTTTCCAAGTGGACATTTGCAAGGTAACTTAAAGGGTAGAAATAAAATTCATTTTCCTTATGGGATAAAATAAATATTCAGCTCACCAGTTTGTCAGCCAGGGAAATTCAAGCGTAATGTTATAATATGAGGAATGAAAGTCAGTGGAAGGCAACTAAAACAATGGAGGCAGACTGTGAAGCAAAGAGAGGGCCATACATGTGACAGCCTTTATAATTTCTCGAAGCAGGAACAATGGGGTAGACACAGTGCTGGTAAAATAGAAAGTAAACACTAGAAGACAAAGAACACCAGGTTCTGCGTATCTGCTGATAGCTTGGCTCCCAGGGTCATTTGCAACCAGGGCATGAAAGTTCATTATAGGAAAACACATTAACAAGAAAGAAGAGGAAAATAGTATTTCTATTTAAAAAGTCTACTAATAACCATGTCTCTAAGCCTAGAACATAGAGTTTAATATGGTTTGCAAAGGTAGAAACAGCCCACAAACTTGCCTGACAAAACAGATGGTCATAAAAAGAAAATCAGAATTCCTTCCTTTAAGTATATTAACAATATTGTTCATCCTGCTGTTGAGTAATTTTAGAGCAATTCTTAAAGTTCAAGTCAGAAGAGAAATAGCAGTCATTTAAAAGGCAAAAATCAACTCTATTAGTTTGCTGTCTGTATAGTGGAACCAAGTTGTAACAATACTCGGTAGCATAAATCATATTCCCTGAATAAAATTGTGTACATCAAAAGTTTAAAAAATCTCATTGTATTTATTTAGGAGGCAGGTAGATGTTCTATAATAGCCAAAGGTAATGGGGTTTTTGCCATATTTTGTTTTATTTTTCTATTGTTAACATCTTCTAAAACCAAAACAAACCAAAATATTCCTTGTGGGAGAAAGGCTTTCAAAACCTAGTTGCTATTGGTCTAACTAACCCTGTAGTACAAATTTTACAGTAAACTTTTCCCCACAGAATAACCATTTTTGGCCATTAGTTACAGCAAGTCTTCCACCAGCATCAGACATTTCTATCTCCTACTGGGGCTCATTTATGGTTGAAGCATTTACTTATTAAAATAATCCAAACATAATTTCTGTGACTCAGATTTATTTATACTTAACTGATGGGCCCTTCGGGTGTTCCTAACATAAAGATTCAGGATAAAATGTCAAAAGGAACACCTTAATTATGAGGTTCAAGCGCACAAGGAAGGATAATGAAAGATATTTCCAGTGATTTTATAGCAATACATTTTCTGATATTGCTTTATATGTTAAGCTCTAATTAGAGGAAAATTGTGTCTACATGTAGGCCTATCCTGCATGGTTAAAATTATGGGGGTATAATATGTATTTATTACATTATTTTATACATAATAAGATAAGTTTTAATAATTTCTTTTTCTCATTGAACCGAACACAAATTCACGAAAGGATTTTTGACGAACTGGCTTAAACAGTACAAAGTTTACAAGCCAGTGCTAGTTGATGTGCGAGCAGTCAGACAACACACTGATTTAATCTGATTAAATTTAATTTCTAGGACCTGTTTGTTGGTCATGAACACTGAATGAGTACCACCAGGAGTTAGGCATTGCTGTGTAGTAAGGGGTATTCAAAATGAGGGAGGTCTGGTTGTTGCTCTCGAGGTCACAGCAGATCATTTTGACCTTTGAGAATTTTGGTATATTCCCATTATTTCCAAACTTCTCTCGTCTATGTAGCAGCAATGTTCTCTCATCCACAGCGCTTATAAAAACGAATTTTATACAACAGTTTACATTCTCTTGCTCTGAGTGACAGCACTAACGGTCATTTATTGAACTCTGAGTGCGAGGGAACTTTATTTCCCTTCAAAGAAAATCTGTAACAGAGTATACTTCTGCCTACACATGAAAAACAAAGCCAAATAAAAGAAAAAACAGTAAGGTTATAAAAATATGTACCATGACAGCTTTTCTACATGGAACACGTGTGTAAAACTATCCCTAGAGTGAAACATCACCCGTAAGTGATCCTAATGATCACAGATTTGATAGGTGCCCCACCAAAAAAGAGCCAAGAAAACTGCTTTCAATTGTGATTTACTCTGACAGGAAAGTAAATTGTGGTAATATGATTTTAGACTTTTTTTAAACATGAAGGGGTTATAGAAAATACACTGAATGTTAGGAATGAAAGAGAATAGAGCAAACAAACAAAAATCCATTAACATTTACTAGTAGATTACAACTACAAGTGGCTGCACAAGGATGGAATGGGGTGGGGAGGGGAAACCAAACTGGATGTGCTTTGATCCCAGGTAATTTATTCGCTAAAAAAAATTTTTTTAAAGTTTTATCTTAAAATGATCATTTAAGGAGAAAGTAAACATATGACATGTAATTATTTCAACACCTTCAAGTCACCTGAGTTATATTATCACACTTAAGAAACACTGTGCTATATGCCAGATCTAGGTCTATGCAATGGGATATTAAGCAAGCATTATGACTACGGTGGTGATGGTCCAGCTATTGATGAACTCTGGCCCTAGGTCTGAGGTGCCAGCTACAGGTCAGGCAATCAGCAATCACAGGGAGGTCTGTACCAGACTTTCTAGTACCACCCAAAGTTGTGAAGTGGTGGTCCAGGCCTGCTAAATCAAGAAAGGTGAATGATGATTCAACAAAACCACCTGGGGACAGCATGTAAGACAATGACCTTTCAAAGTAAATTAAAAAAAGAGGCTATTAGACTCACACAAATGAAAAAGAACTGACACACTATATAAAATTCAAGGTGTATTGAATTTACAGTACAAAAATAAGGCCTTTCACTAATTCCAAATTTCAGTATTCTCATGTCTACTTAAGAACAAGGGAATAGCAAAGGCATCTACTATTTGTAGCCTCAAAACCTGCACTTTCTCTTACAAAGCTAGTGTTGCATACACTTTAGGGTCAGAATACATAAGCTCGTAGTATTGATTTTAATTAGTCAATAAGCCTATGATTCTTCTAGAGTAAAAGATACAACTGGTGAACCAATTTCATAATCCTGAAACCCTATGTAATTTAATTAGACTAATGTAGAGTTGAAACTAGCATGTTTATTTAGAAGCATTGCATAGATTTCTCTCTCCTCAAGGACTTTGTAACAAATGAGAAAAGCAGTCTATGTTAAGGGGGACAATCTTATCTTCTTACCTCCATCACCCTCTTATCCTCAAACAGAAGCATCATTTAATTGTAGTGTCATTGTTTCAGCATGATTTTTGTTTTGCAAACACAGACTTAGGAAAAAGAAGCAACTGCACTTTTACTGCTCAGGAAAAACAAAAAGGGACTGTGAAAGTGGTCACCGCCTGTTTACCTGTGCTGTGAACGCTGTGGCTGGCATGGAGAGGGCCTCCCCATGACCATCGGTTATGCTTCTGTTTTGGTTTCTGGCTCCTTTCCATCGTACGTCGTACAACAGCTTCATGGCGCTCCTTAAATGGAATAGAGCAGTTGATGATTGGACTCAACCTAGTTATTTGAGACTTCTTTAAAATTTTTTATAAAAAATTGATTTGAGAGAAAAAGAGAATGAGAGAGAGAGAGAAACATCTATCTATTGCCCCACCTACTGATGCATTCATTGGTTGCTTCTTGTATGTGCCCTGATCTCTTATCAAACCTGAAACCTTGACATATAGGGACAATGCTCTAACCCAGTGGTCAGCAAACTGCAGCCTGCGAGCCACATGCGGCTCTTTGGCCCCTTGAGTGTGGCTCTTCCACAAAATGCCACATGTGGGTGCGCACGTACAGTGCGATTGAAACTTCGTGGCCCATGCGCAGAAGTCTGTATTTTGTGGAAGAGCCACACTCAAGGGGCCAAAGAGTCGCATGTGGCTCACGAGCCGCAGTTTGCTGACCACTGCTCTAACCAATTGAGCTACTTAGCCAGAGCAAGGCTTCTTTAACTTAAGACAGAGTAGTGAGAGGGAGTACTCCTAATCTATTTCTTAACATTTAGGAAATAGATTTTCAAAAAATGTTTTTATTGATCTTTTTTAAAAAAAAATGTTTTTGTTGATTTGAGAGAGAGAGAGAAAGGAAGAAAAGGGGGGGGGGGAGAGAGAGAGAGAGAGAGAGGAGAAATATTGATCGGTTGCCTCCTGCATACACCTGACCAGGAATTGAACCTGAAACCTGAGTATATGCCCTGACCGAGGAGCCAAATGGTAACCTTTAGATACATGGAGATGACATTCAACCAACTGAGCCACACTGGCCAGGGTTATATATTATCTTAAAGTGAGAATATTATCAACCTGGGATGGTTACTGAAATCATTAGGAGCCAGTTGAAAAAGCCCATTGCATATAGTAGGTACCTAACATATGATCTTTATTATTACTACTGGGAATATGATGTTTTCATGGTAGTGCAGGTCTTACCTTACACAGATATTAAACACATGTGGTACCATGCCTAAAAAATGGAATTTAGAATCTGACTCCACAACTTACTGAATTGTATAACCTTGTATTTTACCCATTCTAATTCTATATCTCCATTTTTGCCAAATTCAAGGGTTGAATAGGGATAAATGAGACAATCTAATATGTGGAAAAAGTTTGTCGATGGTAAAGCCCTATAGAAATCCAATGACTTGGCCTGACTGGTTTGGCTTAGTGGGTAGAGCGTCAGCCTGTGGACTGAAGGGTCTCGGGTTTGATTCTGGTCAAGGGCACATACTTGATCCCCTGAAGGGTTGCAGGCTTGATCCCCGGCACCAGTCAGCGCGCATGTGGGAGGCAACCAATCGATGTGGCTCTCTCACATTGATGTTTCTCTCTCTCTGTCTCTTCCCCTCCCTTCCACTCTCTCTGAAAATCAATGGAGAAAATATCCTCAGGTAAGAATGAACAACAACAACAAAAAACCCCACAAACAAACAAAAAGAGAAATCCAATGACTTGGAGTGGTCTTGATATTTCAGTATAGATTAACTGAACATAAAGAAGTTATAGGTCTAGAGCAGAGAAAATGGGCTTTTAAAGTTTCTGTGGTAATAGGAACAAGCACACTATTCTCTACAAGACTTCCACACCCTAACCTCCTTCCACACTGTGTCTGTCTGTCCAGCTTACTCTGAGACAATTTTGCCACGCGTCTCAGCACCTTAATGGGAAGTTCCATAGCAAGTCCGCTGCATTTCTGCAATAGATGCGCCTCCCATCCATTTCCCAGAGAGAGCGGCACCTTACTTTGTCCTCCTCTAGTCTCTGCCTTCGCTTTTCCTCCACAGCAGCCCTCCTCCGCTCTTCCTTCAGCCTCTGCTCTTCCAACTTCTTCTTCCTCTCTTCCAGGTGCTTTTCGTAGTGCTGCCTGGCTCGCTCTTCTTTTTCTAACCAGAGTATTTCTCTCGCAGCTAGGAAGAAAGACAAGGCGAATCAAACACAGGCCGCTTCAAAACTTGAACAGTTAGGGCTGTGTAAGGGCGTGCACTTAACACATACGGGTTCTTCGGTTTTGTAGTAACCAAGCAGGCCTGTGCTTTCTTCAAATTTTAAGGAAAAAGTACTGTGGTTAATTTTTAGCATTATTTCATATGCTAACAATGAGGTTGAAGAAGATGAATGGAATTCTGCTCTTTGAGAATCCCTACAGTCTTCTAGTTTGATATACAAGGAGTCCCTAAAATCTATATACACTTTGAATAATTATTAATTCCCATAGGTTAAACCCGAAAAGAAAGAACATCAATTGAGCTATCAGCTGATAAAGTATGTATACATTTTTGGGAGACAACCTGTATTATTACTATAGAATTATATATATCAGATGCTCTGCTCTCAAATCTGCTAGTGATAAGATGCCCTAAAAACCAATAGTACTATCTGTCTCTCTCTTTTTAAAAAATGAGATATTCTTCAGATTGAAAATGTGACTACATTTGTTTCAACATAGCACTGGGTCTCTAACAGAATTAAAAGGACTTGGGAGAAAATCCCAAAGATTGATAATTAAAAAAAAAAAGATTGATAGTTAATAAAAGTTTTATTAAATGCCTCACAGACATATCATACTGAGTCAGATAAGCAATGTGAGGGACCAAATCATCAACTGATCTTGTGTCTGAAGGGCTCATAACCTAGTTAGATAAGAAAACATCATGAAATGAATAGAAACACAGAATTCAAAAAAATAGTGTTCAGTGACAAAATGCTTCTTTTCTTCCTTATATATACATGTTCCTTCCTCCTGTTAGGGGAAAATATACAAAACTAATTTTTTAATAAGATGCTTTCTTGAACCATGGTAACTAAACACATCTTTAATATGAGTTACTAACATTGTAGGCAAAAGTATCCAAACAAAATTGAAAGCATAAACCCTGAAACCTGTGGATATGCAATATAATACATCTATTTCTTAACACTTAGCTTTCCAACTACATAGTCTTTGACTTTTATATCCTGTTTGAGGAAAATTTCAGATTCTTTGGGGACATTTATAAATGTAATATATTCCTTTTCTGTAAGAAATCCAAAAGCCAACAAGATAAAATAAGAGATAAACATTTTTATGAAATATTAAATATCTTTAAAAAATGGTAAGGTAAAATAAGAGTTAATCAATTCACATTAATTTTCCTTAAATAATGTTTTTCATCAGACTACTTTCTTGCTCATGAATATTTATTTTACTATTTGCTCATTAAATGTCAAGTCCCCTGATTTCTCAAGTCCTACCTACACTTGGCCTTAATATTGTTATTTGGCCTTACTCTGCAATGCTCTCCATAGTAGCCTTTTCATTCTTAAAGTAGACCTGTCTCCTTACTACACCTTTCAAACAAACCATGTTTCTCCCATATCTTTGCTGCTGTTGTTGTAAGTTACTTAACCTTTCTATGCCTCACTACTGTTAGGATAAATTGTGGATAAATACAGGCCCTTCCTCATAGAATTACTATGAGGATTAAAAGAATAATTTCACTTAACACAGAGTAGTTCTCTGCACTTAGTAAACTTTCAAGAAATATTAGTTATGACTGTCATCTTTGTCATTATCATCATCATGATTTCAATCCAGAAAATTGAATTCGATTCTTAAGGTTGTGTTATCTCAATAGGAATAGACATTACTACAATTATAATTACTTTTAACCCAAATAATCTTTTAAAGGAAGAACATATCTTTATTCCTCTTATCAAGTGCCACTTCCATTTTTTCTACCAGGAAATCAAGATCCTATTGCAGAGCCTTCTTTAAACAATTGTCTTTTTTTAAAACAGTCATACAGAGAATAGGCAAACAATGGTGAAATAAGCAAACAACACTTTCATATTATTGCAGAGTATGCTGGTGAGTGCTAGAATTATTACCAAGTACAGATCATGCAACTTTTTAAAACTGAAGAATAACATATAAAGTATTTCAAGATTTTAATAAGAATTTAAAAATTAATTTATCCTAAGAGGTTTAGCTATTTAAAATATCTCCTAAGGATGCCAGATAATGTGAAAGTCTTAAATCATTAAGAAATGATATTTTTGAACACAAGAAAAATAATCAACAACTGCTGTGGACTGAAGTGTGCCCAGCCCCACACCCCCCATTCATATGTTGAAACCCTAACTACCCAATATGACTGCATTTGGTGACAGGGCCTTTAGGAGGTAAAATGAGGTCATAAGGGTAGGGCCCTAATCCTATAGGATTAGAGGCCTTAAGAGAAGAGACCCCAAGTGCTCTCTGCACCCGACTGTACATGCTTAGATGCTCATTTGAGAACAAAGCAGCCTTCTGCAAGCCAGGAGGAGAGCGCTCATCAGAAACTGAACCCTGCTGGAACCTTGATCTCACACTTTCCAACCTCCAGAACTGTGAGAAAATAAATTTCTGTTGTTTTAACCACCCAGTCTATGGTATTTTGTTATGGCAACCTGAGCAGACAACTCATTCAGTATTTAAATCAACAATCACTAATTTCTTAGAGGCAGCTCTATAAAAGTATAATAGCATGTCCAAAAAGGAACTGTGATGAATATTATTAACCTTTACTGATGTGAAGTTAATATCCCCCCTCCAATTCTGGGCTCATAATATAAAAAGAAATGAAAACCCACTGTAGCCCCCCAAATACTGGACATTAACACGTCAGTCCCACCCTTGAGCTGCTGCCACCAGGATTATATTTTAATGACACTGTGACAGTGTGTCTGCCACACAAAGGGGAGCTCCACTATCAATCTGGACTCCATTTAGAAACACACAGCGACTCTGGTACTGAAAAGAATAAAAAATGAAAAGCAGGGTATTGTAGTGGATAGAGCACGAGGACCTGAGTCCACCCCCCGTCCTGCTTCTGAACAAGAAGTGACTTCTGTGGTCCTGTCTGTCCCCTCAGATTGCTATGGTACCATCTTCCTGACAGAGTGACCAGGTGGGTCCATGGTAACATATAGAGCACTTAGCACAGTGCCATGTATGTAGTAGGGACTCAATACATGTAGGTAATTACAGTGACTGAATCTTTTTGACAATCATATTAATTCCTGTTCTATTGCTAGAGAGAAATTCAGCCAATGGGAAAAACACAGGTGGGACAGAGAACTCAAATGGCGCACGCTGCACTCATGGGCTGGGTGGACTCCCCATTCAGTCACATTCACAATCCACTGCCCAGTCTGGTCCTTCTGCACAGGCTTACCTCTGCGTAGGTGGAGTACAAATTCACTATCAAATGAAGGAAAGAAAACCATGACACTCAGAGAACAGAGTAATATTATCACTTAATCTCTGACACACATACAGCTGCTGTCCTAGTTTCATACTGAGATATACAAGGATATAAATAGGTTACAGGTAACACTGAGTACCAGAATAGCCAGTAATATCCTGAAGAGCCAGAAACTGATAATATCTGAGTTCAGGTACAGATTCTGTCAATGATCATGTGTGACGTTGGGGAAATTACCTAACCCATCTGACTCTAAATTAGAGAGTGTGTACAAAGAGATCTCCAAGCTCTTTTCAATTAATTCCCATGACTCAACTTTTTGTTTTTACCTTTGAGGACATGTGTGGGATTATAATTAGGTTTCTCTTTCTTGCTTTTTATGTTAAAATTTTAAATCTTTGTTCTGTATGTTAATAATGATTGATTACATTCAAGTAAATTTCATTTTAATGTTGCTTTGAAAACATTGACTACATGTGTTAAATAATAACTCTAAGGGAAAAAAAGGGATCTAATGGCTAAACCTAGATCATTAACCCTAGGGAGGGGGCTGTGGAATGGAAAAATAAGAAGAGCATCTGTGCAAGAAATACTGATTAACTTCATTTAATAGTCAGGAAATGAGAATGAAAGGTAATCACCAGTAGTATAGAAAATCACAGCACCACTTTCACATTAATAAGGGGAATCATGGAAATTCAATGCTTGTATCAAACCAACCCCTACCACTAAAGCTACCTCTCCAATAAAAAGGGAAAAAAATAAAGTTAAAAAAAAAGCTAAAAGGAATAAAATCAAGCCTATTACTTACGATTGAGACTTTTAGACCAGGCCAAAACAAAACCATGAAGTTATTTATTGTTGTTTTTTTGTTGTTGTTGTTTTAAACTTACAACAAATTGTCAAATAAAGCATAAAAATAATGAGCAAATAGCTACCAGGCAGGTAAAAACAATGAAATAAATGTAGGAATAATACTACCAGACAAAACGTAATTGAATATCAAATGAGGGGGAAAAAAACCCTCAAACAAGTTAAATAGCTCTCCCAAGATCACATAATCTAAAAGAATTGCAATTTTACTTCAGCTCTGATTCCAAAGCCTGTACTCTCAGGTACCATACAATACTTCCTCCAGAGTCACATCTGTCTGCCTAAAATTTCCACTTGAATTTCCCAGTCAGATCCATCACATAACTGTACTGATTATCTGCATATTCATCCCTACCTCAAACCAGAACCTGCTGTTTTCTGTATTGACAACCGATTTACTTAACTTCCAAAAGCTCTACAAAGGGTCCTCCTCAATTTCTCCCTCATAAAATCAATTATATCTCAATAAAGAAGCTTTTTAAACAAAATTTTTCCCTCATGGATGCTTCAACCTAACTCAACACATCTAAACAAATGACCCTATCATTTTACATCAGAACTGTCTCTAATACTTTGTATCTTCTCTCAACCTTCTCCCCTGGAGGCTAATGGGACTGAGGTGCTGGGACAGGTGAGTACACACGTGGAAGACCTTCCTGATACAATGGGCTGAGGGACCTGCAGATAAGAGAGCCACACAGTGCCAAACCTTCTTATCTTCAGGGCTACCATCATCCTGGTGAGATGTCTTCACCTCTTACTTTGTTCTGACACCCACATGATTTGCAGGTATTATCTTCACAGTCGCTCTGTGAGGTAGACACTGCTATTAAACATTTTATTATGAGAAGTCTGGGACACAGAGAGGTGAGGTAACCTGCCTGACATCTCACAATAAGCCAGTGGTGGAACTGGAATTCAAACTCTGGACTGTCTGACTCTCAAGCACACAATGAGCCATTATACTAAAAGACATGACTTGAAACACCTCCCTAGGACTAAAGTTCCTCCTCTAAATTGGGACAAGTTGCTCACCCATTGGGAAGATCCCGATCTCCTAATGTCACTTTTAGTCTTTATCATTATCTGTTTACAAGACCCTTTACTTTTCAGATTTTAGATCTTTCAGCCTTCAAGGCAAAGTAAATTTGAAAGAAACAAATAATGTCTGCTTGGTCATGATGATTCATTTTATGTTAAACCTTCAGCCTCTGAGTTACCTAACTCATCCCATAACAAGCATTTATTCTTTTCAGTCCTGAGCCTGACTCATGATATAGCTCCTTTGGTATGTGCTGATGTCCATATCCCTCCCACTATCGTGTATTCAGAGCCCATAGATGCTCATACCCTGCCTGACAGCCTTAGGAGCGTTTGTGCCATACATTCATTAAGTGATAACTTCAGGAGACCAGATGCCAAGATTGATCATAGATCTGCCCAAGTTTTATCCAGTAGGAATTTGGATTAGAAAAACTGCTTTCCCAAAGCCCACCCATTTTTATTTTTTTTAGTTTTTATTTTTGGTGCGGGTTTTGTCAAAAGCAATGACTGTCCTAATCAAATAATGTGAAGTATGAAGTCAGGGGCAGTGCCACTTATGACTGTAATCAGAGGTACAGCATTCCTGGTTATTTATTAATTAACCCTAACTTCCCTGTCAACATTTTTGAGATAAACATTCTAAGTCAGATTGAAATGATCACTTATTGCTTGTCTACGCTCTTATTATTAATATACTGCTGTCCTTGAGTTGACAACCCATTGACATTAGAAAGGGAAAAAAAGGCAAAATAAAAAAGCTGTGACTAGAAGGGCAAGGAACTCTGGCGAAATTATCTGAGAAAAGAAAAACAAAACTCAAATATGGTTTAATTGACATATGTTTGAAGGTCAAAATCCTTTGTCTTTTATCTTATTGCTGTTTCTAATATAATACATCTTTTATAGCTCTGAACTTGGCGATAAAATCCAATATAAATGAACTGAATGACAGAATTTATTAGCTCAAAATTTTCATCATGAGCTATATGAGTCAATCACACAATCCTTTGAGAATCTTCCATAATTTTATAGAATCCCTGAAAGTCCTGTAGGGAATGTGACTCTAATGACATCAATAATTTGCATCATCTTCCAAAAGGGAAACCCCGAATCTCCCTAAACACAGAAGACTATTTGTCTGGTGAACATTCCTTAAATATTCTCTTGAGTTTTGTCAGCATACTATAGGACTATTGCTTTTATAACATATATGAAGAACAAGCAGTTTTAAGACACAACTATTTGATAGATTACCTTTGTATATTTGTTCCTCTAAGAATAAGACTTTAAGACTTGCTTAAGAATAAGAATTCAAGACCTGTTTGACTTAACAATTATAAAGACAGGTATTACCTGATAATTTGGCAATGTCTTAACTAATTTGCAGTACACCTGCTGCATTCATCTCTACTTATATTAAAGTGCATAGACTTACGATGCATTTAACATTCAACAAACAGTTGTTAGACACTGACTATGTGTTCTCAGTACTAGGCTATAGAAATAAAATAATGACAGTCCTTTCTCTTATGGAGCTTATATTCCAGTGGGGACTGACAGACATATATGGAACATGTACATGCTTAGATGCTGACACTGTTGAAAAATAGAGAGTGCTAGTGTGAAGTGTGGGTGGGGGAAGGCCTCACTGAAGAGATGGCATTTAAACCACACCTGTACGAGAAGAGGGAATGAGCTATGCAGGTATCTCAGGGAAGCATTCCAGCTGGGACACAGCAATGTAAGTTCCAGAAGGTTGATATTTTCACTTCAATATTCCTGATCCTGGCTCAATAGTAACCACACATTAAATATTAATTGAACAAGTAAGTAAACTAAAATAGCATGAAATTGCTAAAAAAAATAAGAGTGGTGATGGTTAGAATTCCTTTAAGCTACGTAGAATAAAAAATTATACTGTTACACAAATTCTACATGCTCTGATCCTTGTAAATGTTTTTGAAGAAAAATTGGTAACCAGGATCTATTCCTAGTTCATACAGACAGATTATGTACTCAGTGGACTCCAAGGCTGACAAATGATCAATGACATGAAATTTTCTCAAAAAGTTGTCAAAAACTGCTTGCATTTTGCCCTCTTGCTGTGTCAAATGGAGTGGGCACTTGGCACTGCTGCATTGCACTTGAATGGGGAAGTAGTCTAACCCTTCCTTCACATGAGGGTTGCATACGTGCCCAGCTCTGAAATCTCAGGAAGTCCACTGCCAGCATGGAGGGAATAGGGATCGGTTTCACTTAACACCGTCACCATTTGTTGAGGACTTTTAACATGACAATGTCACTACTTGCTGAGGAATTTTAACAGGGATCTTGGTGACCCTGTACAAATTAAAAACATGCTTACCAGCTGATATGGCAGAAAGAAAAGAGGGTCTATTAACTATTCCATTTTTCTAGATTCTTTCGGTTCCTTCCTTAAGCTAAAAATAAAATAAGTGACATTCTATTAAGTGACATTCTATTATTTGATAAGCCCACACAATAAAAAGTACAACCACTGTGTTAATTTGCTACTAAATGTGATAATACATAGTGAAGTGTTTAGAACACTGCTTAATAAACATTGATATTACTGTTTATGAATAATGTTAAGGTATTGTTAATATTAGTACTTATTTAAAAACTAGGGTAAAATAAATAAAAATCAAGAAAATCAGTACATATTTATTACACATCTGCTTATACTTAGCACTGTGCCACATATTGGCATACAAAGAATTGGAAAGCAATGGTTATGCCCTTGAAAAGCTTAAAATATAAACAACCACGGAGGTCTATAAAATCCAACTAAAAAAAGTTCAGTAGAGTATAAAAAGGTGAAAGATAATGAAGACTAAGAAGGTGTCAAAAAGAAAGACTGGTATTAACTGTGACAGAGCTGGACTGATGAAGTACATCAATCAGATAGATTTGGTGACTGAGATACTATAAATGCATTAAGGCCTGGACGAGGATGATAGCATAGGCAGCAAATTTAAACTCATGGATCTGAGATTTATGCTGAAGACAGAGGAAGCCAGTCTTATGAATAAATGGATTAAGGATAAAGGAAGTGTGACAACTTGCACTTACATACTGGGCTAGAGAGACCTGCAGCCTGAGCTAGAGGACTAGGCTGAGTCCAGATTGACCACTGGTAGCTACAAGTGGCTCAACAGGCCAGTGTGGAGACCGGTCAGTGCACAGCATTGAGCCACCAAGGAAGAGAGGTTTTATTCTTCAAAAATCCCCAATGCTAACACAGGTAGAAAGATACCAGTTTCTCTAGCAGCACCAGAAGTATCTAAAATAGCTAAAAGGAATAATTTCTTAGAGCCCCCAAAATACTGGTGCAATTGATCGATAGAGAGAAATGACCCAAAGGAGTAAATTTTGGAGTGAAAGTTGATGAACAATTTAGTTGTATAGAAGGTGAGTTTCAGATAGTGGGAATACATTGACTGCTTTATGAGTAGCTGGAGATGTTGAAACCATGAGAACAAATAAGATTTCCCCCCCATAGGAAAAAAGGAAATTAAAGTTTAGAAGAGAGACGGCAAAAAAGATGCAGAAGTCAAGAGGGAGAAGTTTGAAGAAATGGCCTGAATAGAGTCAGATGGAATAGAATGGTTGAGGCGATTCCTTCATGTATAAGCTTTTAAGGCAGAAAATTAATGCTTTCAGAGTCCAAATGTTCAACCAAAGAGAGAGAACAATCCCAAACATAAAGATTTATGCCTGATTTTATGTGATAAATGGAAAGATAATGTAGAAAGAGCAGGCCACATGACATAATCCTACAATAAAAGCATTGAAGCATGACTCAGAGGTTTAACCCACAGAAAGTCATTAATAAGGCCTCCCATTTGCAATCAGTACAAACATGATATGTCACCAAAAAAACAAACAAAATAAAAAGACCTTTATTCTCTCTACCTTGCTTTTTTTAAAAACGTGGATTAAAAAGAATCTTTCAATGTTAACTTCAACCTACATCCAACAGTGAATAATCAGTTTCACTGGCCAATCACTTTAAATTTTGCTTTGTTGGAATTTCTAGAATGGACCCCCCCCCCCACTTTTTTTTAACTTGAAAAGCTTAAAATTTGAAAGCTTTGTAATACTGCTGTTACCAACTATTTTTTGTTTTCAAAAAAGCACAGTCCAAAGATCTGCTATTCAGTGACAGGCAGTCTCTCACCCCCTTAAAAAAAAATTCAACTGCTCCCATAGCTTCTGCAAAGCACGGTTTATGGGTAGTTCGTCAGGTGTGCCCTTTGATTTTCTTCTAGTGCTAACGATTTTTTAGAAATCACCCTTATGTACTCAAAGGCACAGCTTAAATTAGAGGCTAGACTTTAGATGACTCTTTACAAATATAAGTAGGTGCATTTGCAGAATGCTTATTTGTATATTTAGAAGATTCCAGGGAGCCTCTCAAGACTTAGTTTCTACTATGATGGCTTAAATGGAAAAGAATAAGCAAAAGGACACTTATAAAATTTAAAAATACAATGCAACTAATGCAAATAAAAAATTAGAATTGATCTATTTCATTAAAAGCATGATCCTTAATAACAAAAGAGATGAGATCAGAATTAAGGAAAACTATATTTAACTTGGCAGGGTTAAGAAGAAAGAGAAACACTTGTAGTATATATTGGTTCACCAAAGAAGTAAAATTGTGATATTAGGATAATACAGTAATCTGAAAATTACTTTGACCCATATAATAATCTGAGGAGCATGTTGGATTCCCACCTGTCTTTGCATCACTGCCCTCCAGTCCCTGCCACTTCCGTCTCCCTGGATTACTCTGCTTCGCCCTCTAGTTGGAAGCTCAGGTGGCACCTGACATCCCCAGGCTGGGTTAGGTGCTTCTGTGGTTCTCAACACCCCTTTGCACACCCCTTCAATACCAGCCTGTATTATAATTGCTTTGTGTTCATCTGCTTCCTCACTGGACCGAAACTAGCCCTTGAGGGCTGGGTCTCCACCTTAACTCACCTTTTCAACACAATACCTGACAAATAAAAGTTCTGAATATATAAATTAATGAGTCATGCTTCCTACAAAATAATTAATAATGCATGGCTTTGAAAGACAAAGAAACCAAAGGGAAAAGTATGACTTAATGTGTAAAAGCTAATTCACGATGGGATTTAAGTCATAAAGGAGTAGGCTGATGCTGTTGAGCTACTTCCACTCAAGTAGACATGAATCCACGTTGCAATTCTAAGGAGACATTTAATAGTGTAGGACCTGGTCCCACTGGAATAGGGTGGAAAGTGGAGATGAAGGACACAGTGCAAATACTCAGATGGATCCAAAACCAGCCACCCAGGGCAGTTGTCAGTTTGTTCTTTTTGCTCATCTGGAGTCTCTTCCTGCTTCAGTAACTCTACCTTTTCCCTCTTTCTCAGTTCTGGTCCATCTGTCAAACCAAACTTGACCAGGGGCAGTGGGTACAGTCCACAGACAGTCCTACTCTCCAGGAACCTACCAACCTGCAGAAATCCACAAGGGACAGGGGACTTCAAGACTGGGCCAAAACTCTAGGCACAGCAAGTTGTTGAAATTTGTGTCGAAAAAACAGCAGCAAAAGGAATGACTTCATATGATCATTACGGCAAGGCAGAGAAAGAGACCTGTGTTCAGAGAACATAAATAATGCCAATAGACTTTGAAAACCATATTCTAGGGAATTTCACAAATTTGGGTTCTTGAATAAGAATTTTAAAAAAGATGGGATACAGGGGCTGGGTTTCCCAATTGAAACATGAACTCTTACAAAATAGAACGATTTTGGCAACCTAAGTCAGCCCTAGTCTTAAAATACCCAGACACTTCAGAAACACAGACATACTGACCAGGCAATTCATCTTTTCAACATACATAAAGAGAGGATCCTGTTTTAGCAACTTTGCATAATGGACTGCAAAGTAAAGGAGGGGTTGGCACCGGCATGCTTGCTCTATGTTCTGGAAGACAATGAGGATGATTGCTGAGTGCTCTGATCTCGGTTTCCTGGTAAGCTAGTCCTGGGACCCAGCTCTCTAGGTGATTATATGGCAAATACTGTAGTTGCTAACCTTTCACAAGGGCCTCAGATAACAAAAGAAAAGTCAGAACCCTCAGCATGAGGTCTTGGGCTTTTCCTGGCAGCAAAGTGGCAGCATCTGTCTATAAATTCAACAGTAGCATTATTTTAACATGGAAAGCAGCAAGTGCCCCCTAGCAGTGTCTAGTCTCATAACTGTTCCCATAAAAAAGAACCATATGCTTACTGTCCTTGCATTTTTTAAGTTGTAAAATCTAAGCTGAGCCATTATGGCTTTCATATATACATTTCCACCAGTGTCACATTAAACTGTGATTACCATATAAGAAGACGTGCAAATGACCTTAATCCTGGGCCAGACTTGACGGTCGCTTAAAACTTGGCCCTGTGTTTATATCACATACTAAATTCTGTTTCACAATTAATTTGCAAAACTCATAAAGGCATGCTAGAGAGCATGGTTATTATAGTGATGTCCATTTGCTTAATGTTACGTGTCCATCTAGAGGGGAGAAAGTACCATTTCAACAACAGTGTTCCTTAAAGACCAAGCGAGGGTTAGAAATATAGTACCTAGCTGCTTTTCCCGTTCCTCACGCCGCTCCCGGGCCAGTCGCTGCCGGTCATCAACCCGCAGCACAGGTGGAGGGTCTGAAAATGAGATAAAAAACATGAGAGGATGAACTAATTAAATACACAGATAAGTATCTTTTTATTCAGTAAACTTGATAAATAATATAATGCTACATCTTATAATTCGTACATACAACTATACTTCCAGGGATAGACTTTGCTAGAATTTTTTGAGAGTTTCCTAGCATCTTTCTTCTATTTAAAAACATTATAGCCCTGGCTGGGTGGCTCAGTTGGTTAGAGCATCATTCCAATATTCCAGGATTACATGCTCGATACCTAGTCAGGGCACATATAAGAATCAACCAATAAATGCATAAATAAGTGGAACAACAAATTTATGTTTCTCTTGCTTTTTCTCTCTTCCTTCCTCTCTCTCCCTCAATCATTATAAAAACATTACAAAGGAGAGTAAATCCTAAGAGTTCTCATCACAAGGAAAAAGATCCTGTTTTTTATATCTATAGGGTGTCCCAAAAAACATATACATACACTTTGAATAATTATAAAGGCAGTGCTTATTAAAATACATTTCATTTTCAAAATTGTGTATACATTTTTTTGGATACCCACTATATAAGATGATGAATGTTAACTAAATGTATTGTGGTAATCATTTCCTAATATATGTAAGTCATTATGTTGTACACTTTAAACTTACACAGTGCTACATATCGATTATATCTCAATAAAAATAAAATCAAAAGACACATGGCAAACTAATATGTAGAAACATAACACAACTGTAGCCTTTTGGCTATTTTCATCAAACAATATGTATGACGTTTTGTGTTCCTAAGCTACTGAACTTCTATTATTTTTTATGCTTTAAATGTCTATTCCTTAATAACAAATAGAATCCCAGTACAGTTATTCTGAATAGACATTCACCAATTGGATGTGAGAACCCGGCTTGCAGTCAGATAGGTTGAGTTCAGTTCCTGAACTGTCACTCACTCACAGAGCTACTTATCCACTTCTCTCTCAAGCTATGACTTGGGTTTCATGGGTCTTTACTTTTTACCTATAAAATAAAGACACAATAGAACCTATCTCACATCACTGTAAGGATTAAATAAAATAATTCTGTACCAATGTTAGTATAGTGCCTAGCACATGATAAGTCTCAGTAAATTCATTCATTTACTGAACATATGAAAATAATTTAACATTATGACCATCCCACATTGTTTCCCAATAGACCTAACATTGTCAGAATAAAATTAAGTTACTGATTCTCAGAAGGAAACGTTTTAAGAGAAAATAGAACTTTGGTATAAATAACTTGCAACTGTACTCTGCATTCAATCTCCAATCTATGATGATTAAAAAGTACAGTGACTACCCAAACTGGGGCACTTTTACAAGTGAAAGGGAGTGCTAGTAATAGTCTGTCTTCGATGACATGCATACACCTGGACTGTCTGGCACAAACTGGAACTGAAGAATGATTCTCAAAGATCAAGCAAGCCAGCCCACATCTGCAAGACTTCTATCTGAACAACTACTATTTATACGATAAATAACTTCTCTTAGGGCTTTGCATTTTACACAGCACTTTCACATATATTATTTTACTCTTCACACAAATCCTATGAATTAGCCAAGCATTTATTCATTCAGTGAAGAGTTATTCTACCTATTTTCCAAAGAGAAAACGGAGGCTATAGGACTAAGGGAGACGGCACAGTTAAGTGTCCAAGTTAGGACACTTAAAATCAGATCTCTAACTCAATTCTGTGCGAATGGCCTGATGGAGCAGTGAGGAGCTGCAAGATCCCAAGTCAGGCATTCCTCTGTGAGGAAAAATTATTTAGAAATAATTAAGTAGAATTAAGTTTCAGTGACTCTTTTAAAGACCTGTGGTGGAGGGTTGGGAAAGAATAGGGATTAAGAGGGATGTTTAATGAACTTGAATTTCCGCTTTTCTCAGGTACATATAGTTCATGAAGAAAATGCAATTTTCTCTTCTAATTGGGTCAAACTCTTAATCATTTGGAAGCAGCTGATGGAGTTATAAAGAACCATCTCCCACTTCTGTAGACGTGGACAGTTCTGTGACTTTGCAAATTGTCTCTTTTGGTCTGGGTTCAAGCATTCACCGCTGAGAACACTGGCCCTTCTGGATAACCCGAGACACCATGTGCCCATACTTACAAAAACACCACAAGGGCTTTCCGTTCATGCTTCAAAGATAAAAGATGAACAACCTGAATGTGAACAGATGCTTTCTAAATCAAAGACATGTTCTAGAGTTTTCTAATGGGTTTAAATTCTCACAAAGTACAGAAGGGAAGGAAATGAAAATTTACTGGGTTAAAAGGGCCCCCAAGAAATCATTTATTTGGTCAGGATGCCCATGTCTGGTTAGGGCAATATTCAAAATATCTCCAAATTGAGCAAGTATTTTTTTTTTCTTTTCAAGTTCTAGAGAATGAAAATTAACAACTTACTCTACACAGACATTCCCATGTCTCATATCCGCTAAAATGAAAGGGTTTTACTCAAGCCTAGTCCTCCAACATGGAACCTCTTATATGATCGTTTGGAGATATGCAGGAAAATAACATGATGGTTTTAAAAATAACAGCCTTTTTGGTACCTTTGCTTATCTCTATATACAAGAAAGCAGACATAAGAATGCTTAAAATATACAACTAACCTGAAATGAAATGTCTCCTCATTTAACCTGACTTTAGCAACTTCAATGAAATGGCTCTATAAAGAGATGGCCAATTGGGGTGGAGAGTTTTTGGCATCTGTGCTTTCTCTGCACTCTATGCAGATGTGTCTTGTCACACTGGAAATTCTGTGTTAGAAAGTATCTATTCACATATTAGTTTACTCCACCACAATGCCAACTAGAGGATAGGGATTGTGTCTTTTAATAATATACTCTTAGTACCTACACAATGCTAACACCAGATGAATAAATGAGTCCTTGGGATATAGAAGTATAAATTGCACAGTCAAAAATGGAAGAAATTTTCATTGAAAATTTCAGAATGGTATAAAAATTGATTAGAATTGATTGAATGGTAGAAAGAAATCATAAGTGATTGTTGATAGGGAGTACAAGGGGAAAATAGTATAAACCATTTAGTTATATTCAATTCTCATGGCAAAACCAATGGGTTTTCATACTAAAGAACTTTTACTTCCACAAGGATGCTCACTTGAATATAAGGAACAAAAGCCCTCCAGAATAATCCCGGTGAAGATAGGGGTCTCATTGTTTTGTTCATACACTATCTCTCACAGTCCCAGGCATAGAACAATACATACAATTATAATTAGATGGTGGGTGGATAGATGGATGGATAAATGAAAGAATGGAAAGGCAAAACAACTAAATGGGGAAATCTCAGCTTGCTAATTGAAATGCCATTGAAGGCTACTCATGCAATATTTGTAATAGTATTACTTCTTCTTCTTTCTTCTAAGTGACCAGCCGATTTACGTCTTATTTAAAAGTGTCTTATGTAAGACCTTTTCCATATGGGCAAAAGCTCCACAAATGTAGATATAACGGAGGATGTTTCCTATGAGGCTATATGCAATTATCTCTAGTTTATTATTATTATTTTAATTTATTTATGTTTATTGATATTATCTCACTGATTCCCTGGTCTTGAGTAACTTTGGCCTTGGAAGCAGCATGGAGTAGACTTCCAAGACTCTCATATTCATTTTGCCTTTACCTTCCTTTGATTATCTCTCATCATCATACTGTACATTAGTCTCTCCCAAGGACCACACAATGGTTGTTGGATACCTGGAAGCAAATGCATTGTCTATCCAACTGTTTGTATTATGTTTACAGACCGCTTCTTTGGATCACCGAATGGAACAGACTATGAATCATAGGTTTTTAAATGAAATTACAGTGTAGCTGTACAATCATTGTAGGGATTGGTGAACAAAAACCTAATTCTATACCAGCTTTGTTATGTGTAAAGATTTTCTTAAATGGTTTTGAAAAAGTCAGAAAAGTGATATGCAATAATGCTGGGCATACTGAAATGTGTCATATCTATCACTTCAAACAGGATAGTAAAATTATTACCTCTTATACACTGCTTGACAGTAAACAGTGCATCCACATACACCATCTCACTGACTGTCAAAATGATTCTGAGAGGTAAATAGGGAATGCCTATGAATTTCCATTTTAAAAAGAGAAAATCAAGGCTTTGAGAGGTTCTCTAACAAACTCGTACAAGTCAGTATGAGCATGTGTTCTGGTGGCAGAACTGGAACCATGCTCCCCTACATCCTAGCATGTCTTCAAGGTTTTGGGGATAACCTCCCGTTTCCGCAGCAAATGCAATGCATCATACCTGGCTTATTTCCTGCGTGGTTGCTATTTTGTCCTGAAATAGCAGAGGGCGGCCGGTTGGAGGCAGCAGTTTTCTTCTCATGTACTTTGTAGCTGTCAGGAGCTACACAGATGAGACAAAAGAGAAAACACATATTTACTTGCTTAAAATTTATTCAGAAACTTTCACCTATTCAATATTTTCCTGTTAACCTTTGCATCGGCTACTAGGCTAGATTTAGGAAAGAAAAAAAAAAAGATGACGCAGTTACAATCCTTGCCCTCAAGGCACATGCTGTTCGTAGGGAAGGACACATCCAACAAGCAACAGCCTGTGTGTAAGGAGCCAATCCTGTAGCTGTGTCACGTTCATGGGTCTGTGAAGCCGTTTACCCTGCTGTCCCAGCTTTCACATAAAACAACCGTGTGGAAACATGATTGGAATCTAAAACCTCTGATCTTAGTTCTTACAAAGTTCATGTGTTAGGCAGCAAAAAATTCCAAGAACACAACCAAGTAGGTCACCAAAAGGGAACCGGGATATAGAATGTACTATGGTTTTGAAAAAGCATCAGACAGGAGTTCAACAGCAAAGACTATTAAAGAGACTGAGGGGAGTGTATTCTAGGAAAGGAATGAAGGGCAGTAATACCAGGCAGTTCTCTGGTTATATAAAGTATAGGGTTCTCCAGGACCAAACAATTTTTCTTTACCTGTATTACTTTATTTAACATATGTCCAGAGGGTATTTAAAGATGTTTGCTACACTTATAGACTGAAATCATGTCAACAACCAAGCCCTCGCTGTGGCTCAGCGGTTAGAGCGTCAGCCTACACAGCTCTCATCCCACTTAGAGTAAAACACAAGGTCTCTATCATGGCCTAGACGCAGTGGTTGGCAAACTGTGGCTCGGCAAACCGTGGCTTGCGAGCCACATGCGGCTCTTTGGCCCCTTCAGTGTGGCTCTTCCACAAAATACTGACTTCTGCGCATGGGCCACGAAGTTTCAATCGCACTGTACGTGTGCGCCCGCACGTGGTATTTTGTGGAAGAGCCACACTGAAGGGGCCAAAGAGCCACCTATGGCTCGAGAGCCGCGGTTTGCCGACCACGGGCCTAGAGGGTACTATACGGTACAGCCTTTACCTTGTACCACTTTCCCTTTATCTGCCCTATGCATACTGACCAACTCAGTCCATCTCAGAGCCTTTGCAATTACCTGAAGTGTTTTCCCAGTTATCAACATGGATCTCTCCTTCACTTTCTTGGGGTCACTGCTCAAAGGTGACATGAAAGACTCCCCCTGACCTGTCTGAACTAGCACCCCATCACTCATCACTGCCCTCTTCTCCTTATCCTGCTGTTCATAGCCCTTGCCTCCTGACTACTTCCTTTCCATTAGGCTGATATTGTCTACAAAACAGAAATCATTTGCTCAAGGGTTTTAAACCTGAAAGGATGTGATCATTATTGTGCTTCAAGAAGACTAAATTTAAAAATGTGACCCAAGATGTACTAAAAAAAATTACTAAATTTACAAAGTTTACCTTTGATCTCTGAATGGGGAATATATTGAATTTTTATGGCTCTCTCTCAATTACATATACTATTAGCTAGCATGGAAAATCAGACTAAATAGTAAAAAATATCTCATGCAACTTAAATATTGCTCAGTTTCTATTTATTGGCATTACATGCTCAAGCAAACATGGATTGGTTTAACTTTTATCCAATTGAGCTTTCTTTGCCTTATTTTCAGGGAAAGGTCTATAAAGATACAGTAAGAGAATGGGCAGGCTGCTAATAAACAGCAAAAGGTCTCAAATTAGTGTTTTCTGGTAGGATTTTGCCACTTGAGGAAATTTTACCAGGAGATTCACCACTGGAAAAAGGCTGTGTTCTGTGTGTACACACTTAACGCTGGGGGATGGGGACACATCAAGGGGAGCATGAGTGAAGCCAGGATCGGCTCTGACTCTGACCCAGAATGGAAATCAGAAAGTGCGATGGCTTCTGTGATACCAAAAACGAGTTGCCAGCTGTCACCACGGAGCAGGTGAAGCCCATCCTAGCTAGTCCTGCCTATAGTCTCACAACTTTAGAGGCAGCCCCTAAAGATCAAAAATTGACTGTACTTGGAAACTTTGCCCTTATTCTGCAAAAGTTAATCTTTTAAAACTGCTCATAAAGAAGTTAATAATTAAGAAAGATAAACAGAAAGGAGTGCCACCCAGATTTGGAGTGCTTTCATTATAATTAGTAAGCTGTTTAGGGATCTTCTACTTATTATTTTTAATTAACTGAAAGATAATTAGGACCACTTGTTTAAACTATATTTCAAATGTATTCATTTCTTTCTTGCCTTATTATATTTGACATAATTTAAACTTTCTCTGGTAATTGAGTATCTGCACTGCCCCAGGTCCTGATTATTTTTTAATGTTTTTATTGGGGGTCGAATGACCCTTTCACAGGGATCGCCTAAGACCATAGGAAAACACATATATAATTACATATTGTTTTTGTGATTAATCACTATGCTTTAATTATGTTCAATTTGTAACAATGAAAATACATCCTGCATATCAGATATTTACATTACGATTCATAACAGTAGCAAAATTACAGTTACGAAGTAGCAACGAAAATAATTTATGGTTGGCGGTCACCACAACATGAGGAACTGCATTAAAGGGTCATGGCATTAGGAAGGTTGAGAACCACTGCCCTAACTGAATATTATGTCACAGTGGGACACAAAGGAGATTAAAAAGACCACAACATGCCCTAGCTGGTTTGGCTCAGTGCATAGAGCATCAGTCAGCCTGTGGACTGAAAGGTCTCAGGTTTGGTTCCAGTCAAGGGCACATGCCTGGGTTTCGGGCTCAATCCCCAGTAGGGGGCGTGCAGGAGGCAGCTGATCAATAATTCTCTCTCATTGATGTTTCTATTTCTCTCTCACTCTCCTTTCCTCTCTGAAATCAATAAAAACATTAAAAAAAAGAAGACCATAGCACATTCAGTACAAGTGACTTTTCCGAATAATCCCTGATAATTTTTGGTTGAAATTCACTTTATTGTCTTGAACCTCAAATGTAAAAAATAAATTGCAATTAAACTAGAGGTCTGGCTACTTGGATTCCAATTTATTTATATCTGTCTTTTATTGGATCCACTCTAATCGAACATCTATCTACTCACTTATTATAATCTGAATCTCAGAAATTCATTTCTATCCCAGAACACCCTCTGGGGCCTACTCAAGACAATTTTTGAAATCTATTTTAAGATTTTTTTATGTTCATGTAAAACAGGTTAAATTTAGTAAAATAAAGGGAATTTAAAAATTGTCAGCTGTTTAGTCCAAGATTATATACTGCTAATTTCTTACCATTCAGTTGGATATTTATTTAGTTTTCAAGCTATCTTTCCACATTTTATGTTTTTTTTCTCTCTTTTATTACTGTAAGATTCCTTATTTCTGCAAAAACCTCTCTGGTTAACACTCTATTTTGGTAAGAGGGAAGATACAGACTCAAAGAGACCTGCGTTCAAATATGAGCCCTGTTACTTACTAACTGAATGACCTTCAGAAAGTTTCTTAACTTCTCTGAGTAGGTAGTAAAGGGGTGAGACTGTGTAACTCGCAGGGTTGTTGGGAGGATTCATTGAGAAGATGTATGCTAAAAGTCTATCATAGGGCTTGGCACACAGCAGGGATTAACAGCCATTCAGTCCAACTACATCTTTTATGTTCTTCCATCGAGGTGCCGGGCCTCACACACCCACAGCTTCTGTGCGGTGTAGGCGTCTGGAGGTTAGTGGGGTATACGCGCTTTCAAGTCAGCAGACCTGGCTCTGCCGTTTAAAACTGTGAAGCCTCAGTGTACCCCTTATCCTCAGTCCTAATCCCCATCTGTAGAGCCCGAAAACACACTTACTTTCAGAGTCGTGAAAATTAAATGAGACGGCCAGACCCGTGGTAGGCTCACTAAATGGTAAAATGTGCTTTTTGCTCTCTATTTATTTCCTGTGCAACGGTGGGGCAGTGGGTTCCTATTTCCACACAAACAGGGAGAGCAAGTTTATGTAACTTGGTGACAGTGGTCCTGGGAGCAAGGTGCCAGTGAGGCAGGAAGGTCTGGCCCGGCTGCTGGGTTCAGGGGTTTTCAGCTCAGCCACAGCCCTCAGGTAGGCTACACTGACTGGGAGGTTTTAGGATACCCTAGTTTGGAAGGAGGTAATCAGCAGTCTTTCTGAGACTTAGCAAGATGACAGTTTTCTGAGATTTAATGGCCTTCAAGTTATCACATTAAGTAAATATAAGCCTTAAAAAAAACCCCTTCATCATAATGAGAAAATAAAAACTTATGAGAGACTTTCTTTTTTTCTTTTTCTTTTTTCTCTCTTTTTTTTAAATGAAGTGCAGGGACTTTCATGGCTCAAGAACACAGTGAGAACACGAATTTATTCATGTAAGATCTCCAACATTTAAATACCTGGAAATGCTAGGTAAGCAGCAGATAGGATCACATATACCATTTTTAAATTTGCCATTAAAATATAAATGACTCAGGTGACTGCCCAATAGTTGAATCTCTTTCCTTCATTTTTTAAAAACAGAGAACTTAGCCACATACTATGATACTCAATAAGTCTTCGCCTGCTGCATAAAATCTTTATTGATCTTCCGGCTAGCTTGAAAGCTTTATTCCATTAGCGTCATGTGTGCATGTTGGAGAACAGACAAGAGGAAGGATACAGAGAAGCACCCTGGTGGTCTGGGACTGTCTCTAAATCATTCTGAGCAAAACACAGAGGCAGCAGACATACAGGTCTCTCATCTAGTAAAAATCCTGCAGCTCCAATGGGTGCCCCAACGTGCCTCAATGCTCCACATCCTCCATAACTCACTGCATTCCGTACAACGTCCTCCTATGAAAGTCATGGGCTTCTCACTGCTTAGTTCCTATTGTCTGCTTGAAGTGTCTTCTCTCAATTGATCAAAATAATGAGTCCAACAAATGCTTCATTTAGTGAAAAGTCTTTTTTTAAAAATATATATCTTTATTGATTTCAGAGAGGAAAGGAGAGGGAGAGAGAGAAACATGATGACAGAGAGAATTGTTGATTGGCTGCCTCCTGCACACCCCCTCCTGGGAATCAAGCCCACAACTGAGGCATGTGCTGTTGGCCGGATTCAAACCTGGAACCTTTCAGTCTGCAGGCTGACACTCTATCCACTGAGCCAAACCAGCTAGGGCTAGTGAAAAGTCTTATTAGAGTAATAAGACTTCAGAGGTCATCTTAAGTTCAAACCTCACTGATGTGTGGTTTTCACACCCACAAGGATAATGTATCTCTGTCACTATCTTAAACAAAATGTGGAATGTAGGTGGGGAAATAGAGAAAGATTCACCCCCAGCTCTGCATGGGTTCTTCTTGGACTTTGTGGATACACCGCCCCCAGGCGACACACACAGCTCTGGGAGAATAAATGAGAAGGCAGACCTAGACTTTCAGCCACATGCGACTGCCATCTTTTGCAGTAAGAAAGGCCGACTATTGCAACTTCAAGTTTCAATCTCATAATTTTGATCTGTCTATGAAGAAAAGAGTTATCATGGCAGGACTGAGAGTGCTATCCTTAGACATGCTTGATTTTGCTACCGTGAATCCTAGCCACAAGCGTGACCATCTGCTGAGTTCCGAGTCTTCCTAGTGATCACAGGACCTGGAGTGGTCTTGGGGGATCTCCAACACCCTAACCAATAGGTGACTCGAGAATTTGGCTGCAGAATACTGTGATGGCAATTGAAGAATGTTACAGTTTAAAATCATAATATAATTCAGGGTGTTTCACCTAAAAGTTTCTACTTCATAATCCTTTTGCTTGTTTGCTTGACATTTCATTTTTCTTCTGATATAGCTGCCAGGAGTGTTGTAATATTTGAATCATAGATAGTAAATATTTTATCCACTGTTACTTGTGCAAGTTGCATTAGAACAAGGAGGACATAATGCACTCTCGTAATTCCTAATGACTTTTCCGATTATTCCACATGATGGAGAGCTTGCCCTTAGTTTAAATTCTTCATTGTTACATGTGAAGTTGCGCAGTAATGATCAAAGCTCCTGGAAGTTAGCATCAGAAAAGAAAGAAAATGTTTAATGAAATTCTAAAGTGGTTTTGACATTGTATCAGGCAAGACTTAAAATCAAATGACTGTTTTTGCAGTACATAATAGAAAGGTCTGCCCAGTATGACTTGTAGTACCTCGGGAATTTGAGTGATATACTCCACAGACAACAGTATCCGACTTACACTGCTTGGGGAAAAGCATGCGAGCATTAGGCCTCTCCTGGAAACATCAGAAAGGCTACAGAGCAGGCAGGTCAGCTTTGAGAGATGTGGAAACCCCAATCTTTTCCCAAAGCAATTTCATAGATTTGTTTTTGATAATCTGTTTGTTCAAAAGGCAAAGAAATATCCATCTTTACTGAAATAGAGGAAAGCATATTTCAGAAAAACACATGTTCCATATATTTATTGGGAACTATTGGGAATCACTTCTTAAGCTGATATGTTTAGCCGACAGGAGTAAATACACACACTTGAAATTCAACCACAAAGGCTTTTATCTAAAAACAAACAAAAAATAAATACAACAAACAAAAACCTTCCTTCAGCCAGATGGCAACACTATAAATAGAACAGAAAATGCTGTGTTTTCCACCTGCATTAATATAAACCAGATTAAAAGGCAAGCTGTCCTGTCCCCACGGGTGACGCACTTTCCTGGAGACTTATCACCAGTCACAATGCTAGCTGCTCCACAAATGATCTCTGCCCCATAATATGAGTAAGGCTTATGACTAAGCAAAGCACAGAGCAAAGTACAGAAAAGAGGGGGAAAGCCTAACCATATTAAAAGTTTTCCAGTTACACTGAGAAATGGTAAATTACAGAGATGTAGTTAATTGTCCAAATTTCAACAGCTGGATAGGGAGTTTATCAAATTAGACCCAATTCAATTAAATACAATGTGTAATTAAAAGCAACTAGTTAAATAACTTGGGAAAGAAAAATAATTAGAATTCAATTTTATTGTAATCAGCTTAAACTAACCAACTAAAAGAAGTTGTTTTTACTTTTAACAGGATAATATTTTACTTTAAAGAAAGCTAAGACTTAGCTGGTTTGGCTCAGTGGATGGAGCGTCTGCCTGTGGACTGAAGGGTCCTGGGTTCGTTTCTGGTCACGGGCACATGCCCGGGTTTGTGGGCTTGATCCCCAGTTGGGGACATGCAGGAGGCAGCCAATCGGTGATTCTCTCTCATCATTGATGTTTCTATCTCTCTCTCCCTCTTCCTTCCTCTCTGAAATCAATAAAAATATATTTTTAAAAAAGAAAGCTAAAATGGCTAATGCCAGTATTTTACAAAATGACTATCATAGGCCACAAAACAGAAAAGGTAGCAAGTGCAAAATAAAATGATCAAGGTAGAAAATGGACAGTTCTTAAAGAGTCCGAATAAGCAGTGGAGTCCGTTTTAAATATCAGTTTTGCAAAGAAATGTGACTGTAACTTTAATTCCATATTAGTTGCCTGAATGAGTTTAATCTGTGAAATAAAGACACATATACACAACTGCAGAATATCAATAATTAATCATTCCTCCTCTGCAGAAAATATAGTAAATACTTAGCTTTAAACTTTCTTATGTAAACTCTGAAACACTAAATAGGAATGAGTGATAAATAATGAAAGGGCACATTTATTCCAATTCATTTCACGTTACCACTGAACATTTAACTTACAGGTGGTTTAAAATTATGGGCCAACCCAGTCTCACATGCTGCTCTATGCTGCAGTCATTTCTACATTTCTCCTCTCTCATTGGAACACCAGCCTCACCCTCACTCCAACTATTTAAATACAATCTGTCTTTTTTTCTTAAAAAAATGAAACAAAACACCTTGAATTGGTCATCACAAAATAGTCACGGGGATGTAAAGTACAGCATAGGGAATATAGTCAATAATATTATATTGACTATGTACGGTGCCAGATGGATACTTTAAATATCAGGGGGAACACTTTGCAAAGTATATGATTGTCTAACCATTACGCTTATACCTGAAGCCAAAACAAAATAAGACTGAATGTAAAGTGGAATTGAAAAGTAAAAAGTAGCCTTAAATTTTTAGAGCAGTTTTAGGTTTACAGAAAAACTGAGCAGAAAGCATAGGGTTCCCATGTATCCCCTGTCTCCATTTGGGCACAGCCCTCCCCCCTCCTGTCCCCCCATAAACATTCTGCACAGAGTGGCACCTTCGTTTCAATCAATGAACCTACACTGACACGTTGTCAGAGTTCACTCTTGGTGTTCTAGGTTTTGACAAGTCATAATGTCAGGCACCCCCCATTGCAGGATCAAACAGAAGCCAACCCATTTCTCCAGCACACTTCTGACTTTTACTCCACTCCAGGTCTGACACACATTGCTATGTATGATATTAAGTGGGGGGATGTGGGTAGTAAAAGGCCACAGAGGACAGTGCATGAACTAGAAAGGAAAAGAACAGTGCCCATAAAACTAGATGGTGGTTAGACAATAAAAATATCTCAGATGTTGTGTCTTAGATAATGATGGCTTTTCATTCAGGGTGTTCATATGAAGGCTGGACACACAGAGGGATTCTCTACATGTTTCCAATTTAAAAAAAAATGCTTTTATTGATTTTTAGAGAGACAGAAACATCAATCGGCTGCCTCCTACATGCCCCCTACTGGAGATCGAGCCCATAACTGGGAATGGAACTGATGACCTCTTGGTTCATGGGTGGACACTCAACCACTGAGCCACACTGGTCAGGCCAGGTTTCTAATTTCAGCACCTCCTTCATTTGGCACATCATGAATCTTACACATTCTAATTGTTTCCAGAAGTCAGAAAGCAAAACAGCTGCTGGTTCATCACATTTAAGCAAGTCAGCATTTAATAACAGGAGGAGCAGTCAGAAGGAAAAAAGTGAATAAAACATACCAGATCAGGGTTTGAATAACATCATTTGTGATAGAAATCAGTTCCATAGTGTTTCAAACAACTTCAAAGCCAGTGGGTTTCTGTAAAGAATGTGCAGAGTTCCCAGAGCAAACCTAATCTAGAAGAGCTCTTGATAAGTCCGGAGCCAGAGTCCTTCCTTCTAACAGCTAGGACCCTAAGGCCCCATATATGACTGCTGATCAACTGCAAAGAAGGACTCAGGGGTTGGCTACAGAAGGACTAAATTAACCTCTCCATCAGCTATTCTATAAGTATCAACATAGAAGGTAATAATGTACACTTGAGTATAAAAAGAGATAAAAATAAAACTTTCAATTTTGCTTAATTTTATTTTAAAAATAACATTAGATTTTTTTTATACTATAGAGAGACTATGAAGATAAAAATTTGGAAAAACCCAGAATTCCATCACCCAGATAACCTGCTTATTCTTTTTATCTTAAAAAAGAAATGCCTTTCATATGGTTAGGAAATTCAAATAGTACATAAAGTTGTAAGATAAAAAGAAAAAGTCTCTTCCCTCCCTCCTTTATTTCTGGAAAAAAAAACAGTTTCGATGTACATATACATTTGCTTTCTGTTTATTCAAAACATCATGCTACTTACTCTTCTGTCTCTTTCTTTTCTCATTCGTTAATCCTACTTGACCTACTTTTCAAGTTCCTTCTTTAATTACACTGCATTTCATCATTTCCAATACATGTCCGCAGTAACCAGATATCCCTATCTCGCCTTCTCTGTAACTTTAAGTTCTCTGAGTCTTCATCGATGTGTGCGAGGGGACCCTGGCCTGGACTGAGTGTGGTTCACCTCCCTGTCTCCATGCCAGCACCTCATCCCTGTGTATGAATCTCTTGCAGTTGGGGCCTCTCTGCTTCTGCCAGTCTGGACTCCACTGAGAAGGCAACCTCTTCTAAGGGAAAGGACTACAAAGAAACTCCAAGAGGCTTTACCTTCCTGGAGGATAGGGTAATGTGAACAAAGGCAGGAATGGGATCCGCAAGGAGCCGCAATGTTAGAACTGAATCAGAAGCTTAAAAACTAGGTTTGTTCCACGTGGATACATTTCCCACTTCTTCCTCTCTCTGTTTTGCAAGCCAAACCTGTATTGGTTCAAGCTGTGGCTTCTGCCAACTGATGGGAGACGCTGTGGGCTGGGCTGAGGATGAATTGCTTCTCTGGCACCTTCTCTGCTTAGGAAATGGAGCAGCACAGCACAAGGGTGGAACACTTCCCGGCCACCTCTGTGACCCTTCAAAGCCAGAATCATAGGCTGCTGAGCCTGGGGGTGAGCAGAAGAGCAGAACTCTGACCACCTGGAGAAGAAGGCTGGTGCCACCCACATGGACGGACAGTGCTGACTCCCACTGAGCAGCTCTCTGCAGAGGCTGTATTGGTTCTCTCACTGCTAGGGACTTTCACGGGTATGCAGTGTGTGGTCTGAGAATCCCGTCGGAGCTATTAAACAATTAATACTATCATCCTGGAATGCCAAGAAATGTGACTAAGCCCGGACTTTGCTATGCTCAGAGTTGCAACCAGTGACTCAGTATCGGGCCAGGAAAAGGGATTTAAGTCACAACGCATTCCTCCAATCTTCTACGGGATAAGTAAAAGTGCAAATTAAAACATGTTCTGTTCTCTCTTTTTCATTACTTTCTACTAGACATGGCATTTTATTTATTCAGTTTCTTCCATTTGCCACACTCCAAATGTCCCCAAATAGAGGATCTCAAATTTTGGAACCTGTCAAATATCTAAATGTAGTAACAAGCGAAAACAAAACAAACAAAAGGAAAGGATCCCAGTCTGAAAACAAGAGAGCAGGTTTACAGAGCCCTGCCAACTCTCAAAAGCACAAAGACGACAGTGTGGCAGGCGTCACACCCTGGCACACAGTATCGGGCCAGACGGAAAGGCTCTCTGCAAAAGGACAGAGCACTAATGGCTATTCGGTGTGCAGACTGCAACTTAGATGCTCATTTTCCAATACGTATACTTACTTGAAGTAGGCTACATCCATTTCAAACAGGAGAATACAACTACAAAGTCTAAATCTGCCTAAACTATAGCTCCTTCAGGGTCCACATAGAGCGAAGTCACACCTGAGCTGATAATCTGACTCCTTTCTTCTAAGTGCTTCTGGAATGCATTTAACATGACCATTTCTCACTTGACAACCTCCACTTGAGAGTTGGTAGCTATTGTAGTTAGAAAAGCCAGAAAGAGGGTGAGGGAGACTGAGAAGGCAAACTTGTATAGACAGCTCCTCCCAGAAGAAGGGGGGAAAGTCAACAATTACCAAGAGGAGGTGGGAGGAACACAGATGTTAGACTGCTGCCCTTCCATCCCAGGGAGCACTGGACTGATCCCTGGCCTGGCCTGTCTCCCCACTCTGTTCTTTATCCAAGAACCTGCTCCTAGACAACCAGCTCTATTTTCAAAACCCCCACAAAGTCATTGTCAGACAGAACAATATTTAAATAACTGTCTGGGTTTTCTAATGAAATGTACATGGATCTCACTGTAATCTTCGAGGGTCCCCTCAAACCTGCCACCTTTCCTGGACACACCAGAGAAGTATTTGAATGACATAGCAATATGGTTTTTTCTTCTTTTTGATTCTTTATTATTGCAATATGGTTTATTTTAGTTGACAAATGAAACCCAAGCCCATGACTTCTCCAAACTTTTTTGTTATTCTACTTCCTTTGACTGGAAATCAAACCCACAACCTTGATGTATTGGGACGATGCTCTAACCAACTGAGCTACCTGCCAGGGCTTCTACCTCCTTGGTTTTATAGCAGTGAAAAACCTAAGAAAGTTTTCACAAGAGAGTGTACTCTCTGCAAATAGCGAGGCAGGGAGAGGCTGTGATACTGAGCTTGATCTCCATGTAGATGGAGGAAGGAGAAAAATTATAGTTCGGTGAGGACGAGGTAGGAAGAAGGAATTAGGAGAGAGAGAATCAGCTTTCAAAATGGAATATGATTAATTTGAGGATACAGAACAGTATTCTTAGGATAGGTGTTTAAAAACTGTTGAATGAATAATTCTGAACGTTTTCTTTTATAGAGATTCCATAATAACATCTATAATAATAAAAGTGTAATATGCTAATTAGACCAGACGTCCTTCTGGACGACCTTCTAAACAAAGCTGGATGCAAGAGAACCCTGGGTCCCAGGTGCCTGCCAGCATCTAGAGCAGCGGTTCTCAACCTGTGGGTCGTGACCCCTTTGGGGGTCGAACGACCCTTTCACAGGGGTCGCCTAAGACCATCGGAAAACACATATATAATTACATATTGTTTTTGTGATTAATCACTATGCTTTAATTATGTTCAATTTGTAACAATGAAATTGGGGGTCACCACAACATGAGGAACTGTATTAAAGGGTCGCGGCATTAGGAAGGTTGAGAACCACTGAGCTAGAGGGAAGCCCAGGTCCCAGGTGCCAGAGGGAAGCTGGTGCTGGCAGCAGGGGGAAGGAAGGCCTACTCTTGCATCAATTTCATGCATCAGGCCGCTAGTTACTACATAACAGGTTAAATGGGCGTTTGTGGGTTATCAGTTGCACATGTAATATTCTTATGATGTGAATATGTGTTTCATCTTTCAAACATCCAACTTATAAGTGATCTTCTGGAAAACAACCCATATATCATTGAAAATTTCCATTTCTTTAAAACACTACAATAGTCTGGTAAATATGTATAAGGTGGGGGTCACAGGTAGACATTAGAGATAGTTGAGAATGGAAGTTCATTTAATAAATAAGTATAATTAGACATTTAGACTTAAAAATATCTTGTCTTAGAAACAGTTATTCATATGTTCCCCAAATTAGTACCTCTGGATATGCAATTTAATTTTCTTTAGGCAAGATTTTCTGGCAGGCAAGCTGATCTTAACTTTGCAAACAAATATTCAGTAACGAAAGTATGGTAACCACTGATGCATGACAAACCTTGATTTTTCTTATGACTAAAAGATGACCTTTTCCATATCTAAAAACACTGGACAAGCATTTAGTCCACCTCAAAGCAGAAATGGGGAAGATGAAAGGGATGGCTGACACTTATCTCATTAGTGAGAGTTGTATTTCACAAGGAAACATTGACCTTCTCTTTCTATAACTCATACCAAATTGATTTTAGAACATCTTAAGTCGTAAAAAAAATCACATTAAAGTAGTACATGGACACTGCTCTTCAGAATGATAAAATTAATGTGTGACCACATAAAAATTGTGGTCTTTGCATTGAATAACCAGTTATATATAATTTTTGCTGTATTAACATCTATGCCCTATAATACATGAGCCTCAACTATATGAGCATTAGTGGCATGAAGGTGTAACTCCATCCACTATATAGAGAGATAGAACTAAATGCAAATGACATCATTATGTTTCATCTTCATCATCAAGGTTGCTTTTCTTTTCTTTTGTTGTTGCTGTTAATCCTCACCTGAGGATATTTTTTCCACTGATTTTTAGGAGGGAGGGGGAAGAGGGAGAGAGAAAGAAACATGGATATGAGAGACTCACATGGATTGGTTGCCTCCCGCCAACTGGGGCTGGGGATCAAATCTGAAACCCAGGTACGTGCCCTTGACTGGAAATCAAACCCAATGACCCTTGGATGTATAGGCCAACATCTAATCACTGAGCCATGCTGGCCAGGGCAAGGCTGATTTTAAATCCTGCACCTGCACTTGTACTATGCTGGGCTATAGTACCAGGTGGGTTAAGCAGATTAAACAGGTGAACATCTGAGACCCCCTGGATACCTGACATTTTACTTGCTATCTGTCAGAGTAATAGCTCTATAAGAAAGAAAAATATTTTGCAATGACATAGATTGTTGTCAGAAACACTTGCTTACGGTAGAAATAATACAGAAGGTACATTCTATTGTCTTCAGCTTCAGCAAAGAACTGCCTCGTTGCCCCTCTCCTCCCTCCCTCCACTGACTGACTGCAAAGCTGTCGGGTCCGTGTTGGAGGTGCTGCTGCTTCCGATCAGAGTGAGACTTGCATGATGAGAACATAATTAGCCCCCTTGGACTCTTTGGTAATTGAACTGGATAAGGTCTGGAGTCACTCTCAAGAGGCCTGTATGTGTTTCAGCTTTCAAACAGCCCATTTACAAATGGCTGCGCATCTCAGCACTCACCCAGTGCAGACAGAGGGGAAGTTCCTTCCAACCTCCATGCCAGAGCCCTTGGTCCACTTCACAGAGGTGCCCAGAGGCCAGCAGCTGTGTTCCTAAGAATTTAGTTAGCTGATATAACACCATGTGGCGCAACTCTTCCCCTGGAGTCCTGCCAGCACCATCTCTGTGAGCACGTCCCTAAAACTCGCTGCTTCTTACAGCAATCAAATTCGCTGGGCTATAAAAATACCGATATTGATCTGACTTACAGAAGTTTGAGGTCATTTAGCTAAGACTGCATAAAAGAAGGACAGCTTCATCTAAATTTTTATAGATACAGACAGAATTCATAGCGCCCTCAGAGAGGTCTACAAAACATCCGCTGACAATACAGGTTAGTTTCCTTTGATCTGGTAATTATTCTAAACCAGCTTTAAACGCTTGTTCGCTCTCATTTCACAGTGAAAAAAACCTAAGCCCTTTTATAAAACCCAACTTTAACAAAAGTTCAGGCTGAATTATAAAAGCTAGAAAAACAATCCTAATACTATAAAATGTTTAAAATGTTAATTATAAATCTTTAGGCAGGCAGGAGGTGCAGGGTTCAGAGGAGAGGGGCGTGGGGGTGGGACACAGCGAAAAAAAATTATAAATCTTTATATTTTGGTTTTAGATTATTATAAACTTTCTTAGGTTATTTAAAACCATGCTTCAAATTCTAAATTGTTAAGTCCAATTTAGTATATACTACATCTACTCATTCAATTCCTGTTCAGCAGGCTTTGAGTCTCCTCTCTCTAGTATCAGATTAACTCAATAACAAAGGAAAAGACATAACTCTACAACACCAAAAAAACCCCACTCAGAACCAACAATGTAAAATGGGAGAAACACAGACTGCTCATTATAAAATCCAAGCTTTAGAAAGGAAATGAGACAGCAGAGCCACTGTATAGGAAAACATATAATATTAGTAACAAAAGCATTTAAATTGTGAGAGCCATTTACCAAGCCCCATCTAATATATATAACAAGCACTATGCTAGAGACTTTATATACATCACATCTAATTTCTATGGTCACCTTGCAAAATAGGCAATTAGCACCCCCATGTTCACTGAAAACATAGAGACAGAGAATAAGAAGTGATCAGAACAGGGTATCTGGTTTGATTCCAGAATGTGTGGTTTCCATTCACGGTGCTGATCTTGGAAAAAAACGGTTAGACAAACTCACCTGCTGGACTACCTGGAGAATAACTGAGACCTGGTCCAGGGGCCCAAGGGCAGACCAGTGGCTTTTTTCTTTTGTTTGTTTGTTTTTTATCTGATGAAAGAAAGCAACTATTGGTCTTGGGCTTCTGATGACCTCTTTTGACCCTTGAGAACATCTGTGTCTGCCCTGTGAAAGGTCAACCATGCATGTCCAAACGCACCTAAAGTCACAGCAGTTGTACTGTTTCACAGTATTTCATAATACTAGTAAATACATAATAGAGCCACTAATAGTTTTAAAGAGAAATTGAGAGGTCTCCAAGACTACCGAAATAGAAGCAGGACCTTCAGTGAAATTAGAGAAAATCCACTTGGGATGGAAACTGTGTCTTTCTCTTTTTCTTACATCTCCCCCTCCCAGCTTAATTAAAAGGTATAAAATGGAGAGAACAATAAGCAATTCTCATAGTAATCTGATAGTAAATACAAGATAAATGTTTCAAGCACTTTCTCTGCCAAAATTCAAGCAATAGAGCACAGTTGATAAATGCAGCTCAGTCTTAAACTGTACTAAATTGTATTTCATCAAAGCCAGACATTAATTTTATGTTCAATGGCACTGTTGATAAGTTAATACCTAAAATTGTACAGCAGTTCCTCAAATACCATTCCTTTGTTATAACACTGATAAAATGCCCTAGGAACTAAGTCTCATTTATATCAATTAAACTATGGTAAAATTTGTTTCCTTATATGTCAGTTGCAGAACCTATTGCTGATGTAACTGAGGTCTTAACGTGCAGGATGCATAAAATCTTCTCCATGCACCTGGAAGCCTCAGGCCTGTGCTCTTATATTCTAGAAATAAAAGTAACGTGAGTCCATGACCACGCCTTCTTTTAATCTCCTTTCAAAATAAAATACAACTCTTTCAGGCTCTATATTTCACTTTCCTCTAAGTTTACTGCACTATCATAAGAAGTTGATTTTTTTTCTAGCACAGAATTAAGCTAGGGTTATATTAATAGCTGAGTGGACGTAAGTGACTTTTTTTTTTTTTAAACAGTGTAGGCCTAGAAAAATAGAAATCTTGGCAAGACAAGTAATACAATGGCAAGTGTGAGTCAGGGGCCAATGTACAGACATAAATAGGGACTAGCTGGCTTAGCAGTCAGCTTCACACCTGGCCTCGCTCTGGCTAGGAAGGGTCATCTTGGACCGATGGCCAGTCTAATATTGTCCGATTCAGTTTGGACTTAGTTTATTATAATGAGCGGTTGGTCTGGCTGAGCAGGTTAGCTTGGCTGGCTAGAGCAGGAGCCTGAAGGCCAAAGCATGATCTCTTTGCTGCCTTGGCAGTGCGTGGTCACGGACAAGTACAATGAATAATGGGTGAGAGGTGTGAACTGGGTGGTTATATATATATAATTACTCAGCAAAATATTTAATGAGCAGGCACGATTCCGGGCATAGCAACACAAAGATACTGTGCTGAGGCTAAAGTCGCCCAAGGGAGGCAGACACAGAAATAGGTAAAAGATAATATGGTAACTACTGTGATGGAGGTATGGACAAGGTCCTATGGAAGCATAGAGAAAGGTAAGGGAGACTTCCTGGAGCAGGAGACACCTGAGCTGACCTTGAAGAGTGAGTAGACATGGGCGGGGAGAGGGCTGTGTGTGGCACTCTGGCCAAGGAGAAGGCATGATACCCAAAAACAGAAAGGAATTTGAGTTCCTTCCTGAATTTATCATCACAGGAAAAAGGGCAGAGATATGCATCAACCTTCCATCATGCCAACTAGAAAACCTCTCAACTACTTTTTATAAGTGAAAGATTGCATGTTCTCTTTATATCCTTAAAAATACTTTGCTAAAAGATAAAATTTTTCTCTCATTTGTTGCAAGGAGGAAACAACAAATAGGTCACTGCTGTTTTAAGTAGTTACAAGCTCCAAACTATGGAGTGAATCTTCCTCATTTTTTTTGCAATGGAATTTTTCAATCAAAATAAATCTTGTAAAATGTGACACTTAAAACAGTTCTTGTAGAACAAGCTTTCAAAGCACTTTTGTTTAAAGCAGTAAGTAGTTCTCATATGAGGATTTGTATGAAAAGTACCTATGGGCCTTTAAAACAGATGGCCGGGTCCCACCCCTACCTGCTGAACTGCAATCCTGAGGCATAACGCTTAACTGTGTATTTTTAAATAGCTCCCTAGAGGAGTACAATGTACGTTCCTGGTTTAGAACCAATGGATTACAGCGTTTAAAATGGGATTTGTCTACCACAGGCTTAAGTGATTTTCATTCCCTGACAAAAAAGGCAAGTCTGGATTTCTTGGGATAATAGTTTAAGAGTTGGTGGGCTTCAGCCTTCCCTAGCGCAGCAGCCTTCAAACTGGGGTAAGCATGCTTCTAAGGGTATCTTGTACTCTTCCCATACAAGGATTTTAACTTTGTTTCTGCTTTGGACTCCCTTAACAAAGGTCAGGCTGGACACCCTGTCAGGATAGTATTTTTAAACAGTGTAGGTCTGGAAAAATAGAAATCTTGATAAGACAAGTAATACAACGGCAAGTTTGAGAGTCAGGGGCTAGCTAATGTATCAAAATTGCATAATGTATTAAATTACATAAAAGGGCATAAATTAAAATACACAGCACTTAAAAAATACAACCATATTTAAATTATATTTACAAGGTTATCAAGATGTTAAGATGTGTATACTATGAAAATAGATGTGCTTATTTATTAACCCATTAAATAACAAAATCTAGGGACATGCCCAATAACTGCCATGGTTTCAAAGCAGTGATCAGTTTAAACTGCCTTCTGAGAGACGTGAAACAATGGCAATGTGATAGGAAAATATCTGACTTCTACTGATGCCAATGCTACTCTAGATTTGTTGTTCACATTCATATGAAAGGAAATGTTCAATTTCCAGGAGAGGTTACTGGAAATAAAGATGCAATTGTTTTCCACATTCACAAACTCTGAGTTAAGCACCCTTGTGAAAGGAATACATGTACATGGAGGGTTTTAAGGGAATCAATTTCCAGATTCTTTCCTAAAACCCTTTCTACCTCGCTTTTCATATTCCCCTTCTCCTACTATGATGAGAACAGCACACCACTTACGCATCCTGAGTGCTCTGAGGTTGGTGGTTCAGGGTGTAAAACCTCTGAAGTGCCCTGAGTGGTGAGAAAATGCTCTGCTCCTGCGGAGGGTTCCCTTGAGAGCACGCAAGAAATACTATGGGAGCAGAGCCTTGCTTTATGCAAGCGAAGGGGATCAGGCTCTGCCTCCCCGAAATGCCACACTTTGGCACAGTGATTATTTTGAGCTGAAGGCAAATGAGCAGGGCATAAATTTCCCTTTGTGAAAGAGACACATTTCCATTTGTAAAGGTGTTCTTTCCCATAGCAGGAAGAGGAGAATGACTCACCACCAGAGACAACCTGAGTCTGCATTGTAAACCTTATTAAATAGCACTTACCCACCATTAGTTTCTCTCACATATTTGCCTTCCCACAATTTACCTATCTCAGGTGCCCAAACACCTTTTCTTTTGTCTAGTCACTTCTCCACAATTTATCACCCTTTGTTAAAATCTATACTAATAAAAGAGTAATATGATAATTAGACCAGGAGACCTTCTGGAGACCTTCTGGACGTCCTTTCGGACAAAGCCATGGTGGTGGGGCCGAGGCAGAGGCGGTTAGGGGCGATCAGGCTGGCAGGGGAGGGCAGTTGGGGGCAAGCAGGCCGGCGGGGGTGGGGCAGTTGGGGGCGAGTAGGCCGGTGGGAGGTGGGGAGCAGTTGGGGGCAATCAGTCTTACAGGGGTGGGCAGTTAGGAGTGATAAGGCCGGAAGGAAGGGGCAGTTGGGGTTGATCAGGCCGGCAGGCAGGTGAGTGGTCAGGAGCCAGCGGTCCCGAATTGCCAGAGGGATGTCCGACTGCTGGCAGTTGGATATCCCTCGAGGGGTCCCAGATTGGAGAGGGTGCAGGCTGGGCTGAGGGACACCCCCCTCTACCCCCCCACGAATTTCAGGCACCGGGCCACTAGTGCTATGTAAGACCCTGGGTTTAACAGCCTCTTTGGGTTTTCACTTCTTTTCTCTGAGGACACCCATGCATGTAAAATATTAATATCAATAAAAAAAATATGCCTTTTCTCCTGCAACTCTGTCTTTTGAAAGTTTACTTGCAGGACCCAGTTAATATATCTAAGAGGGTACAGGAAAAGTTTTTCTACCCCTACACAAATAAAAAGGTTTTCTTTGCCTGTCTGTCTATATTAATGCATCATTGCCATAGAACACAGATTAACATACTGGTTTTTATTAAAAATAAAATCAGTCTTTTTTTGTTCACAAAGTCACAAGTATGATATGGCTGTCTGGTAAATGACTGATTAGCTTTTGGGGGTAAATGAAATAAATGAGTTAAATCTGTAGCTTCAAGGTTTTGATAAAAAACGTATTTAAAGCATACATATACTATACAATTTTCTTCTAAAATTATATCTTTCAAAATGACAAACTATTTTAAACTAAAAAATTTGTATTTCAATTTCTAAGTGTAAAGGGGTACATGGTTTTAAAATTTCTTCTAGTACTCATGCAATTAAAAATATTTGAAGGCTGACCAATGTTTCTTAAGAGTATGGCCCACAAGCCTCCTTCATCAGAAACACCTGGGTATTTATTAAAAATGCAGATTTGTACGCCCCACCTCAGACCCATAGTATTTGAATCTGTAGGGTAGGGCCTGGGAATCTTCACCTTTAGCAAGCATCATGGTTGAATCAGTTGTACACCAAAGTTGAGAGCCACTGTACTTAATGTTACTTTATACTCTTTATTGCCTTGTGGTGAAATCTTCCAGAAACAATATAATAAAGTTTGAATCATTTTTTTGGACTCGTTTATCCTTTGACTTTCTGGACAGGCATTTGTTATAAGCTAAATTATACAAACTCAACACAGGCTACTGATACCTATTCAAAATTTATATGGCAGAGTCAGTGTCAGTGGGAACCATCTCTTTATGCATTACTTAATAATTTTCAGCAATATAGAATAGTGATATTTTCTTTAATATGTTCTTCATTTTATTTATTTTTTAAAATATATATGTATTGATTTTAGAGAGGAAGAGGGAGAGAGAGGTGGAAACATCAATGATGAGAGAGAATCATTGATCAGCTGCCTCCTGCACACCTTAAACTCGGGACCAAGCCCACAACCCGGGCATGTGCCCTAACCAGGAATCAAACTGTGACCTCCTGATTCATAGGCCGATGCTCACCCACTGAGCCACACCGGCTGGGCTTTAATATGTCCTTTAAAAATTTGATGCCATTTTTGGATAAGCTGTAAATAGGTCCAACAAAAAAAAAGGAAAGTAGGCATTCCCTTTTATACAGGTATGACCATATCATATGTCTTAAAAATAGACTTAAACAACGAACATGCTATTTATTATTGTCAGAAAGGTGGGTTAAAGCTCAAGGTGTTTGGCATTCCATGGGTGATTTTTAAGATTTCTAAAAATTTCCTCGGCCAAAATAATATTAATCATGCTACTTGGAGCTTCAATTTTTAGACTTTAATGAATAAACATTCAGCAAACGACCTATTTTAAAATTACTCTTGAAGAAGTTTGGCCCTGCCCTCTGTTACTCTCTAGAGGCAAGATGTGCTGACTGATTAAGCATACATCTTTATTAGGTTTGTCAACATAGAGTGTATGCCAGAAATGAACCACAGAGTACAAGATCTTGTACTCACTATTATTCAATAGGTAGCGCATGCTCAGTTTCAAGAAACTATATTTATGGAGAATATACAGTTGACTAATTCTCGTGGGTGTGTATTCTAAAATCTAACGCTGCATTAAGTCAAACTAACAGCTATGTAATGAGCCATATTGTCTTCTGTAAAACCTCCTTTTAAGGTCAGTCCCAACTTTAGTATATTAGATACACACATTCTAGAAAATTAATCTGTATTGTATGCACTGGATGCTCAACCTGTTTTTAATATTTTAATACTTATTTCTACACTAAATAATAGCCATGGCTAAAAAAGAACACACAAAACCTTAAGCACTTATACCAAAATCAGCATATTTTAAACTAAAATGCATACTCTCACATGTATACACCACAAACAAATTAAAAAAATTTTTAAACTAAATATTTGTTTCTTTTCTTAGAACGTCTTTCCTTTTTCCAATACAGCAGAAATAGGATATAAAGAGATTTGTTTTAATATTATTTCAACTAAGGCATATACTTTATGTTTTTAAACTGTAATTACTTAAGACAAAATAAAGCCTCAAAGTTTGGCTGAATAAGCATCCTTGTTTTAAAAAAATACTTATATACTTGGTGCTTTAAGAAAATTGAGAAAAATACTGTTCTTTTCATTCAATTTATCCTGAAAGTTATCACTCAAAACATTTTAAAGCAATAACCTTCATATGTTGCTGTGCTAAAATACAATATAAAAGGGGAGGGGGAAAAAAAGCAAGGAAGTCCGAGCAATTAGAAATAAGCTATTTCAAGACTTCTGAAAGAATGTGCAGATTCTGGGACTTATATAACCAAGCTCTGGGATCTGTGGTGATGGGGTTAAAGGCAGGCCACCCCAAAATGTTCCACTTTGGCGTATTGATTATTTTGAAGTAGTTACTCATGAAACAGTGGGTGCAAGGACACTGAGCCTCCTTCGTCTGCCTGAAGCAGGAAATAAATCTCAAGGGAAAGGTACCCTCCCTGCTCCAGGGAGTGGAGAGGCGCCCTTATCACCAGAGAGGGAAAATTCAAGGCTGAGAAGGCTGTGCAAACAAACTCTGTTTAGTTTCTTCACAATTAGTACCGGAGCCTACGTTTCTTTGTCTTGTCAGTTCTTTATAAATTTGTTTCTTTGTCTAAAAGGTATATAAACAGCCTGCTCCAGCAAGTCCTTCGATCCCAGACCTCTGTAGGCACAAAATTAAATTTGTCTTTTTTTCTCCTATTCATCTGTCTTGTGTCAATTCAATTATTAGACCAGCTACAAAAATCTAGGAGGGAAAAAGGAAAAGTTTTCCTCCCCTACACTGAGAAACATACATGCGCTTCGCTGCAATAAGGTCCACTTGACAACACTGTTATTTAAACCTTTGTATGTGTGATGAGAGTCAATCCTTTTACAAGGCTGTGATGGTTAAAGAACAATGAATTCTCATCAGGCATTCCCATTCTACAAAACGGAGTTATAGCAATGTCTGAGAGATCCAAGATACAGAAGGAAAAGTAGTAAAATGATCCTTTCAATCAGTTGTTGAGAAAGAAAGACACAACTATTCATATTTTATTACCTTTAAAGAGGCTTCATGACTAAAAGAATCCTTCTTGCCTTGGCCGGGTGGCTCAGTTGAAGCACCCTCTCGTTAACCAAAAGGTTGTGGGTTCGATTCCAGGTCAGAGCACATACCTAGGTTGTGGGTCTGATACCCATACGGGAGTTAACCGGTGCATGTTTCTCTCTCACTTTATGCTTCTCTCTCTCTCCCCTTCTCTGTCTCTCTCTCTCAAAATCAATAAAAAAAAACATATTCTTGGGGGAGGATTAAAAAAATTAATGAAACAATCCTTCTCCATCCATCCTTTCCAACTGCCCACTGTACTGAGTGCTTATGCCCAACGTGCTAGGCCCTAGGGATACAATGGTGGTTGGGAGCAGGCATCAGCCTGCCCACATGGGACTGAAGGCTACAGGTCATAGGCATCCACCAAATGACCACACTGATGAAGGTTACATCATAAACTGGGATAAGAACTCTGAAAGGAAAGAACAGTTCTATGGTGACTATGTAACAAAGGAGCCTGAATAAATGCTATTCAAAATCAGTGGGGCTTCCGTTAAGCCTTTGGTTCTTCCCACCAACACAATTCAGGACACAACTCTAGGAAGAAAACAGTACAACTAAAACAACTTAGAATCCAATATTTATTTCCAAGGAGATTTCTTCATTTAATTTGTTTTTAAATAACAATTTTACCCCTACCACATCATAAATGCAGATTTTTTAATGGAATGTAATTCCCACCATGGGATACTGTACCTATCCTACTAAAATATTAAGATTTTAATACTTCAGTGTAAAATCAGTATCTTAATTAAATTCTTATTTTCAAGAGAGGCTTTTTTGGGATATACACCATTTTCCCCCCAAAGTGGCTAAATTTTCTCGGAAGAGAAGAGCTAAGTAGCACAAATCAATATCCCATTTTTTGAAGGTTACTACAAAACCAGCAAGCAACTGCAAATGCATGGAGGCAAAAACCTTTCTATTTTTCTCCTGGGTATAATTTCAAATCATTCTGATGACAGCTATTGGCTGCAAGACCTGTGTACAACATTCAGCAAATTTCAACCAAGCTTAATAATTAATGAACATCCTATGTCATTAATTTATAATAAATCAAAGCTACTTTAGAGTTTTCAAATGCACTGCTTAAGATTCTTCCCAAATGTAAACTAGCTGATGGTGACAGCCCTAAAATTCCTTGATTTGAATGTGTCATAATATACCTTCTGAAAATCCAGCCAGTGTTCAAGGAGGGAGTTAAGGGTTCTGGAAGCGGGCAGGCTACCGAATTACTTTCCGGAATTAGTGAGAGCTCTTCCTGCAACTAGATAGATGTGGAAATAAAGAGACTTCCTTCCCAAAACAGGAGAAAAGTTATTTTATTATTATGATTATTTTAGCCATCAGGTTCTCACCTCTTTCCTACGAGATAAATTCTGGTGAATTAATTTGTGTGTGTGTGTTTTTTAGTCTTTATGTCAGTGGTTCTCAGCCTTCTGGCCCTTTAAATACAGTTCCTCATGTTGTGACCCAACCATAAAATTATTTTCGTTGCTACTTCATAACTGTAATGTTGCTACTGTTATGAATTGTAATGTAAATATCTGATATGCAGGATGGTCTTAGGCAACCCCTGTGAAATAGTCGTTCGACCGCCAAAGGGGTCGCGACCCACAGGTTGAGAACTGCTGCTTTATGTCCATATGGAGCATTTGATAAAAAAAAAAAATTTTTTTTAATCCTCACCGAAGGATATTTTTTGCATTGATTTTTTTAAAGAGAGAGTTGAGGGGAGGAGGAGGGGGAGACAGACAGAGAGAGAGAGAGAGAGAGAGAGAGAGAGAGATGTGAGAGAGACACATCAATTGTTTGCCTCCTGCACATGCCCCGACCAGGGCCAAGGATGGAGCCTGCAACCGAGGTATGTGCCCTTAACAGGGAATCGAATCCAAGACCCTTCAGTCTTTGGGCCAATGCTCTAACCACTGGGCTGGGGTTAACCGGCCAGGGCTGGTCAAAAATTTTGACTGCATTTGGTAAAATAATGAACTTTAAAATAAAATAAGGCAACTGAGTGCAAAAACAGCTTCAGAACATTCAGCCTAAATAATTTATTATTGCTACTTATGCCAACAAAGACAGACCACGTAATTTTAACGGTAACTAGTGACAGAGAGAAACCTTATTACATTAACCCTTAGCTTCCATTAGTTGTCTCTCTGTAGTTCCTAGTACCTTCCCACAATTTGTTGTTCCCTGAAGCCCTAATCCCTGTTTCCTTTGTTAAAATTCACTTCTTTTCTGTGAACTCCTGGGCACATAGAAATGAATAAAAATGTGTGCCTTTTCTCTTGTTCATCTGTCCTTTGTTAATTTAATTCACAGGCTGCCAGGCACTTAACCAAAGAGAGTGAAGGAAAAGTTTTTTCTCCCCAACAACTACTTATAACTGTAAAAAAGCAACAATAATCAATGAGGGGAAATTCTTCCATGGATTATTACCTAATTAGTAAAAATAAAAGTACTAAAATAAAAGTAGGCTGTACCATGAATAACTGCTCATAATATGACAATAAAAATGATTAGATTTTAAATATACGAATTGATACTGAAAGGGAATACACAAAAATTGCTAAAGGTACATTAGGATGACAAGATTGTGGTGATTTTCCTTTCCTGTTTTTGCCAAACTTTCTGGAATGCTTTGTTACACATTGAGAATTTCAGATATTAAAAAAAAAAACTTAAGAAGCATGCTTACAAAAAGATGATTGAAAAATAAAGTTATTTTTGTCACTAGAAATGGGTTTATCTCCCTAATTCTTCACCAAAAAACATTTACATAACACAGAAAATGAAAGGAAACAAGTCTAGCCTGCTGTTTTTCATTTCAAAGATTGTCTGATTGTCTGAGTTCTTCGAGGTAGAAAGGGTCCTCCGTCCCATCCCCACCTCTTATTACAAGCAAATTTACCATTTCCTGGGCGGTGACTTGTAGAACCTGGCCTCATCCAGCATCATGAACCACAGAGCTCATCCCTTGCTGTGAGGGAGCTGACTTAACACACAACACAGCAAAGCGAAGTCCAAGATTTATCACAGAATTAAAAAAATATATATTAACTGCTCTAAACATACAGCACAATTAATAGCTCCTGAAGAACACAGCTCTTCTCTAGACCTCATAAAAACACATCATTTCCATTTCACGCGTTCTAAGGTGGGTGCACCTCTTAGGTTCCCATGACAGAATTTCTTTCTTTATGTTTTTTGTTAATCCTCACCCGAAGATATTTTTTCCATTGATTTTTAGAGAGAATGGAAAGGAGGGGGGAAGGGGGAGAGGGTGAGGCAGAGAGAGAGAAACACTGATGTGAGAGAGACATATTGACTGGTTGCCTCCCCCATGTGCCCTGACAGGGGCCGGGGATCCAACCTGCAACCCAGGTACATGCCCTTGACTGGGAATCAAACCCATGACCCTTCGATGTGCGGGCCAACGCTCTAACCACTGAGCGCACAGGTCAGGGCACAAGGTTTCTTCAATCAACTTAGTTGCTATTGGTTACAGCCGGTATGAAGTCTACGAAAAGTCTAAAACACTATACAAAATTGACACACCTGCCTGGCCGGTGTTGCTCAGTGGTTGAGCATCAACCTATGAACCAGGAAGTCATGGTTCAATTCCTGGTCTGGGCACATGCCTGGGTTGTGAGCTAGGTTCCCAGTGGGGGGCATGCCTGAGCAGATGATCAATGATTCTCTCTCATCAGTGATGTTTTTATCTGTCTCTCCCTCTCTCTTCCTCTCTGAAATCAATAAAAATATATTTTAAGAAAACAACAGAAAAAAACCCTAACCCTGACACAACAGTTACCTTAAAGGCCCCATCTTATTCCTAACACAAACTGTACACCTTTAAGGATATTTAAGAAAATACATAAATATTTAAGAATATACTTAAGAATGTTTTACAAATATGCCAAACTCCATATATTTGATAACTAAGAGAACTCTCACATTTGTATAGATATACTCATGTATGTAAACAGCTTTCATTTAGTTCTTGATGTTTTCACCTAATCTGAATCCAACTAAAATTCCTGAATGACACACTGTGACCATGATTATTGACTAGTATTAATAGCCCTGAATTATAAAAGCATCATACTTAAATGCTTCCATATTTAAATTATGTATTTTGATTATCAGAAATACAAAATTCAAATCAAGAAGTCTTAAAAAAATGTTAAACTTTGACTCAGTACTTTTGTAACTCTTGTGTTACAAAAAACCATGAAAACTCGGCATTGTTAATCTTAGATCAAGCAAATGGAAAGCTTAAATATTAACTTTTACCTTCTTGGTTCTCCATCACATGTTACTTGCTGTTTAGGCAGTGTTATTTCATTCTGTCTGTGTTAAGAAACCAAGAAAAATTTGTATAATGTAACAGATTATGATCCAGAAATGGATTATGGCACTATCTTTTTAAATAGAATAGGTCTTCTAGAATAGTGCCTTCTAATTAAGAATGATTCTCATGTATTAAAAACTTAACCTATGTTTTGAAACTGGCCTATTGTTCAATTGTAAGTTATTTATTCATGTCACCTTGAGGTTCTGATAAGAAAAACAAAGTATAATGTCAAGATAGCATACCAAAGCTTGCAAATTTTGGTTCAGACAATATTCAGCAGACATTGTGAATGACTCAGTGAAATGCTACGAAAGAGGACTGGTGGCTTTCAATGTGTGATTTGCATCTTAAGTGATAAGTGGTAAATCTTGGAAATTGAAATTAACATCTTTAGATTTGTGACAAGGTGTTACTACCTTAACGCCCTTCTTATTGATTGAAGTTTGCCTCTGTTCATTTTCTTTCTAGAACATATCCAGCAGATTTTTATCTCTGAACCTGAGCAACTCTGGCTGGACAGCGTAGAAGATTTACTCGCAACACACATTTCCTAGAAAGAGAATTTTTCACTTCTGTCCTTGATACGCCCCTGCCAGGGCTCTTTCCTTATGAATATGTGTATTTTGTTATAAAGGAGGAAGTTACTCCATTTAACCTAAGATCCTTTGAGCTCTCAGGAGGTTTAGGCAAGTGAATGACGGTACTGAAAAGTTCAATTGCATTGATGCTTATTTCAAAGATCACCCAACCTAAATATCATCAGGCTCAGAAAAGTAAAAGTTATGGAACATCAGAGAAGCATTTTCTCTGGATAAATTTCTATCAGATTTTTATACAGAGTAAAGTGGCCAATTAATATATTTTTAGAAGTTTGATCCTATATCATTTAAAAGGCAAATCATATACCGAATGATATGTATAGAGAATTAATAACCACAACCATGATGGTCATTTACTGAACATCTACTATGTTCCAGACTGTACCAGGTGTGCCAAACACTGTCTCATTCATGTAGTCTTCACAGTGAGCCTGCATGGTAAGCAATATCCTCCCCACTGCACGGAGATGAAAGCCAAGGCTCGAAAAAGTTAAGCAATTTGTCTAAGGTTAATGTCTAAATCGTGAATAAAATCCACATCGATTTGACGTTAAAACCTAGTATCTTAACCACCATGCTACAGTATTTTCTAAAAAAAAAATTTTCTAAACATGGCATTACAAATGTCCGTAGTCTTTTTACTGTTTTGGTTTCTGCCCCCACCCCACCCTCCGTTAATGATATTTTGACAAATATATAATGTATTTAAAGTCATAGAGCTTTTAAATGATCATTTAAGGAAAGAACTTGCATTATTTTTTTAGTTTCGAGTAAGACTATAATTTGCTGTATGGGTTAAAAGTCACTTTCTTGGTTATAAACTCACTTGACCGTCTTTTTTTTGTTTTGGTTTGGTTTGGTTTTTGTTTAATCATTTGAGCATCTTCGCTTGAGTTGGCAGGTATGACTATTGTCATTTTATAGGGGAGGGATGGAGTTCAGAGAGGTTAAAGGATTTGCTTGTGGTCACACAGTATTTGAGCTGCGTGTGGAAATCTGCTTTTTGACTCTAAAACATTCTTGATAAAGGTATAGATTCTACGTAAGTTTGAGAATCGCGAGTGTTTTGTGGGTGATTTAACAAAACGTTTAGCTTCTAGAAAAATATGCCAACATAAAATTCCCGGTGAAGACGCTTGGGTTTGCCTGGCTGTGTGGTTTTCACTGAGGGTGTGGAAAGGGCTGCCCCTTCTGAGCAGAGTTCTGACCTCGCCCGGGGCTCGGAGGAGGGGTCTCTTGTGGCCTGGGACCAGGCATTTCACCACAGATGATGTTTTCTAGAGTCCCTCATGTAATTCCTTCTCACCAAGGAAATCCACTTTTTGGTTTTCTGTTCTGCTAGGCACACGGTTAATCATCTGTCACAGGAAACAGAAACATTTCCTGCTGACTTTTTCTTTTATTTTTTCCAAAAGTTGAAACAAATCATTAGTGCTTTGTCAACCATTAAAAAAAAAAATCATCATGTTCTACTACAGTAAGACCCTTGGTTTTTACATAAAACCATATTCTTGTTTCTGTTATTTTGTGTGTTTTATAAAGAGAGTAGGTGTGGCTTTGTTGCCCTCCTGAAGACTAGATATTGATTCATTAATGTGACAGATCGATGAGGTGCCTATTGGTTGCCAGGCACTATAGTAGGCGCTTGGGACGCAGCAGTGAACAAAACAGCCAAGATTCCTTGGCCGCATCAAGTGGACATTCTAGTGTGAGGAGACAGACGATGAACACTATTGCTTCAGCTAGTGATAACTGCTAAGGTGAGAATAGGCCAAATAAGGATAGAAAGCAGTTCTTCTGGGGCGTTGGAGATGGGGGGAGGGGGGCGGGGGGGAGAGGTTACTCTTAAATCTTATTACAATTACTCCAGAGCAGCTTGATGATGAAAACAGGGCCTGCCCTGCAGCTGTATGGACTTTCCTGAATGATCAAGGGGTGCCATGCGAAGTGTATAGAGCACAGCTCCCCCTTCCTCTCCACCCCCAAAAGTCATGTTTTCACACTGAAATTTTAATTTATGGAAACAATAAGCCTCTATGTTTCCTACTTTTCCAAGGTCTACTATATGTCAAACTAAAAGATGGACACTGGACAAGTAAGCCATAATCCAGCATCTTAGAAAAATTTATTATTTTTAAACCACTTATCTAAGATTTTTTGATTAATTATCTGGATTTATAAAAATATTTCCCCTCTATTTAAAATTTATCTATTGGACATTTACCCAATTTTCTTACTGAGTAACCTGTATTTTAATCAACTCAAGCAATCTTATTTTAGCACATATAAATAAGTCATTATGAACCCAGAGCTTATTATGCATCAACAGTCTTCTGCTAATACTTGAATACTGTATGTAAATATGCTTTCTGTATAGAAAGATATGTCTCCATAAAACAGACTCATTAAGTACAAAATGAATTTGAGAGTGACTTAACTGAACAAATACACATAACACCAAACCAGGCATTAGGTGAGGCACTTCACCTCTTCTCTGATGTACACACAGCCCTACAAATTAGAGATTATTCCCATTGTACAGTGAGGACACTGACACACTTATTGAGTAAAAATAACTTGTCTAAAGTCACAGAACCAGGCTCAGAGCTAAAAGGCAGACTCAGATCCAGTTCCAGGGATGTTTCTAACATGTCACTCTGACTTTATGTTTTATAATCATACCAAAAGCAAACCACTATTGACACCAAAAGCCATCTCCTAATGGTTATTGGATACTGACCTTATATATGACATATTTCTTTCCTAGATCAGATGTGTTTTTATTCTAAAATTTGAAAATATTACCTATGAAAATGAAGATATAGAATATTTTAAAAGGGCAAGTTATTCAGTAAATAAAGCAGCTTTATGATACTTAAAAGGTGATTAAAAATACCCCTCCAAAATGAAGCACATAGGATTCTGATGACCATAGTTTTCTCGGTAAAGCCCACATGTGATTGAGTTCTTACATGCTATGAAAGTGGAAGCATTCTGGTGAGCAAAGTTAAAACAGAGCTCCCCACAACAAACATCCCTCTAAAGCAATCATCTTTCAAAATCTTCCTGATCTGATCCAGATACCAATATTAGGAATCTTATGAAATCATCAATAAATTATGTCCAAAACTTTTCTTTGGATAACAGCGTAACTATGCGTGTAGCTTGCTACTGCCTCAATCCAGTCCTTTCTTTAAGAAGATCCTAAGAGTTTTTAAGAATTTTCTCTTTTTGCCAAAAGAAAAAAAGGTGGGAACATGGAGAATAACAGTGGTTTTCCTTTAATTTTTATAGAGGCACCAGGACAACGAAGACAAAATATAAATCCATTATCTCTAGAACATAATAGAGTAATTAATTTCATTAAAATTTCCACTGCTTTTTCTATGAACATTAAAACCAACAAGGTTTTCCCCCCAAAACAAAAGGATCTATTAAGATTTCTTACTTTGCACCTGTTGAAAGTGTTAATTTGTCAAAACTAGTTTAAAGAGTGCCCAATTCCTGTATTCCCTTATTAAGAGTTTCAAAACACATTTTAAGCCCAAGAACTTACAGTCCAGCTTAGTGTCTGCCATCCTAAAATCCTTCTTTCTTGATTATTCTGCAACATATCTGCATGTCTTCCTCTTGCTTTGCGCTCCTCAGCCAGGCAAAGACCAAAGAATCAGGGACGGGGCCATTTAATAGTCCCAAGTATTATCTCTCACACAGCTCGAGGTACACTCAGGAGATAGGCAAAGGGTGACGAGACATGCAACTCTACAGCCACTGTTTTTTAAACAGTAACCTTGTTCACTGAACCAAGCAAAAACCGAGAAAGGCTTCTGTTCAAAAGAGCCAGTGAAGCTCAAATGGGTGTGGGCTGGGAGCAGGGGAGGCCGTTCCTGGTTAAGAAATGGTTGCTAAACATCAGTTTGATCTCAGGGATTCAAACTCAGCTGGGGCCCCAAAAAGGATGTGCATTAAACCTATATTAAAAAAGTTAATTGCTTACCAAAATCATCTAAATGTTATTTGCTCTGTTCCCGGACTCTTCTGCCTTTTGGTTTCCTGATGTACTAAAAATGACATTTAAAACCCTGAAGATTATGGCCGATTTTGTTCCCACACCAAAAGCATCTGAAAAGGGTGATCATTAAGAATTAGTCAAGCAGAGAGACCTCTGTTCTTTTTCTCCCTTCACTGAGGACAGACAGAGAGCTGTAGAAAAAAATGCATGAAATGAAGTTTCACTGCCCTTCAAAAGGTCCAGAAGATTGACTTGCTTTAGCAAGGGTTGAAAATTCTGAAGGCCTTCAAAGAGTAGAGGAAGAATAAATGAATATAAACGTAAATGTTTTAGAAATTATTTCTAGGTAAATGAAGTATAGATCCTCAGAATTTATCTTTTTCCAGCCCATGATATTGCATTATAAACTGAATTCGACATTTCTCTCACAACTTTACCTTAGGCTTGTCTTTAAAAGGACTTTTTGTCTAGGAGCAGACATAGAGAGGGAATGAAAAAAGGATGTCAAGTCCTCACTGTGCCCTTATCAAATTTAAAAACATGTGACATGGGGGCCAGAGCACTTTGATTAAAACCAATTAACTTAAATTAGTTTGGGTGAGCAATGGGCCTGCTTTGGAAAAGGAAATTCAATGTTTAGAAAAAATTAACTGCTTTCAAGCCTCTCTGAGTGGTAGGACTTGAACCAGTAAAGAAACTGGACACAGGATATCTAAGATGTAGGAGGATCAAGCGCCCACCGGATGTGGCAATGAACCTTTTAAATGCCCTCGGAACCACAGATACTTAGTAGGAGCCAGTGGAATGTCAGGTGTAGTCCAGCACCATCCCAACACTTCCAGGGTTCCAGCATCACAGCTGCCTAAGTACCATCACTCCCCTTAACCAGTTGCTTTTATTAAAAAAAAATAGCCTGTATAAATATAGACAATAAATATCTCCAGTGCAGGGTTTCCAACATGGTACTACTGACAGTTTAGATGGGATGACTGCTTACTGGGGGTGGCAAGGGAGAGAGAGGACGCTGTCCTGTGTGTTCTAGGAAGTTTAGCAGCATCCCTGGCCTCACCTGCCATATCTAATGGCACCTTGGCCACACACACCTCCCCAGAACTGAGTCCATCAAAAAATGTCTTCAGACATTGCCAAATATCCCCTGGGAGACAAAATTATTCCTGGTCAAGAAAAAAAAATCACAGCTCCAGTGTCTCCAAATCCATGTGACCTTGTTCCCCAAGCAGGGCTAGACTGGGGGATATAAACACAGACTCTTAGAATATAAGTGCTTTCAACTGCTGCACTGCTCTATGGTGGTGGTTGTTGTTGTTCTGAGTAGACCTTAATGTTGCTAAGAGGGATGTGGGATTGACTCTGCTGGAAAGGCTGGTCTATGTTCTCAAAGCTGTGACTGGAGGTCATAACCATGCCCAACGTGCCCCCCTGGGCTCATGTTTGGTACAACAGCTGGGAGGTACTCAAATACTGCCTAAACGTCTGAAGAAGTGGAAGAATTCTCTACTTCTGTCCAATCAAAGCAACCAAATCCATGAGACAGCATAAGCACTAACATAAGAAACATGTTGGCTACTAGTTTCAGGAATTTTTGAGGCATGTTATCAAGATATTAACTTATTTCCATAATTCCACACCCATAGATTCAGTTGGGCACCATGTTAGGACTGATACCTTAAATTACCTGGTAGCTCATTTAACCGCAACAAAGACAGGAACCATGAATTTATCAAACAAACAAAAAGTAACTCCGATTAGCAAAAAAAACCCACAAAACAACTTTTCATTCCCTCCTTCAAAATCTATATATTCTTCAGACTCAAATGTACCCAGCTCAGCTCTGTACTTTCCAGTTCACTGAAGATTAGAAACACCCAGTATTGGGGGACAAAAAGTTGTTATGAGAGGCTCCTAGGTAGTCTATACCTTCCAAAGCTTGACCTCCAAAAACAACCACCCAACACAGCTATGAGATTAATGTTTCTAGAATGCAAATCTGATCACATAATTTCTTTGGATGCCTCAATTTTCCTTGGGATCCACTCCAGCCCCCTTCGCACAAGACACCTGCTCTTCATGGTCTCACTGTGGCTTTTCTCGCCATGTTAGCGGCACCACCGCTGCTTGCCTAGCCTCGAAACTACTGCATTCGGTTGCATTCCCCTGAACTCAGTTTTCCTCTCACCATCAGTTGTGAACATGCTGCCACTTGAAGAAGCATCTCCCTTGGTCTGGCTGGGTTCCATGAGCCGTATTATCTCCACTTTCTATCAGCTCCTCGGGAAGCCTCTGCAGCGCCTCCCCTGCGGTGGCGCCCATCCAGGGCACTGCGATCAGCAGTGGGCATAGCTGGGATTTAGAGATGGGAAAGAGAGGGGCCAAAGGAAGAAGACTCTGCCTTCTGAACTATGGATTCTTCCTCCCATAAATGACATACTTAAACTTATTGATCACCTGTCATAGGTCAGACATGCTTCTCAGGGCCTTTACACCTATGAACTGGTCTAATCTCACAAACCCTATGTTCATGCCAATTTTAAGATGCGAAAACTCAGATATACCGTGTAGAGTAACCTGTGGAAGCTAGTGAGTGGCAGACTCTATCTGCCCTCTGCCTGGGTGACTTCCCACTTCCGAGTGGAAGCATCAGGCCAGAGTCGCCTGCTGATGAGAAATGACTGGTACGGCAAGCAGAGAAGACAGGCAGGGAAAGGCAGGAGGTGACATTGTGTGGAGACAGGGCACCATTCTTCCCTTGGGAACGACAGTTTGTAACTAACTGGGGCTGTATTCATCCGGAAAAACAGCTGAATGCTAACGAGAGAGGAACGAGAATAAAGGGTCTTGTATATGACAAGCGGCTCAAGGAGATGTCTATGTTTGGTGCATGGAGCAGTGGGTACCATCAATGACGCATCATCTGACACTATAACTATCGCAGAAAGAGGCACATTTCCAACACCACCCCGCATTGTTCTTTCTCAAGTTCAAGGCCTCGGTGTGTCAGTTCAATTTTGGTTTCATCTTCAATACACAGCAAAACTATTTCAGTGTAGAATACTGGCGGATGGATGAAGGCAGATAGTTTATAATTCTGAATTAAGGAAATGGAAATCACTCTTCAAATATTATGTTTTTTTTTAAGATAATAAGTACATAAATCCTAAGAAATTAAGGGTAAATAAAAATTTTTTAAAGTAGATCTTACATAATAATCTGTAATTAATATAAAACACGGCACATATTTCGTAAGGGGACTTGAATTATAAACTAGACTACAGAATAGTTTCAGGAAAACTGAGAGTCTACCTTCTTCCATTTTTTTATGCTTATTCATCTCAATGACCAGCTGCTTGTCTGAGAGGCCTCCTCCAACTGCTCTGTGGTAGAGGCGATGATTCGTCAGCTCTTTGCTCCAACCTGAGTCCCCACTGTTATCCTTAAGTCTGCAGAGCACCCTTAACAGGGAAACACGTGGCAGAGGCTCCTGCCCTTCAGCATTTTCTCTCTCATCAAATCTGCTCATTTGTCACCTGCTTCCTTATGCAGGTGACAAATTCCTTATTCCCTCTTAACTTTGGGCTACTAATAGAGAAACCGGTTCTTATAAAATAGGAACTTTTAAGCTTCAGCAAGAATTCTATGAGATTATGAGATATCCAGTAGTGTTTTTGTTTTTAACAAAGCTTTATTCCACAGAAAATTGTGTGATCCAGCATTGTTTTGCACTCCTCAGAAAACAGAAGGGGAGGCTTGTGTGTATGTGTAATAACAAATATATGAATGAATACAGAGAGAGAGAGAGAGAGAGAGAGAGAGAGAGAGAGAGATGAAGACCTAGTTGCTCTACATAGCTACTATGAAAGGAATAAAGTTGACCGAGTTCATTTACTCTGGAATGCTCTATCAAAAGGGATCCCATTTGGTTTCTGTCCCTAGTACGTAGGTGACATGGAGCAAGTCATTTACTCTCTAGAACTGTAGTGTCCACTATAGTATCCACCAGTCACACATGACTATTTAAATTAAATTAAAATTCTGTTCCTCAGTTGCACTAGGCACAAGTTAAGTGCTCAACAGGACATTGCTCATAAAATGGACACAAATGTAGCAGTAAATTCTCTTTGTAGATCAAATGTGCTGGGATAAGCACATTGATCGGAAATTTAGGGGAAATCAAATTTAGAAGTCACCTGATTGCTTTAATAGACGGTAACTAAATTTGATGAGTTAATGCTCAATCCCACTGACTTTTCTATTCTTTAAAATATGAATCCATAATGCATTTTTACAGATGACAAAAATAGATATTAAACTCCATTAGTGGGCTCCACAAGTCTGTTGCGGATGAACATTTTTCTCCTCTTCCTATAACCCTGTGAAACACCAAGTACATCTAATGGACCAATTAGAGTGATAACCCATCACAGCCTGTTCACTGCTATAGCTAAACAAACCGCTCTTAGAACAAGGATAACTGATTGTGAATGAAAATTCTTTCTCTAAATCCTGGACGTAGGAAGTCAGTGGGAAATCACAAAAGTATGCAAAAGGCTAAGAGGTGTATTTGGGGGGAAATTCTATTGGGAGGGGGGAGAAAAGGGAAAACACTACATTCAAATCCTTCATAAAGTAATATATCAGGAGGCAGGCAAAATCATTAACCAGCCAGGAGTCTCCACCCTCGGCGATCACCAGGACAGGTCAGAGGTCACCAGAAGATGAAGCGGCCTCCTGGAAACAGAAGCAGTGCAGGTGTCGTAGCTGGTGGTCTCCCTCGCCACCCTTTACATCTCTAATAATAGATCATGTGGGTGTACCTACTCTGCTTTTTTTCAGATTAAAATCTCTGCACATCATTTCTCTAATAGCAACCATATGGGAAGCATCTGTAGCTTTTCTCAATTCTAATTTTCATAAGCAGGAGAAACATGGACAAAAATAGCCCGCAGCTTGTCAGAGCCACTACAGACTGACCTAGTTGGGCTCAGCAGGCTGAGTGCCTCTGAGCTGGTTAATCCTGCCCAGCTTGGAGGCTGCGATGCCCAGGGTCCCAGAGCAGAGTTTGCAGGGTCTTCACAATGTATGCGGTTATAGTTGAGGGGTCACACTTGGGCCTTTGAAACTATTTTAGCATGGATCGGACTAAACTCCCTACCACCATCTCCAATTCAATTGTGAAACAGGGAGATTTCTGAAATCCCCATTCTCAAAACAACAAAGATTTAAACGAACAAACAACAAAAATCCCTACCAATGTTAAATTGCAAATGCTAAAATGGGGAAAGTATCTGTAACACGTGTGGCCATAAAAAGGTCGGTAGCTTTTATTTATAAAAAGAAAAAGATTAAACACCCCAATAGGAAACAGCAGAAAAATAGACATGCAATTCACAAAAGAAAGGAAAATGCTAACAAGCATGTAAAAATATTTATCATCACCAGTAGTCACAGAAATGCCACTTGAAGCAATAAACCATCATTTATTTGCCCATAAAATCCACAGAAAACTCAAATAACAGGATATCAATCTTAACTATTTTAGAAGAATGTTTCAAAAATGCTTCTGACACTAAGTGGAAAGAAAACAGGTTGTAAAACCATAATGTGCAATAATACAAGTTTGTAAATACACACACTTTGTAGAGTTTACAAAGGCCAGAATATATATCAAAATGTTAACATAGCTATTAGTAGATGGTGGGATCACGTCTGATTTAAAGACAACTTTAATCCTTTCTTGCATTTTCTAAATGTCTCAATATTTATTAGTTCTCTTATTAGAAAAATGCACATTACATTTAAAATACTTCAGCAGTCACTTGTAAGAGATGCCTGGAGACTATTTCTGTTCATCATTTTCTGTGCTCCTGTTGTTAGTGATGGTAGAAAAGATGCTTGAGGTTGTACCACTAATACGGGCACTCACTTCTTGGGCTAATGTGGAGCTGAAAGTCCTGGTAAGAGGCATACTTATTCTGGGAAAAAGGTTTCTCAACAAAACAAAACAAAACAAAACAAACAAACAAACAAAACAACCTCTCAAAACAGACAAGCCTTAAGATAAAGGGGCAGCTTATACTTTACATACGTTCACATTGTGTTCATATTTATACAATTATAACTTATTTCACAAAAGGCAAATTTCTATAACTGATTTCATTTTCAAAATCCCTTTTTAAAAGTTTCAGGTAGCTGCCGAAACCGGTTTGGCTCAGTGGATAGAGCGTCGGCTTGCGGACTGAAGGGTCTCAGGTTCGATTCTGGTCAAGGGCATGTACCTGGGTTGCGGCCACATCCCCAGTAGGAGATGTGCAGGAGGCAGCTGATCGATGTTTCTCTCTCATCGATGTTTCTAACTCTCTATCTCTCTCCCTTCCTCTCTGTAAAAAATCAATAAAATATATTTTAAAAAAAAGTTTCAGGTAGCTTTTAGATAATATTCCTGTACAAGCTTTTCCACTTTTGAAAAAAAGACATATGCTAAGTATTAGCTTCTCTCACATTTTTATTCATTTTTTTCACCTCTGAAGTTGGTGGTGACACTACTTTGGCTGTCTTTTAAGAAAGATTTTCTCCCCGCCCCCTTTTTTTGTGTCATCAGATATAGTGAAAGCAAATATGATTCTACATTTATTTTATAAATAGTATGTGCTCCCCCACCCAAATTATCACTAATGTAAAATCCTACTTTGCTTATAAAATAGAAAATAGTGTCTCTTCCTGTCAAGCAACAAATCTGTATTGATTCTTGCTGTGTGCCATGCCAGGCACTTCTTAGGTTCTCATATGCTTTGAGAAATAGCTATGAAACATTATAGAAGACACATGCGATATACAGTTAGGAATTTTTACATTTTTGCATGACCTGTGTCGATCCCTACAAAGGCCATGCTTTTTCCTTCACCACTGCTCTCTTTTTGCAATTTTCTTCAGATTTCTGATTTTAATAGGAACATGTCTCTAGTAGATTCTAATGTCCCTGGTAACATCGAAAAGGTTCCAAATTAAGGCCATTTTTCTACTTTCCAAGAGTAAACTTTGTATCTTTTCATGACACTTTAGAATACATCTCCCCACTTGTGGAAAAAAAATCAATGCATAAATTTACTTAAGTCTTGAAAAGCAACTCAGGCACCTTCAACTAGAACCGTGATGGCGAACCTATGACACGCGTGTCAGAGGTGACATGCGAACTCATTTTTTTGGTTGATTTTTCTGTGTTAAATTGTATTTAAATATATAAAATAAATATCAAAAATATAAATCTTTTTTTACTATGGTTGCAAATATCAAAAAATTTCTATATGTGACATGGCACCAGAATTAAGTTAGGGTTTTTCAAAATGCTGACACACCGAGCTCAAAAGGTTCGCCATCATTGAACTAGAAAAAGGTCTCTTTTTAAGTTGCTACTAACCAGGGAATGCCTGATTAACATCCACCCTTTATCCCCTACACTAATAATTCTGTTCTTTTCTTTTCCAATCCTGACTAAGCGTATAACCTCATTTTACCTCTTTATGCTAATTCCTTTTATTTAGTACTCTAGAATTCCTGGATAATTATGTAACATTAGATTTATTACACTGAGGACCTAGATGAACCCGTAGCCCCAGCCCCATGGCATTCTCCTGTTTTCTACCATGGATGGATGTACACAGAGTAGGGTGACCAACTTTAAAAGATTGCCAGCACACTGGTACGCAAAGGCAGACTAGGAGGGCTGACGGCATCCCGCACAACTTTTTGAGCACCTTATCTATTGTTTTAAGAATGAGGAAAAGAATAAGCAATGGGTAGTAGTGCGCCTGGGGAAGAGGCATCATCTTCAGAGGCAGGAAAAATTAAAAACACTGAAATAGAAGACCGTGAAGAATTTAAATGATTGTTAAGAGAGCTATGGATATCAAGAGAAGGCGATGATTTGTGATTAAAGTAATATGGTAATATTTAGTCAAACCTGAAATCTCAGGAGTTACACATTTATTTCAGAATAACATGATTTAAAACTAAATAAATGCTACCCTCAACTAATGGGTATTTTTTCCTTTTTAAAATCTCTATTGTTGAAAGTATTACAGATGTCTCCCTTTTTCCCCTACTGACCTCCCCGCCCCCTGCCTTCTCCCTCCCCCCCAGGCCTTCACTACACAATTGTGTCCATGAGTTAAACATATACATATATATAGGTTCTTTGGTTAATCTCTTCCTGCACCCACCTCCCCCATCCCTCTGAGTTTCATCAGTCTGTTCCATGCTTCTATGTCTCTGGATCTATTTTGTTCATCGTTTTATTTTGTTCGTTAGATTCCACATATGAGTGAGATCATGTGATACTTGTCTTTCTCTGACTGGCTTATTTCGCTTAGCATAAAAGGGCGTGTTCTTAACCAAGAGCATAGTTCCCTCTGCCAATATGGTTTTCTAATCTGAAGATTTAAAATCTGTTTTCCATATTCCAGTTGTGAAAAGCTAGTCAGAGTTGCCGAGGCAACAATGCAGCTCTTTACAAAAAATGAGAACAGCGAGCTCAGGACACCAAGCTTGCAGAAGCGTTGGCTATGCCACAGACAGAGTCCACAGGCACTTCTGAACTGGAGACAGCCAACAGGCATCCAATTCCACTTCCACAGATAACTGTCCTCATGAGCTGGCACCAGAAAGACTTCGGGAGCCGGTGAAGAGTGAAAAGTCCTTCTATATCTACGTGCAAAGTCACAAATGGTAAAGTGCATTAGTCACTAAGCCTTCAGCAGCCTCATGCTGTAATTATTAATCCTGTACTTATTAAGCTCTGCCTTCAAAAGAAGTGGCCCAAGCAACATGAAGAACCAAGAAAAGAAAATAACCAAGAAGCTTTTAAAAAATCCCACTTAAAAGCCATCAGGAAGATTTTCTGAAGCAGCTAGATAAAATTCTGATAATGTAATTCAGGCATGTGAAATAGCACATCCATGGGAAAGCTTTGGTTATTCTTACGTTTGTTTTAATACTCCAAGTATGCTAAACTGATGACGTTCAGATACCCTATGCCCTCAATTAATTAAACTTTACCTTTATATGTTGTAAATAGTAAAAACAGCCAGTTCCAAAAAAAGAAAAGTCCACGATAGTGCTCTCTCATTATTTCCACACCTCATCACCATGTGTATAGATCTTCAGTACCCTCACTTCTCAATAATTCCCCCCACATCCAACCCACCAAAGGATCTGATGAGGGATTTTTTAAACCATTATGGAGTTGACTATATTTCAGTGTTATCACGCATGGCATGAATTGATTTTTCTTTCGGACATTTGTATTTTGCCTTTTTAATAGCTACACACACACAAAACGCATCCCTTCCAATATGTAATTTGCAGCATCAGAAAATAACATGATCTTCTGGGGTCCGAGTCTGAATTTATCCTTTCAGGATAAACGGGAGCAGAGACTACTGACATGCCCCATGTCTCCCCAGACACCTACCCGTTGGAAGGTGAGCTGACCTTGGTGCCGAGGCATATTCCCAGTCATCACTGCTTTTAAGGGGCTGGAGTCCCATCATCCCCGACAGGCCAGTGCCTGCAGACTCTCCCCCCTTCCACTCCCCCCCCCCCACCGTGGGCATTCATCTCACCTACCCCTAAGCATCCCTCCTTCTTTCTCCCCATAACCACTCCTCCTTCTGATGAAGAAAAACAAGCAGATGCATATTTAATACTGCACAGACTTCTGGCATTGCTATAGGACTTTGTGATGTTTTTGTACTTCAATAAATTTCTGAAGTCCTAGAATCCGACTCTACCTTCCTATATCATTTTTGCCATTAATAATGATGCTTCTGTAAGTGAAAGGTATTGACTATAAATTCTCAGACTACTGACTGTGTTTTTACAGAAAGAATTTTTTAATAAAAAAGTTTTAAAATTGCAAAAGCCTACATTTCAACAGATTTCTTTCCTTGTACTTTGTGTTATGCTGAACAACACAAAATTGCCATTTTAGGTAAAGCATGGTCAAATATGACAATTTCACATAGTTTAACTTAATACCTGACTCAATTTATGCCAATAATTTCAAGTGCCAAGATGAGCCATTTGTGCAAGATAGATGACAACCAGTGAACCTCTTGTTCCTGGGACAAGGCTTTTATGACTAGTGACCTAGATTTCACACCCGGTGAGGCCCAAACCCAGTCTATTAAATGGCATCACTCAGTTTATCATGACAACCACTTCAGACTATGCACAGCCATTAATCACACAACACAGATGAAGAAACACAAGCTGATGAGCAAACTATATATTCCTTGCATAAGGTTGCATCACCAATAAGCAAGGACCAAAGCTGAGAATAAAACAAATAACAGAAGTCGAGATTCAATATCTCTCTCCTCTCTTAATTTTATTTTCAAAATCAATTTTATAGCCCATCCTTTTAGTGGGTTAGAGTGAATGGAAATCCTAGATTTAAATACTGAAATGAACCAAAAAGCAAATGCCTTAAAGTGATGCTCCTGTAATCTTCCCCACAAGAGTGGCTGACTCCGTTTGGCTTCACATCTGATCTGAAAGAATGGCTTCAATGGGAAAACAGCAGAATACTCATGTTATAAGTGCATTCACTTTGTACAATAAGTAATCACCACTGAGTAACTTATTTGCCACCTATATTCTCAACATTTTACTAAGTTGCTAGGAAAATTGGAAAATAACAATAACAACAAAAAACATCTCTGTCCTGCTCCCTTACCCATGAGCTTCTAGTCCATAGGAGATGACTAGGATATAGAAACAAAGAGCTATCATGCAAGACATTGTGAATTTATAAACTACTGGCAGTAAGTATAACACACATGCAATAATTTATTTTAGTTTTTGGATTCAGTAATATGAAACATAGTATTGCACCTCGTGTCTTTATATAACTTAAGCATTCTTGAATTTGAAACTTATATTCATCCATCTTACTGGCCCCATCCAATCTTCTAATGAATGAAGAAAAATGTGAAAGTTTCTTTCAAATAAGCATGGTTTGTTGCAAATTAGTACATAAGATTTAAAAATATGTACAGCCTTTGCTCCACTAGTTCCCTTTCTTTGAGAGTTTGAGAAAAGGCATTTACACTTCTCTGTTGTCTGAGTTTTTTATGTGAAAAATAGAGGCTTCATTCTGATTACTCAGTTATATCAGTTGGGTTGTAAAGATATAAGATGAATAATGTATTTAACTCATTTCCAAATTATAATAGGTACTATCTCCATACAAGAAGTATATAATATAATACAGCAAAATTTAATGAAAATAAAATTATACATCTTAATCTGGTTAGATGACCCGAGAAATTTTTCTGAAAATCAAAAGAGTTAAAGAGGAAATGTCAAATGATGTTTTCATTTAAAATATTCTCAGATAAGAGCAAAGGCAGTAGATTACAGTAACAAATGAATTACTTCACATCTGTTTACTTGAAAGGAAGAAATGCCACTGAACAAAAATTGTGTGCATACATTTACACATTTTGTTATGTAAAATTCATGGATCTTATGTTCTAGAATTTAAAAAAATATGTTAGAATGAGTTTTAAAAGTTTAAATGCTTCTTATGCTACAAATTATAAAGGGCATACCTTACATCCCCAAACTACTTCTTTTGTCACATAAACATACTAGACCCATCTTTCTCTATTCAAGAGGTAAGGCCAATAGGAAATTCACGAAAAAGTTGGCTTTTTTTCTCCTTTAAAGAAGAAGAGATGTCCACGATGGGTTTCATGACCCAGGCCTTGGCAGGGTGGGGCACTGCTGCAGCTCACTCCTAGTAGCAGCTCTTAATTACCTATGACTGGAAGGGAAGCTGAGTTGTTGCAAAAGGAGACTCAATACGTGTCCTCTTATGTGTCCTTCATTCCTTTATGTCATGCAATTAATGAAAGGGTAGGACAGGTTTTATGTCCAAACTATATGACGAGAACACTCAAACAAACAATGGGGAAAAGTGTAAATATTTGTCCATGTCATGTTTCTCTGGGTTTCCTTTTCTTTTTGCCTGAGACTGCAATTCCTCAAGACCTTATCAATTTTCATATATATTAGTAGTCTCCAACATATGAACACGGCACTTAACTGGAATTTAGGAAATAGTTCCCCATAGAAACTATAATATATATATTCAGCTCCTAAGCCCATTTGACCCACAATCCAATCCATAATCTAAAGCTGAGGACTACTGCCTTCAGTGATGCCACACAGCAATATTTCCATGGGCCAGAGTTTCAACGTGAACTGCCAGGAACACATGCCCTGTGGTATGAGGACAGAGCGTCCCCTAATTCCAAAGCCACACTGATGGCTGTCAGAACCTCGGGGTAAAATGGAAGGGCCTGGTTTCTGGAAGGAAGGAATAGTGGAACCATAAAGGCTACACTTCTTGGCCAAATAACCCCTGGGTCATCTCCCAGGGCCAGCCCCTTTCTGGTCTTACAACCAATCCCTGAACAGCAGCCTCATCATCTCTAAAATATAATAATAATAGCTACTATTTACTTAGTGCCTAAAATTTCCATTAATAATACCATCTTCAAGCAAATTTAGTAAGTGCCGCTCTCCACCTCATTTTACAATTAAGAGGTCATAGAGCATGCCAGATGACACTCAATTAAGCTTGGAGCCAAAATTTAAATCCAGATCTCGCCGTTTTTCTCTCTAGTTCTGAAGCCTGAGCGATTCCATCAAATCAATCATTGTTAAGTTGGATTAAATGAAAATATTAGAGAATGTAGTCCAAATCCTGACACGTGGAAGATACTAAATGTGTCCCCTTTTTCCTTTTCCTGGGAGTTGGCTGGAGTGATTCCTCTCCATTGTACAGTGATTTCTCCTCCTGGCTTCTTCCCTACCTTCATGCCCTGTACTAAGTACTTGGCAGAAGGACCCAGCTAGGTAATATAGGAAAATAGATATACTTTTTTTCCCTCCTATATCCTTTCTTCTCTTCTTTCTATTCACTGAGATCGCACAGGGTGAGGGGTTTTGTCCTTTTCTTAGGTCATATGTCTTCTTGAGAATCTAATGACAGCTACAGACTTTTTTGGGAAAAATGCATGAGGACATACACACATACTTTGTATTGAAACTCACAAGTCCACACGTCTTATGGACCCCAGCAGTTTTAGGGAATCCCTCTTAAGAAACTCAACCACAAAGAAAGAATTCTATATTTAGATTCTTATACTCTAAAGTTACATCTATCTGCCTTTTAGAGGAACACCCAAGAACTGTAGTGGAAAGGACAGAGTAAACAGGACCTGTATGTGGGGCAATGGATGCAACTGAGGACACTGGGGACAGGGAGATGGGAAGGAGAAACAGTTACAGGATTTATGTACTTTTCTTTCCCATTGATTTTGATCAAGATAGCACATCCATTGACTCTAGCATGAAATGAAACCCAAAAGGCTGTGTGTGTCTTGGTGCTCACAAGTGTCTGCATCTATATGAGAGTGCTTGTCTGTGCAAAGGAAATGGATGGAGAAGGCTTGGAGGTCGGAGGGAGAAGAAAGGTACAGTCCCAGACATCAGTTAAGAGGGAACAGATTGGTGATGGAGGAGAAGGAAAATTGTGTAAGCAGAGAGATCCCACAAACCGATGGGTCACTTGGCTTGGGTGACTGTACCTACAAAGTATGTATTTATAAAGAATAAATACTTTAGGGGACTCTTTCTCCCTCCCCATGTGGGAGTCTGTGCTGTGAGAATCTTTCCCTTTCCCCACGTGGGAGTCTGTACTTGTTCTTAAATAAATTTCCACCTTTGCTATACAAAAAAAAAAGAAGGCAAAATGGCATAAAAAAAAGAATAAATGCTTTAGAACAGCCGGTGTATAGCTCAGTGGTTGAGCGTCGACCCAGGCAACAGGGGGTCGCTGGTTCAATTCCCAGTCAGGGCACATGCCCAGGTCGTGGGCTCAATCCTGGTAGGGGTGTGTGCAGAAGGCAGCTGATCTACGATGTTCCTCTCTCATCAATGTTTCTATCTCTCTATCCCTGTCCATTCCTCTCTCAATAAAAATAAAAAAATATATTTTTTAAAAAAGAATGCTTTAAATACTGTTTATATACAACTACGCTTGAGTATACATTGAATATGAATATATGAATGTGCTAGAATGTGACCTCTACTTTGATCCAAGAACCTCATTTATTACATGTTAATGAAAATGCATTCTAATTAAGATAAGAGATGTTTGAAATCATCTAGAATATCAAAGGTAATATTTTAATCGGCTTAGGAAAGATTTATTTTGCAACTTCTGGCAAATGTATATACTAATCTTTTCAGCAATTTATTTGCACAGCCCAGTTGAAGAACCTCACTAAGTTGGCTGTAATGATATACGGAGGGATTTCTGAATTATATCCTCTTAGGTGCCAAATATAAAATACAAACCTGGCATTTAGTACTTGCGTTAAAATGTAACATGCACACAGGTACACTTAGAAATATATTGGGAGGAAAAATAGACTGTGCATTTGCATATAAGCCTGACATATTTTCCCACCAGTATTCCACACACATCCAATCACAGATGCTCTGAGGTCAGAGAACTCCAGCAGCTGTGGCTGACTGACAACACAGCGCCTGGTGAGCCATGTCTAGGCTCCTCTGCAATCCACTCCTCCCACCAGGAGCTGGGGTCTCTTTCCCTACTCCCTGAATCTGCACTGGGTGTGGGACATGCTCTGACCATGTTCTGTACATGACAGAATGACCTTGTATGACTTTCAAAGCTAGACCAGAAGAAGCCTTGCTGGTTCTGTTTTCACTCTCTTGGAATGCTTCCCTGAGATCACCTGTCCTAATAAGTCTAACGAGAGGCCACAGGGAGGAGAACCCAGGTACCCTAGTAGGCAGTCACCACGAACTGCCCGGCAATGAGTGAGGGCATCATGGACCATTGTGCCCAGCCGACACTCTAGTTCAATGTAGCCCATGAATGAGTCCAGGCCAAACTGGAAGAATAATCACAAAGTTAGACCACGGAATCATTAGAAATAGTAAATTGCTGTTGGTTTAAAACAGCCTTGGGCAAACTACGGCCCGCGGGCCGGATCCGGCCCGTTTGAAATGAATAAAACTAAAAAAAAAAAGACCGTACCCTTTTATGTAATGATGTTTACTTTGAATTTATATTAGTTCACACAAACACTCCATCCATGCTTTTGTTCCGGCCCTCCGGTCCAGTTTAAGAACCCATTGTGGCCCTCAAGTTAAAAAGTTTGCCCACCCCTGGTTTAAACCATAGTTTTGGGTTGGTATGTTGCACAGCAATGGTTGACTCAGTAATATTTAATAGAATTTGAACATTGTGTTATGTTGTGAAGCTCTATTTCCTTTAGGCCTGACCTAATGTTTTCAGCCCTTCAGCTCTTTCCCCTGGACATGAAATGTCAGCCTGACTCTTCTGCAATGATGCACTAGGAGGTACTGGAGACTTCCAGGTGTGGGATGTAACGCTCTGGGCTGGTTAAATGTCATACCTCCTGGAGGCTCAGAAATACACAGATGGCCTTTTGAGAGTCTTCCTGGACTTGCAATAAACAGGTTGAAAACTAATTATCTTACTTGTGTTTATTAATTTCTCTTAAATTTATGTACAGCACACATTTATGTCAATATTTAATATTAGAAGTGTTGTAGGTCTTTATTTAGAAGTTAGGTGATATTTTTATGACCAGAAACATGCTGTAGGAACTTAACTGTTGTTTATCACAATTAGGCTATGATAAAATTGGTTTCATTATATATCATTTCACTTAAACTCATAATTTCCAAGAACCTATCAATGATATTAAGTGAGGACTTACTGTACTGACTACATAAGCCACTGTCTTACCTAAAGAACCACAACCAGGATCTTGCCTAGAACTTAGAAGGAAGTGCATGAGATGCAGCTGAAAGACATGTAACAAAAAGGATCCAAAGAAAGGAGAAAAAAATAAAACCCCAACACCTATAATATAGGACAATGTTGCAAAATATTAAGAGTAATATTTAAGAGTGTGAACTTTAGAGTCACAGACTTGGATTCTAATTCAGACTCTAGCACTTCCTAAGCTGTGAGATCCTGAACAAGTAATTTAACCTGAGTCTCAATTCAATCATCTGAAAAGAGGATTTTAATAGTTATCTTTAGTCATAGGATTACTGTGAAGATTAAAATAAAATTATCTATATAAAGCACCTGGTACAAAGTACTCAAAAAATATGGTCAATTATTAAACAATTATCCTGATAAAAGTTCTAAATTCCCCAGGTTTCACTGGCATCCCAGGCTGGGAAAACTGTTGCACACAATCTCCAAATTGTTTCTTCAAATGGAATTTTCCTCCTCAATTCCTTCTTTATGGAACATACTGATAATATATTTTTTAATTTCTTTATTAATTACATATTACAAATGTCTTTATTAATTACATATGTGTCCCTACATACTGATAATATTTGACGTGTTTTCCAGTTAATCCCTACATGTAAGTGCACTTGTATACAGAGGGAGGATTTGTTGAGCTATTGCCTAGAGTTGTCTCAAGTGTAGTAAAAGGCCTTTCACTAATCTTGAATCATTTTGGAACTAACTCTAAATAAATTAAATTCTCTCCAGGTTTCATATTAATGTGAGAGATACTATCATCCTCTAAGAATAGGAGTGCTAAAGTAGTCAAGTGTTGTACTGGTGGTTATACTACTAAGGGTTTCTAGCTGGCTCCCCAAGGGATTTGCATGGCTAGAAGGAGACTTCTGATTAAGCAGATTCTCAGAAAGCAGGTGTTCCCAAATCTGCTATGATGTATAAGCAATCACATACTCCAATCTTAAACATTTCTCTACATTTTTGTTTTAAGAAGAGTATAAGATCATCTTTTATAAACCATAATCAAAACATTTTCTAGCACTGTCAGGGAACATAAGCTTAAAAATAATTTGGAGGAAAATGTGAGGTAGCATAATCTCTAGTAGATTTTAAAGCAGAATATCTTTCCAAATCATTGGGAAGATGCACAGAAAAAAGACTGGAAGAAAATAGACCCAAATGTCAACAGTACTTTCTCTCAATGATATAATCATTGTGATTTTTTAAGTCTCTTTTTAACAAAAATTTCACATTTTACAGATTTGCTAAAAATAATCACACGCTACTTTTCCATTGAGTGAAGAAAAATAGAGAATATAATTTCCAAAGCAGAAGTGACAAAGTACAAATTTGTCCTTATTCATTTGCGTGTTGAAATAGTTTAACATGTCTGACATTTCACTTAAGTCACACTAATGTAGTGCCAGAAGGAGCAGGACAGTGACAGTCACTGTGAGGCTTTGGGCAATGGACCTCCTAAGGTGATCTCCTCGCTGTAAATTCTGAAGGACGTGGGTTAGAAGAGTTGGTTCCCCTTCCAGATCTTACCATATCACTGGAGTAGAACAAGGTGGCTTGGAGTCTGAACACTGGTCCACCACTTACTGGTGTGTTGCTTTTGGCTCATTGTTTCACCCTGGAGCTTCAGTATTCTAACTGTGTAAAAGAGAGCTAAAAATCTTCCTTAAGAGAATTTTGTGCGAATTAAATGAGAGAGAACACATGGAAAAGTGTCCCTCGGGGCCTCTCACGTGGTAAACGCTCCATTCACAGTGCTGGCCCTCATTTCTCCTACTAACAGAGTGCTATAAAGCTGGAAATGGAAACGTTTTCAGACCTTTCTTTCCATTCCTTTCTCTTTAATCGTACACATCATTTATTTTACCCCCATGATTCATTTAAATTCTCAGTCCCAATGTCTTTTATTATATACATGCCAAACAAGTAATTTACAGAATGATTAAACCATAGCATGACTTCGCTTTCACTGCACTTATTCCTCCAGAATACAGAAAATAAACAGGCCCACCATGGCGGGCTCACATGCAGCTCTCAGGTAAGGCCCCAGGAGAAACACCTAAGTCCACATCACAAGTTTCTTTTCTACACTCATCGGAACATCCACATGAAAGGGGAATCAGAGTCTGTGCATGAGGCTGCAGAATAAAGGAGGACCCGCCCCACGAATTCAGAGGGCCAGGGGCAGCCAAGGCTTCATGGACCAGGGCTGGGCACTCATTGACGTAGTATCTGCTTCCAGCCTTCACAGCAAGAACCAGATAAGGCTAAAGTGTTTTCTTTGTGCATTTTTCACCAGCAGTCAAGTTAGGTTTGTAGACTTTGTTATATAGCAGGGGTTCAAGTGTGACACTCAGAAAAATTCAGAAGTATCAGGACTTGTCAGAGAATCTACCAGAGGCCATTTAAAAAGTGGCTCAGTTGGTAGAGTGTCATCCTGTGCAACCAGAGGTCAATGGTTTGATTCCAGGTCAGGGCACACGCCCGGGTTGTTGGCTTGATCCCCAGTAGGGACATGCAGGAGGCAGCCAATTGATAGTTCTCATCCACGTTTCTCTCTTTCTCCCTCTCCCTTCCTCTCTCTGAAAATAAATAAAAACATTTTTAAAAAAATCTAACATCCATTTGCAACAGAGGTCACAGCTTTGGTACCATGCGGTGGCAAATGAAGAATTTCCTAAATGGTGCTTTGCACACGTGCAAACACAAACACTACAAACACAAACACTAAAGCTACACTCCGTGTGCAGCTGACAAATATGCCCCACACAAAATCATTCCCTGGTCAAATAAATCCAGAAAATTCCTTTTTTGGTGAGTCAGAATAACATATTAAATGCCCCTACAAGTCCTGCAGACAAGAAATACATATCCTAAAGTGATCTGAATTAGAATCCCTCTTTTGTTGGAACACCCATTAACATCCTGCAAAAGGTGACCCCTGGAACACCAGTTTGGGAAACCCAACTTTACAGCATGCCTGGTGAAGCAGTGCATGGCAGAGCACCAGCAGGGAAGGTGCCTTATGGATGCAGGTGGCCTTGTTTGTGAGCACATCAGACACTCCCTGGGAAATGCTCCAAAATTTGGGAGGGATACTCTGTCAGGGCTAGAGGTCCTGAATCAGTAAGTTAGAACAATGACCAAGGTGGCTTTAAATGATAAGTATAATAATAATTAGACTTAATTTAGCATGATTATGCTAAGGACAGCTCTCCTCCCAGGAATTCAGATTGTACCCTTATAGTTTATATAGAGAACACAGATACTTTTTCATTTCCAGCAAAGAAACTTTCTTTTTCCAGGAAAATAAGGCACCCGTACATGTGTCACGACATGTTGTTGAGCTGAGAGCACAACTGCAGCCTCCAGACGCGCAGTCTGCAAGTCTATGCTTCCTCCGGTTACTAAAACAGCACCCACAATAGTAAAGGAAAACCCACAGTCAGGTATAGCGAACTCCCTACCTTTTAATTATTCATGCTAATGCTTTGCATGGGTAGGCTTTATACTTTACAAATGCTAATCAGGCCCAAAGATTACATGAATAATGGAAAGCCACAGATAATGACCAGATCGGATTTTAACAATGTTTTCAACGCATGCTCTCCCCAGAAATCTTCCCAAACACTGCCTCTCCTCTCCCCTCCACTTGTAGTCTTCATCCTAAAAGAAACCTTAGTATAATTAGTTTTATCAAGAAGGCCCACCTAACTTTTATATCCTTTGCTTTTTCTCTGGAAACCCAATAGTAGTGGTGCTAAATGACCAAAAGGAAGAAGCAATAAGAAGAGAAAACCCCAAATGCTCAGGCCCATGCTAGTAAACTAGATGCACTGTTCAAGAAGGGGAATGTGAACCCGCTCGAATGCCCCGGCGCCCTGTCAGTGGAGATGATCACTGCCCTCCCTTTGGTTCTGCACAGTGGAGGTACCATCTGTTTCTCTTCCCAGTGACTCAACATCCCTGCCAAGAACAATGAGCTTTAAACCAGATTGCTGATGCAGTAGTTTCCCTGCCCTCTTCCAAGGGGAAAAACACCTAAACAATGCTGGTGTTCCCATTATTTTAAAAAAATCTTTAGCCAGAGTCCAATTTTACTCATTAAAGCCAAGTGTCATTTCATACCAACCTAACTGGCAAAAATCTAAGTCTTATTAAATCCGGTCTAGGATATGGGGAAAGGTGGACCCTCATATAATATAAGGGGGACTATGCTGATAAACTATTTTGGAAAGCAATTTGGCCTGTGAAAGTGCACATACCACTTCTAGAAATATACAGAGAAACCTGCACAAATGCCCAAGGAGAAATCTATAAATGGTTAATGCAGCACAATTTGTAGCAGCAACAAGGCAAAACAAAACTACACTAATCAACATCTCTGTCCATCAGTTGGGGAATAGTAAGTCAATTGCAGCAAAGTCGTATTAAAGAATTAAACTATGGTAAACTCACATTGCAGAATTCTGGACATCAGTTAAAACAAACTATATCGATCACTTTCAATAGGTATTTATTTCAAAACTTAAGCGAGGAGAAAAGTACAAAATAGTAAATCAATACATTAATATGATATAATTTATATCAATTTAAACACACAAATGATATTATTTATAGGGATATATATACATATACATACATATATATATATATAGTAAAAGTTCAGGAACAGACAGGAAGAGTGCATGTTAATCTCCCTGAGAAGGAAAAAGGGAGGCAGGAACGGAAGGAGACAAGACCATGGAAGGATACATAGTAAACTATGACATCAGCTATAATATTTTATTTACATTTCCCATAAATATTATATATATTTAATACCAAGTATTTAAATATTTTTAAATGGTCTAGGTCCCAGGTATATGGATATTTATTATGTTAGCTTCTCTGCTTTTTTATGGTTTTTCTTAAAATAATGATTTTCAAAATATTATAAATTACAACTCCCTTTTAAAAGTTAAAATGTTAATTTTTGTATATGGAGACAAACTGTAGTCTAGTTTCATTCTTTTGCATGTGGCTTTCCAATTTTCCAAGCACATATATTAAAGAGGCTTTCTTTTCTCTAATGTATGTTTTTGGCTCCTTTGTTGAAAATTATTTGCCCATATACATGTGAATTTAATTCTGGGCTCTCAATTTTGTTTCATTGATCTGTGTCTGTTTTTCTAACGTAGGGGTGCATATTTCTTCTGTGCGTATGTTTTCAAATTTGGGGGGTACATCTACCCAAAAGTAATTTGAAAACATTTATTCACAAAGATACATGCACCCCTCTATTTATTCAACATTATTCACGGTAGCCAACACATGGAAACAACTGAAGTGTCCTTCAATAGATGACTGGATAGAGAAGACTTGGTAATATATATATAATGGAGTACTACTCATCCATAAGAAAAGATGAAATACAATCATTTGCGACAACATGGATTGATCTTGAGAACATCATGACTAAGTGAAATATGTCAGACAAAAAACGTCAAGAACCATGTGATTTCACTTATATGTGGGATATAAAACTGAAAGAACAAATGAACAAACAAGAAAAACAAACAAACAAAAACTCATAAACACAGACAACAGTATAATAGTTACCAGAGGAAAGGGGAGAGGGAGGATGAAAAAGGATAAAGGAGGTCAAATATATGGTGATGGAAGAAGATTTGATTTTGGGTGGTGGGCACACAGTGCAATACACAGATAATGTATCATAGAATTGTACACCTAAAACCTACATAATTTTATTAACCAATGATACCACAATAAATTTAATAATAAAAAATAAAGGCCAAAATGAAGGATAAAACAGCAGACTAAAAAAATTATATAACCTTACAATAATGTTTAAGGTGAAAATGAGTTGGGTTATCAAGCCATAAAGTAGTATCTGCCTGAATATTGCCTTAAGAACACAATAATACATTATAATTTCAAACACACTTGAGTGTCTTCATTTTTGTGTGGCTGATATAAAAGTGCTGTTTGGCTCCCAATGCTATTATGAAAGTAATTGTCAAGGATAATGAGTTTCAATAAAAATATTTGCTATAGCCATACAATCACTAGGCATCTGAGATTATTTTCATGTTATAAAAAGTAAATGTAGAAGAAACATAACCTTTATTTAATTGATCCTTATTGAGCAGGTACAACTTTCTTTTAACTTGTTTCAAGTGTTCTAAAATTTAGAAGTCTCAGCAGAAATGCTGGTTTTTTAAGAACTCTTATAATAAAGCCATCGAAATAAGAAAATTTTCCAAATAACCTTCACTACATTTACATGTTAGCTTGTTAGTGCCAAGTACAGTTACAGCACATTTCACATAGTTCCACCCGGTTGTTAATAGGTGTTGCTATTATCCCTGGCTTATAGATGAAGCAGTATAGATGAAGCAGTAGACACTGCCTGAAGCATACAGTTAGGAGGTGGTAAAACGGGCTCCAGAACCCAAGTTATTAATTCCTCCACCACATTGCCTCCAGGAGACCATGACAATGCTGCTCAGATGCAAGTGGTCTCAATGCAACACTTACTTTGACATATAATCCTCGATTTTAAATTTCAGAGATACTTCTATTACATTAAAACCTGACTTGCTCATTTTACCAGTCAGAAAACTTGGTTTTCACGAGTTGGACTACACTATCAAAGACCTGTCACATCATTAGACATCCTGAAATACTGTGATTCTAAGTAGGAGATCTTCATAAGCACCAGGAAAAGGAAATTGATTTTTCTCAATCTGTTAATGTATCAGAGATCAAGCATTCTGAATTTTGGCACCAATACATTCTGCCATCCTAATTGTTCTAAGCTATATATTGATCCAGTATATTTACTATGGCTTCACACAGGGATGCAGGCTCTTCGTCAATCACCATCTTAGAAGAATGAACTCTAAGGGTCAGGGCCACAAGGGAAGAAGCAGATAATGCTAAATGCTACAGGCTTGTCGGGGATGAACCATCAATCATAAACCACGATGGCTTCTTTTTTTCCTTTCTGTTTTAACTTTCCCACTAAAACATCACAGTAAAGTTTTAAGATAAAATATGCTAGAAGAAAATGGAAATAGCCACATATTCAGGAAAAAAAAATTCCTATTACCTACAATCATTAAAGAGACCTTAATCTTGGAAGAACCAAATCTAGGACAAAGGGAATGACTAAGTGGGCCTCCACTGTAATGAATAAGAAAGGAATTCAGAAGAAAGGAATTCAAGAAACACCAGAGTCCTGAATTACAACTTTGCTTTTTAATGCATCACCTGAAAGTAGTATGGCCTCATTCTTTAACCCTATTCTTTCAAAGTAGTAAGATATAGACCAGTAATGATATTAACTCACTCATGAAGCATCTACAGTAGTAATGATCCACAAGAAATGATCAAGACATTCTCAGATGTGGCCTGGAGCATTCAATTTACGTTTCTCTTACCTATAATGCTTCACCACAAATCATGTCACTATCCACATAACTGTAATCACCCTTTGGCACTGGGATTTAGGTAAATCCAATGTTGGTGGCCAATAGTCACTTAAAATCTTACCCTCTTCCTTCTCCAAAATCACAATAAACAAAAACAGTTCTCTTTTCCATCATTGAGTTTTACTTAGAATAATACAGGCAATATATCTTTCTACTTATTTTCTCCCTCTATTCAAGCAAGTAAACTATGACCTAGAACAGTGATGGCGAACCTTTTGAGCTCAGCGTGTCAGCATTTTGAAAAACCCTAACTTAACTCTGATGCCGTGTCACATATAGAAATTTTTTGATATTTGCAACCATAGTAAAACCAAGACTTATATTTTTGATATTTATTTTATATATTTAAATGCCATTTAACAAAGAAAAATCAACCAAAAAAATGAGTTATAGGTTCGCCATCACTGACCTAGAAGCTAAATTAATACATCCTCAATATTCATAGCAAAGTGTCAGAAAGTGCTAGAAGAGTGAGGTAGAGTAAATGAGACATGGGGCGAACACCAGCTGCAATGTGATCTGACTAAAACAACTGGCCAGCAGCAGCAAGTAAGGGTTTGTCTGGGGGCCGGAGAACAAGACAGTGGAACAGATGCAAGTATGCTCACAATAACACTCTGCAGCCCTAAAGAAGAAAGAAGAGGTTATGTGGGAATACTCAGAGCCTGCAAGGAAGGCCCAGGCATCATTCCAAGTGCATTGTTGAAATGGCCATCCATGAGTTCCAGGCTTGAAAAAAAAGGACAAGTGAGTTGGAAGGATACTAATACCAGTGAGAACACAGAGGGTTCACTAGCCTAGGGTTCATGCAGAGCATGAAGGGTTCGGGAGCTATGAGACCATGGTGCAGGTAGGAGGCTGAGTTCACATATCTGGTAATACCTAGCACATTGTCAACATGAGGTGGACACAAAAATCAGTGTTGGCTTCATCTGAAGTTTGTAGGTGCCTCGGGGGATTTCGGAGTTCGTGATAATGTAGGTGGAGTGGTGGTAACAAGTCCCAACAGAGACCTACACTGCTGGCTGGCTGGCTAAATGAAGTTGAAATGAGGCCATGTAGCACCAAAGTAAATGACAATGTCACTGCAACTTGTGGCAGTGGAGTAAAGATGATTTTGAAGTCACATGGATTGTGAGAAAATGTTGTAAAGTTGACTGATGATCGGAAGTCTTGACCCAAGTGGCCAATTTGGAGCTCCATTCATAACGAATGCTAATGCTAATGTAATAGTATTTTAAACTACAAGATGGACAAAGGGGTGCTATAATGAACACCACCAAGTAAGAATTAGGAAAAGGACTCACAACTGCAGTGTCAGAAGAATCAGGTAACAGACATAAAAAGGAAATGTGATTCCTGAAAGAAGCCGAAAGGGACCCAGAATGCTGAGGTTTTGAATCCTAGAGTCTCTGCATCCTTCCACACTGCTGGCTGAAAGGTCTGCACCAGGAACTGTCTATCTAAAAAGAACCTGTTTTTCTGGGCCTTGAAAAAAGGCTGATGCAGAGACAGTATTATAAAAGAGAGGCATGAAAGGAAAGTTCTGCAGGTGGCTTAATGAGATGAACTGGAATGGGTGGGGAACCGAGGGAACCTGACTAGGAATACGTGGGACTGCCAAGTTCACAGCAGCTCCATTCTTGCTCCCAGATGTTTTCGAGTCCACAAAGGACTGGGTGGAGTGGGAGACACTCGTCAAAGAGCTCTGGGAGAGTTTTAGTTAGCGAGGATTTGTCTCATAAAAATTCCCACTGGCTTACAACTTATGCTTTATGGTCATGATAGTGAATTTCAGTTGTTCAAAAGGGAGGTAAAAGCTTATAATACATGGCCATAATGAGTATATACCAAAAACACAAAATAAACATTTCATAATGAGCTCCAGCAGTTCAAAGAAAGATGGTAGAAAGTGCTTCTGCAATGGTCTGGCCTGGAATTTGGTCAAAGTAAGCCACTGAAGAATTCCAGACATAACGTCCTAGCAGAAAACTATCAACGTGCCATCTCTGCATGAACACTGTGGGCAAAGTCTTTGATTCGTTGTCCCATCACCAGGCAGGATGATGACTGATCTGGTATCTCCAGGTCTTTCCCAGATTCAGACCAAAGTCCTGGACCCTAGAATGTTCTAAGGCCTGAACAGCTTTGTTCTCTCATTTTCTTGGGCTGGCAGTGCCAGTGAGTCATCTCTTGTCAGTCAAGTAACAAATACTTAGGAAGCCTCCACTATGTATTATGGGCTAGGGACACGGTGAGAAGGAAATAGCCACACTGCCCTCTCAGAACTTAGTCTAGTTGGGAAGACAGACATACAACTACTCAAACAAATGCTTAATCTACAGTTTGGTTGGAGCAAGAAAGGACAAGTTCATAATCCTAGGAAAGCCTAGAAGATGGGACCAAGCCTGACCTGGGACAGTCAGGTCAGGAAATGACACTTAAAGGGAAGGACAAGTAAAGCTGACCAGGCACGGTGATGCGCAGGGAGAAGCTGAGAGCTCACTAGGTAGAAGGAGGAGCCCTGCCTCAGATACAAAGGTGCACTCGCACCTGCACCTGTGCTTTACAGCAGCGGCGTGTGTCATCCACTAAGGCGCTTCCACCAAATGTGCCCTGACTGGTGAAAGAAAAGAGACTACAGAAACAAAACAGGGAAAAAAGTAGAACAGGAAGTCCTGGTGCTAAAAATAGCTGGCAGCCCCAAATGTGAGCGCCTACAACCTGAGTCACTGGTGAAACCTGCCCACAAGCCTAGGTCATTTCCATCAAGCAGTTCAAACACACACACACACACACACACACACGCAAAAAACAACACAAAAAGTACAAAACATAAAGTAAAAAATATTGCCCTAGCCAGTTCGGTTCAGTGGATAGAGCATCAGCCTGCAGACTGAAGGGTCCCAGGTTCAATTCCAGCCAAGGGCACATGCCTGAGTTGCAATCTTGATCCCCTGGCAGGGTATGCAGGAAGCAGCTGATCAATGATTCTCTCTCACTGATGTTTCTATCTCTCCCTCTCCCTTCCTCTCTGAAATCAATAAAAATATATATATTTTTTTAAAGTAAAAAATATTCCTTTTGCTTGGTTTCCGATAGCTGAGAACCATGGCTATTTTCCTTAAGTCAGACCAGGCAGCCAACATTAATCTCAAGAAATACAAGGCCCACTCCTTTAATCGCATTTAAAATAAAAAGTGAGGTGATCTGACATAGTGTAATTTGTTTCCTTCACTTCACACGACTAAACTACAGGGCATAGCAATGAGTATCTACCTGTCATCTAGTACAGCTGACCCGCATGAATGAACACAGGACAAGGATCCAGTCACATAGGCCCCCTGTCGGGAAGGGACTGCACAGGCCTGAGAGATCAGGAAGCCTTCCTGGAAATTTTCACTCACAAGCAAGTTAAGGTAAAAGGTAGGAGCTCAGACCATAGAAGGTATCTCCACAGAAAAGAGACTGATTAAGAGGCTGGAACAGACAAAAAGAATATGTCGGCAGAAGTGATCACAAAATGCGGGACATCGGATGACAAATTACCATTTTAAAAACTATCATTGAATGAGTCCCCATTATTTTCCAGAATGTGCTATTATATATTATCTTTAATCCTCACCACCACCTGTGAGCGTGATTTTACTCATCTCCTTTGACAGCTGAGAACCTGAGGCTCGGAAAGGTTCAACAACAGGAACATGCCTATTTCCACAGGCAGTGCTTTTTCTGTCACATCAAACAGCCTCTCACCCTGACCTCAGTCTGAATTTCTAATAAACATTGGCAAATCTCAACTGTGGCCACTTACTACTAGTTAACCTCATTAAACTTTCCCCATCATATGAACTGGCATCCCTGACAGTGGCAGGTCCTGAATTTCTATAAGTCTATAGTAAAGGGGATCAGAGGCAACAGTTTGTAAGGAGGAAACATCTCTTGAAGTTGCCCTTTTACTTAAATTGTGTGCTTACCTTGTTTTAAAAGGGGCCTGCAGAGATTCTGACACTTCACCCCTCCTCCAAGTCACCCCTTGACAAATGCACTTGATTCCTGACCTTGAAAGTAATCCTATGGGTATAGATGTGGCAGCCTCCATACTGTTACTCCCATTGATGATTTTAGGATGACAGGTTCCACTGACTATCTTGCTACTATTTTATTAGGCCAGCACCTTAATTTAAGGATGAATCTAGCCCTGAGAGCCATATATATTCAAGATCAAAACTGTGAAAAGAATTTTCCTTGGTTTATACTTCTAGGCTCCATTCTCATTTCACACTCCACCTCCACAATGGACCTGGCATGGTAAATTCTTTGGAATCTAGACAGAATCTATTAGAATTCTCTCACTAACAAAATCATTGCTGGGAAGATAGCCTAAAAATAGAACTTTCATTCTACAGTCAGCAAAAATATTCAGTGTGTTCTGCTAAGTATTTCAAACACAGTGTCCATGTCCATCTGTGATATGCTCTGGGCCTTTGCATCTGGAGCTGAGCTATAATGGGGTGTGCCTTGCCTTTTGATTTGGCAAGTCTAGAACATAAACCTAACACAGAGAGTGTCCAACACAACCTGGGCTCTTTTTAAATGCCTTGAAGATCTGAGAATTAAGATGACTCTCTCAATAAAATTACCTTTGTTGCTATAAAGGTATTAGTTTCTGCAAAAGACAATATCGAGGTACTGAAAAATCACCTGTACAATCTTAGGTAACAATGAATTAAATTTGAACTTGCTCCTGGAGACAAGCTGATATTAGTGGAAATGGATACTCCATTTAACCTTCCAAAAAAATAATGCCTAAGATTTATCGGCTGGGAGATTCTCACCAAATACTTGTGTTTAGTTCCTATGGTTGGAACAATCAGCTGTGTTAGCCCCATCAATTACAGCTCTTAAAATAGCACACAATTTTTAAGCCTTTTAGTTTTACCTAGCAAGCAAATTCCATTATATATGGTACCTCAGGATCCAGTCACATAGGCCCCCTGTCAGGAAGGGACATTGGTTATGTACAGGTTAAATCCTCTTCCTCTGGGACACGGTGATATGTATGGTAATTTCCACTTCTTAATACAGAATGCCTGGGAGACAGTTATACTCACTCAACAGATATTTATAGAGAATCCACTGAGTACCAGCCATAAATTAGATATTATGATCCATGTTCTTGACATCCCCTATTTTCATATAAATGCTTTGAACAAAACATTATATATAGAGTCTCTTTAGCAAATACAAGTTATACCAATCAATTTGACTTTAGGATTTCCTTCTCATAATAGGGATCTTGGATATTACTGTTTTTCTAAACTATACTTTTGCCTCATTAGCTGTAAAGTTCTAGTGCTAAAACCTTTTGCCTAGGACTAAAATGGCACAAACAAGGACACTGGGAACAGACAACGGCCCAAGTCTTACAGGACAAAAGAGGAAAAGAAACAAGGAAGTGTGTGATAATAATTCTAGAGTGGCATTCACACTTCTTGACACAACACTCCTCTTTGAAAAGCAAAAGATTCGTGATTTACAAAGAGGACATTTCAGTTGCTAGATCATCACCTATCCAATAGGAACATAAATGGTAAATGGTAGATTATATTTCATTCGGAAACCTTAACTGGCAGAAATTCTACCTTTGCAGCGGACACGCCAAAATAAGAGAAGCTACTGCAGGCTCCATAAATACACATTTTAACAAAAAGGGAGGGGTGGGGGAGAAGGAGAACAGTTTCTCAGGAGTACTGTGTCCTGATTTCAAGGAGAAATTTTATTCCTTTACAATCCAACCTGCAGTTAGCTAGCAAAAGGGACAGAAGGCATTAACTTAGATATTAATAGTCAATTGATAACACCTTGTAAACATACACCTTCATTTCCCCCCCAAAGGAAAGGATAAATAGTATGATGGAAGACACAGAACACAGTAGAATCCCTGGTATACTGTTAGATAAGTGCAGTGTGGCAGAGAGTAATACGATTAATGTATCAGACACACCTAAACATAGTACTGTCTCCTTCAGAGTAGCTACCTTGGGAGGACCAATCTATTATTATCAATATTTCTTATAATTTCTATGTGAGAAAGACCTTCAGAGTCTGTGAAAATTACATTTGAATGTTAAATTTACCTATATTCAATAATGTCCCATGCACTCTACCAGGTACTTAGAAAGAGTACTCGAATAGTCCTGGCCTATAAGAGGCTTAGTCTAGAGAAGGAGCAAATGTGTGCATAGACAATTTCATTACACTATCAGCCCTTCCCTGACTTCATTTCTATTCTCGCATTCTTTGTACATACTTGTCCTCCTCCACTAGGCAGTTGAACATTCTGAGAGCAGAAACCATGCCAATTATCTCTGCATCGCTGCCACATGCCCCGGCAGAGTCATCTGCACAGAGTGAGCATTTAACAGATGTGGGTTAGGGAGGAAAAACGTCTTATTACTTAATCATCACACTGTACTCAGCAAAATTCACCATAAGACAGGTGTGTCTCAAAATGCATCCAAGGGTATTTAGGCACTGCAGTATCTAGTCTCTCCTAAGCCGGTCCGAAGGTCAGCATTACTTGGAGGCTTGGGTTCTGAGGCATAAGAACCACAGCATAAGCCCAACTCACTCTCTATTGCTCTCTAAATGTCGTAGTCAGTAATAGCAAGGCAGGTAAAACATTTACATTTCTATCGATTACATGGGAGAGAAATCTCTCCTTCAAGAATCGATCCAGTCTACCAGCTCACCAAACTCCTGTCTCACCCCATCAGGTCATTTTAAAGCCATTAATGGAAGTCCAGATGGTCATTGGCATGTTCATTCCTACTGACAGGAGAGTACCTACCTAGAAAGATGCTACTTGTCCTTATCCCAGGCAATCCTGGACAGAGCATTTAGCTTACTGAATTGAGAGAGCAGGCATCGTTATTCCTAGTAATGACAGAACAAACGTACTAAGCACAAAAACCTGGTTTGGACATGGTTGGCTGATTAGACCAGGGAGTGGGCAGAAAACAAAGCTTCTGAAGGTTTAACAGTCGCGCATGGGAGATAACCTATGTATCATTTTGCTGTGATGCTTTGGAATAATAATTAAGAAAACAGAAGTATATTAAAAGTTGTAAAAGATGGTACAGGCAGCTAACTGGTGACTGGTAAGAACACTCTTCAGAGCAGGCAATAACATTTAAGTGGAAAAGGAACAAGGAAAGTGTCTCTTTAAAGAAGGGAAAGAAATTGTCCCTAAATCCAGGTTACTGTGGTCCCTTGCAGGAAAGAGACTACCTGGTCTGTGACGCCCTTAAGCACCTTCACCTCAGGACTCTACTGTATCTGACACCAGGAAACAATTAAGGATGGACATAGCAGAGTATGCAAATTCAGAGGGCCACAGCTCTACAGACTAGCGCTATGTTGTCTCATAGTCACATGTGACTATTTAAGTTGAAATCAACTAAAATTAATTAAAATTTAAAAATCACTTTCTTTCAGTTGTAGTAGCTTTATTTCAAGTGTTCCTAGCCACATGAGCTAGTGGTTTTCATTATGAACAGTACCTACACAGAATATTTCCATCACTGTTCTACTGATGGACAGAGCTGGACTTGAAAGTGAACTGCTATTGCCAAAAGGCCAAATGATTTGCTACTCACACTGTAAAGTATTGTGCTTTCATCAAGAGCTCACTCTGGCTCAACTGTCTAATTCCTGTGCAAATAAAAGAATCAGTTAAGTCACCTTCCATTCATAATAGTATCATTAGATTCCTGGGGTCATTTGGTCCTTGGATAGAAGCTATGTCTGACAGTAAAGCAAAAATCAACTACGGTACTAAGATTTCTACTGATTAAAACTTTCCTGTATATATATATTTTTTTTAAATGAAGAAAAAATATACTCTTGGATTTAAAGTAGACAGTTTCAATTATATTTAATAAAAGCAAACTAAGATTCTGTCAAGAGCCAGGAAAAAGAAAGCCAGTAGTCTTCAGACAATGCATTCTATTTAAACACTCATTCTATCATTGCTTAAATATTTACTTGCTGCCATGTACCACACAGAGGAAAATTTGATATCTCTGTGTGACAGAACAATTTGAAAGCAAGCTAAAATTTAATCAGCACATAGAAACAACAAAGCATATGTATTCACTTAAGAGAACAGCTTATATATTTTCAGGGAAGGGGACTGCAAGGATACTGGAAAACTTAACAGGCAAGACTTAGAGCCCTTCTTCAAAAATGCATGATGTTGCCATCTCTGACATTTACAGCCGTGGTGGTGCATAGCCTGGATGGGTCTGAGACGAAGCCAAAGACGATGCAGTACCCAAGCCTTGAGAAGCAGGCAAGCTGCTGCTGCATTTCATCATTATGGAAACAAACACACACAAAATAGCACAAGAAGCAGGCCTCTCCTTCCTGTTCAGGAGCAAAGTTACCATCAGAAGTGATAAAACCTCATGGTCCCCTCCCTGTTCCCTGGCTTTGCCCCCTACAGTAGCACTCCTTGTTTGTTTTCCTTCTCTTCGAGCTCTTGGCATTTCAGACTAGAAAAGGAAATAACATCGTGACCTTCTGCCCATGGAAAGGCTGCAGTCCTCGGTCACTTGATCTAACTCATCCCTTTCAAGGGAAAACTCACCTCATTTAACAAAAGTCACCTGATGTACCCAAGGAAGGTGGGGAGAGGTTCATTTCAAACTTGATAACTCCTATCTCCTCCCCCTGAGGAGGACAGAGTCCCTGGTAACTGTTTAAGTGATCATGTGCAAATTAAAGCTCTCTGCCAGGAAAGTAGCTCCTGTCAAAAGGCAGCTGATCTGAAACCTACCAAATCTGCTAAAATCTCTTCCCCATTTCAAGCGTACATAGCCCTCGGGTGCGTCAATAACACCATCAAAGTGTGCTAGGAGGTCACAAGCACACACTCCACACAGCATGCACCACCAACACAGTTTGTAAAATGTGCTATAGGCAGCGTGGGAAATGGGCTGGCTCCCACCAAAGGGCAGAGCTAATGCATACCTTTCGGTCTTCTGGAATTTCCATTCTTTTGCTGTTCATCTTCCTCATTAATGGTGAATAAACCAAGGGGAACTGGCCTTGCATTGGTCTTCTTCAGTCTCTCTTGCCGGAGAACTGTAGCTGATCCAGGCATACCGCTGCTACTTGTTTTTTAATTATTATTGTATTAAAAATATATGCTTATGTAATTGCAGCTCCCAGGAAGCTGCTAGTTTCTAAGCTGCCCGATCATTTGAGCACTTGTAATAGATCCCCTATGGGTAAACAGTGTGCAGACAGCTGACAGATACTACCAGCCAGTTGGCAACTGAGGCCCTGCAGTTCCCCCTCACCTAGCAGCGACCCCCCCTAAGAGCCCCCTCCCACTGACTCCCCACAGGCACATGTGCTAGCTCTGGCTCTCTCTTACACACACACACACACACACACACACACACACACACACTTTCCAGAAAAGCCCTATGAAAGGCACGCAGGTTCAGATGCCTCCGTGCACTGCCGAACCTGTTCACTCAGATCCCCGGTTCTCCTTCCTGCGGCAGCACCCTTGGCCAATCTTCTTCCTGACACCGCACGAGAAAATACCCAGCACACAGCACGGAGGGGAAAACAGGATCCACTGCCATTAGCAGTTGCCCTGACAACCCTGACATGTCCTAATCAAGGAGGGCTGGGAGCGGCTCCATGTCCTCGGAGAGAAGAGAAGCCGCAGCCTCCAGGATGCGGGCCCTGGGAACTCACCAGCAGAGGGTTACAGAGTGAGGCGAGGCAGCCAGTCTGCAGGGCAGCTCCCTCTTCCCCTGAGCAGCGGCGGGCGGCAGGCTGGGAGGAGGAATGCAGTTCTGCTTGCACAATCAGCAGCAGAGAGAAAAGGGCTCAAGGCAGGAAGGCCTTTTCTTCTTCTGGGGGCCAGATTCTTCTCTGGCAACAATGTTTGCCAGTCCCTGGATGAAGGAAGGCACGCTGGTACCCGACAGCTCACTTCACACTGGGTAACACATCCCAACTTTCTGGACATTCTTACAACCCCAGGGTCTGTATAAACACAAGCCTGGCCACACCTGAGACCCTCTAGTGAAGACAGGAAGGAGGAGAACCGTACCTATTCTCAAATCACAATTTAGAATACCCTTTCTACAAGGCGAGTAGATACAAATGAGACTACAACCCTCCAAAGGGGGAAACAACTGCCTGGATTCTATCCAGCAAACTCCCCCGCAACCACCCCCCCTGCCCCCCCCCCCCCACACACACACACACAGGCTTCGGGAAAGTCACTACCAGCAGAGCCATTCGCAACACTTGACCCAATTCCAGTCCCATTTTGGACTGTTTTCTCCAAAGCACACAATCATGTGATTATTGTTTTCTGCTGAAATAAAAGCTTTCTCATTTTAAAACTCTTCGGTTCTAGGCTCCCTAAAATTTATGCTGTGTATGAAAGAGGTTAAATTTACAATAAATAACACTAGAAGATGCCAACTGCCAAATTCAGAAAATACTTTTTTTCTTTTCTTTTGCCTTTCACTAAAATTCAAGTCTGCTTAGAAAGTCCAAATCCTCTCGCCCTACACCACTCTTATACTTTTTCTCAATAGTTAAACCTCCGGATCCAGAAGGGGATCTCAGGGCTCTAGGGCAAATGAAATATCCTCTCTAAATCCTTTGTGAACAACTCACTTTCCTGTTGTGTCCCTTGGTTTTCTCTGTGATGTTGGGGTGATGATATCATTTACCTTATCGGATTAAGAGCAAGGATTACATTAGTGTAGTACTAGCAGTAAGAAGTACTTAATAAATATCACCTGCTTTTATGATATTTTATAATACATTTGTTGTAAACTAGTCCACTTTTGGTGCAATTATTTTCAAGGTGTTTCCAGTTCAGCTATCAATTCCTTCTAGGAATACCTCTATTTTTTATCTACTCATATTGCCAGCCTCAGTGCTGCAAATGTACTAGATGGTTAGCAAATCTATGCTTAAAAAAAAAATTCTTCCCTCCAAAGATGGGCATTTAATTAAGTTAACACGTGTTTAACTCTGGGGCTTGAAGAAATGCAGGACATTTCAGACATGGAGTTTATTTAAAATCACATTAATGCATGAGGTAGAGATTTGCAATAGAATAAATGGAGTTTTAGAGCTGAATGGGTGTGAGAAAGCTCCTGAATCAGTGTCATTTTACATGTGAGAAAACTGAGGCCCATGGAGCAAAATTCCTTTCCCGGATCAATGATAGCTGGCAGGAGGTCTGCAATGAAAATGTAGGTCTCCGTCTTCTTAGTCCAGGGCTTCTCCTTAGCACAGACATGTGGCCTACATAGTTTAGATTCCTAGATCCGAGGGCAAGATGTGGACAGGGAAGGAGAGGGAGGACCTGTGCCTCAGTGTTCCAGATCTTGTTGTTTAAGAAATGAAGTGGTTACAAATTGGTTAAATAATTCCATAATTCTGTTTGACACTCATCCTTTTTTTTTCGGAATTAAACATGATATTTTAAAGGTTACTATTTTTCTTTAATCAGATGATCAATAAACATAGGCCAATATTATTTTCATATCCACTTTGGTTTCTTTCTTCTAATTCCAGAGAATCAGGTGAGGATTTACACTAGCAAAACACACACACACACACACACACACACACACACACGTATGTAGAAGCTAAACTGCCTTTTAGCAGATGGGCCTAGGTTTAACCTTGACTCAAAAGTAGCCACCACTGCCCAGCCGGCGTAGCTCAGTGTTTGAGTGTCGACCTATGAACCACGAGGTCACAGTTCGATTCCCGGTGTGGGACTTGCAATCGGCAGCCAATCAATGACTCTCTCATCACCGATGTTTCTATCTCTTTTTCCCTCTCCCTTCCTCTCTGAAATCATTAAAAATATATTTTTAAAAAGTAGCCACCATCATACAAGCCATGAAGTAGTGTGGGGCCAAATAAAGGAATGTAATAATAGCCCATCGTCTGGGAATGTGTTCAACTTTATGTCAGATGCTGTGCTAGGTGCCTTGGATACGTCAACTTTGTCAGTTACAGTAGCCCTGCAGATCAGGAAACTGAGGCTTAAAGAGGTTAAAGCCACAGTTACATCACTGAGTCAGGATTAAACCCAGGCCCATCTTCTCTGAAGCCGAGGTGCTTTCATCCCGCAGCCCCGTGAATTCCGACTCCAGCGCCGGCTGGCAGAGTCCCAGTCACAGCTGTGACCAGTCACTGGGAAGCAAACAGTCCAAGATCAAATAACCATAATAAAGGAAGGATTTTCCCCTTTACCCATGAAGTACACATTTTTCACCTCATTTAACACAAACAAATACATTTGAGATTAGTTTCATAAATACTCAAACCCAGTCTTTAATGGATATAGGAGTTAACTCTTAGTTAATTGCAGGAACACTGTGGGTTTGACCTGGTGGGGGCATGGGGCTACAGTCTTCTCCCTTTTATACTCTGATCCAAAACAAAAGCATATATGGAAAGGGGGACAGTAAGTTAAATTTAAGTGTCCCCACAAGTAAAAGATAGACTACTCTAAATTCTTTCACTCTTTCCCAACACTAATAAGCATTTTCAGTTTGATGTGGTACAACCGGCCTTGCGTGTCACCTGCAGATACAGAACCTTAATTCAGTTCCCATAGGAACTGGTGTCTGCAGACTCCCAAGAGTCTACTGGGTTTTGCAATTGTTTTGTTTACATTGTTAAAATAAGAAATGATGTATTAAGAAGACTTTGTACAAACTTGAGAGAAATGAGACACTGCGTAATGCAGAAGGGTAGATTTTACAACTAGATTGGCTTCATACAGGGGAAAAAATGTTTGCCGTATCATCATGAAATGTACTCACAATCACAGGTGAAATGGTACTACTTTTCACCACTATGAATGAAACATGCCGGCAGGCCTTGAACAACTGCTGTTCCCACCTCACCCCACCCCACCCCCAACCCCAGCCCCACTCCCTTGTACACAATGATTTGTGTCTGTCCATCCACTCTGGCTACCTGATACCTCTGGCCTAGCTCCAACCCCTGAGGTGGGTGAATATGGAGCAGAGTCAAACTTGCTGATGTGCAGGGGACATCAGCTCATGACTGGGGCCTGGCTGTCACAATGTTATATAAATGACTAAATGCATGTAGGCACATGCATGCGTGCACACACATACCTTCAGGCTCTGCTCACATTTATGCTTCCTAAGCCCTTATGTTCTGACGATAAAATTGGAAAACAGCATAGCTCATGAGTGAATCCAAAAATATCCTCTTGCAGAGAGAAATCTGCTTAACCAAGTGAGAAACATACCCAGGTTTTCCCTTCTAAACGCCTAGTGAGCTGTACAGAAACATAACTGAAACGGGAAAGAGCCTGATTTGTACTCATTGAGGACCATAGTTGAAAACAGAAATTATTACTGCTGCATCCAATGGCCAGGCACTGGTAAATTAAATTTCTAGATACATGTAAGTTAATGCCTTGTCAGCGGAACCCAGAAATGCCAAAATGTATCTGCGCGTTTCTACATTAGAGGAGTTGATTAATAAGTCTTCAAATCTACTGGACTTCAGGAATCTTTTAAATAATGCATCTCTCTAAACTGCAATTTACTTCTAGCAAGAGATTTTTAAATCCACATTTTAAAGCAACTTAAAAACACACACCCTGTTATGGTTTGAAAATGACAAAGCCAGTGCAGGTTGACGTGGAACCAAACAATCCCTGGGGAACAAAAAGGGCCCCCACTGGGTGTCTGTCGTCCCCATTCTTGAAGTTAAAGGGTTTCCTAGAACAGTACTACTTCCCGATGGCTTCTGTGCCATCTTCAAGCACATGCAGAGCTGCCAGCAGGCTGCTGGACAAAGAAATCCTGCCCCAAGAAAGACTGGCCCTTTGAAAGGAAAAGAAAAAGGCAGGTTTGCTTTGATCTCCATTTTACCACCTTGCGTTAACAGGCACATAAGGAAAACAGTAAATACTACTGTAGCAGTGACATGCCATCAGTGAAGAGGTGCTAGTCCCTGCCGTGCCTTTTGTTCCATTTCTATAAATCGCTGCTGCATCGTGAACAATGTGCTCTGCGGCAGAATCCATTTTCCCACGTCTGCTCCACCACCACCAAATGTTAACCCCACGGGTTCATTTATCTCAACGTCAGGCGTGGATACTAAGCTTTCTTTAAAACCCTTTCCTAAACGTGAGGCATCACTAGCTAAGATGCATATACTATAAAGTGCCACATTCAAGTTTAACCCAGGAACAGACGTTAGAATGCCTGTAGGCCCTCCTGTTCGTTATTCTCACTGATAATAGTTTATTCATGTACATTACATGAACTCTTGAACTTGACAAAAGTCAAAATGTGCCCCATAAGTCCTCTCCTCTAATAGTGACACCCTTATTAGGTTAGATATCCAATTCTACAGATTAAAAATGAGGCAACAAAATCAATTGCTGGGTTCAACAGAATCATCAAACAGATATCCCAGGACTGTGTTCTAAAAGTGATCTAATTCATCATTGGTCTGTAAGCAGTCCCATGCTGTTTTATTTTTGAGCCATCCTATTAGAAAGATTAAATAAAAAAAACAAAACCTAAGAAACAGTGGTTCCTTGTCTTGCTTTAGGAGTCACAAAATCATGTTAAGGATGCAAAATGAGGGGCTTTGGGGATGACATGAGAGGGGAGGCAGCAGCCAAATGATATAATGTTCACCCACTAAACAAAGCAAGGGGAGCCACTCAGGGGTGTTGATGACTGAAAGTGTGGCCCAAGCAGGCCAGTCTGGCAGCTGGAAAGGATGGGCTGGAGGAAGAAGGAGTGAGACTTGAGAGAAAAACCAGTTACGTAACTACGTTGTCCACGTGGGGAAAAGGGATCTCAAGTGATGGCCAAGGGACTAGATGGCAAAGACAAGAGTACAAGAATCCCTCACAGTTTTTAACAGGCACCCCAGGCAGCGTGGAAGGCTTATTTCAGGGGGTGATCATGGATACTAAGTTCCTGCAACAATTCAGGTGAAAGCTGGAGAAAGGGGCAAGAGAAAGGAAAGATGATGAATAAGAACATTTATTACAGATTTAGAGGAGAACAAGGCCTTATGTTTGTAGATTAAACAAAGCTGAGAGATGCCTAGCATCAGGTCCAAAATGATCTCAACAGATCAAAATAATGGGCTATAGCTAAAAAGATTAATTTAGTGATACATACGAACAACTCTTTCATAAAATATTTTTTTATTGATTTCAGAGAGGAGTGGAGAGGGAGAGAGAGGGATAGAAACATCAGTAATGAGAAAGGATCATCGATTGGTTGCTTCCTGTCCGCCCCCTACTGGAGATCGAGCCTGCAACCCAGGTATGTGCCCTGACAGTGATCTCCTGGTTCATAGGTCAACACTCAACCACTGAGCCACGCCGGCTGGGCTGAACACCATTTTTTATACCATTTTTTGTATTAAAAAATACAACTGCACAGGTACAGCATGAAGACCTCCCCAACCTTCAGCAGGTACAGGAAGGAGGGTCTTTGGACAGCAAGCTCACTACACTTGGCCACCGTGATGAGGCAGTAAAAATCCTAACAGTATCATGGGCGCTATCAGCAGACATCCAGAATGCTGAATGAAGGGAACAGCCTTCTGTAGTTTCTGGTCCTCAGATCACATGGTCTGAGCTAGAGACTTCAAATGGAATGATGAATTAGAACACATTCAGAAGAGAGCAAGCTAGGACTGATCACAGGATCATTTGAAAGAAGAGACATTTTCCTCTGGAGAAATAAGACAAGACTCTGAAGGAATGAAATAACCGAATTAAAGGTTAATGTGTGGAAGGATTGCTACTTTTTGTGTAGTTCTGGGACTGATAATTGGAAGTTAGCACATAACAAGCTGCGCTTTCCATCACTGAAGACAGCTGTGCACATACACCCATCTGGGATGAAGTGTTGCGTTCATGCATTGTCGACAGACTGGATTTTTAAATCTCCAGAGTCTCTTCTGATCCTGTGATTCCATGACCTGATGAAAATGGGAACTGGAGCTACATGTCCAGGGGAAAACAGTCAGGCAGAGAGGAAAAGCCTACGAGAGATCAGACAGCCCTCCTCTTGCTGTCACTGTCCCTCTGCACTTAGACCTCCCATGGCTACATTTGAAGGCAGTTCCATTGTATTGTTTTACTCATTCAACTGATGCCCCCCAGAGGTTTCAGACTTAAAGCTAAACAACAACGGAAGCCTCACTGGGTGTTCTGGTTAGAGGGGGGCCACGCTATGATTCCTGCACCTGCGGCTTGCAGACTTCCTCACTCTCTCACCTTCCTGCCACTTAAGGAAAACCAACTATGTGGAAAACTCTAGGAAGGGAGGTAAAGATGAGTAAGGTATATAGGTTTTCCCTCAATGACACAACTTTGAATGGATGGATCACTAAGGCTATGTGACTTGAGAGATGACATCTAAAGGTCTGTGTGAGAAAAGCAATACTGAAGAATGGTAAACCAATTCAGTTTATTACTTTAGGGTCACATTAAGGAGAGTGACAGCCGGGGGTCTTTAGGCCAGTAAAGAATTGGACAGGTGAAGAACAATATGGCTTAGAATGTATTGAGACATTTCCCCAATCCTGTCCTTAGATACTTTGCTGCTCTTCCCAATTCTTTCTCCTAAAACTCTCTGAAATTAAAATTGACATCAATAAAAAATTTTTTTCAATTCAGGAAGGTTTAATATCCTTTGTTTTGACCTTAAAATTAGATTAAATTATTTTAAAATTTTCTCTTAAAAATAACTAGGATGTCTTTGCATAATTTTGGGGGTAAATCCTTGATTTTCTGAGGGTCAATATTTCAGTCACGGTTCTCATACAGTTTTTTTTGGTTCTGTTTCTCTGGAGAAAAGTATAGTTAGTAAATATATATATATATATATAGATTTACTAAATCTATATATATATATATATAGATTTATATTAAGAAATAATGATTATTACAACTGTGGAGGCTGGCAAGCGCAGAATTTGAAGGGAAGGCCAGCAGGCTGAAGACTCAGGTAGGATTTCTATGTTACAGCCTTGAGGTAAAAGACCTTTTCTGGGACTTTTTCTGTTTTTTTTTTCTCTGAAGGCTTCAGCTGATTGGATGGAGCCTCAATATTATTAAGGGTAATCGCCTTTACTTAAGGTCAACTGACTATAAATGTTAATCTTATCTGCAAAATGCCTTCACAGCAACATCGAGATTAGTGTTTGACTAAAAAACCAGACACTGTGGCCTAGTCAAGTTGACATCAAATTAACCCAAGAGAGATTAAGATGCTCTATTCCCATACTAAAATCAACATGCTGCAAATAAAAGCATGCCATTCCAAAATCTAAGGTCTACGTGTCAATGATCAGATTCTTCACTAAAAACTATTTTCTCAAATCATTGCCCAATATTGCAATGCTCTATTAAAATAATATTCATAAACTGGGGTCAGGGCATCGCAGAATGGACCCATTAACACCCCTGTTTTCATTAATGACATCTTACTGAGACTCCAATACAGGTCAGCTTCAAAGCATTACCAAATAAATCCTTTTATCACTATATAAACCAAGCAGTCTGATTGTCTCAACATTAAATGATTTAGAAAGTAGAGTAATGAGGACTTAAAAAAATAAAAAAAACCTTCCTTGTTGTCATAGAAGAAAACTAAAGTATGTAGACATGTGGATGAGGGTGGAATAAAACATGTATTTCATAAGAAAATAAAGTGTGTATGAAGGTTTGAGGTACAAAACTTTATATATGGTAGTTACTGATTCATTTGATAACTAAAGTCAATGCTGACAAAAAAAAATTATATACAGTTCTCCAAAATAGTTCTGAAATCAACATAGAGGAAAGAAATATCTAATTGAAATGCCAAATTATATAACCATAGTGGGTAAGTTTGAGGCTTGGTCATTTTCATTCTGTTAAAGGCCCACACTGAAAAGGATTAGCATATCCACTGTAATTGTCATTAACCAACCAGAACACCCAAAGCCTTAAGCTAAATTATACAGATAAGAGACAAATATACTTAGGATTAAATAGCAAGCCCAGACACTTTTGAAATTTTCAACTGCTAAGCCAAAAAGATTCCTAATGCATCAATAATTGCTTTTAAATAAGATATGAAGCATTAATTTCCAAGAACTAGATATACAATATGTTTATCTTGTTTTAGTCTTGCCTAACCTCAAGCCATTGAGATTTTAGGGGGCTTTATATAGAAGCCAGATGCCCGTTGCAGGAAGATTCCTGCAAGAATAGGGCTTCCTGAGAACAGAGCGAAGCAGAGAAGGGAGCGAAGGCCACCTAGGCGGGCTTCGCTCCCTTCTCCACTGCCTTCGCTCCCTCCCTTCCCCGCTTAGCTCTCGGCTCCCTCCCTTCTCTGCCACCTGGGCTCTCTCCCTTCTCCGCCGCTTTGCTCCCTCGCCAGGTCATGGATTGCCGGCCCCGCCTCCAGTATGCAAACTAGCCACCATCTTTTGTTGCAGTATGCAAATTAGCCACCCATCTTTGTTAATTTGCATATCGAGCTGATTAGCCAATGGGAGGCATAGTGAAGGTACGGTCAATTACCATGTTTGTCTATTATTAGATAGGATAACATCTCAGAAGGATGAACAGGTTGATAAGCACACTTAGGACTACCCAAACCTCATCTCTAAAACCCTTTCACCTTTCACATCCAAGTTTTAAGCCCCTGCCTTAAAATTCATGTGAATTTTAGACAAGCAATTGAGGAAGCATTATAATCACAAAAGCGTCTTTTCCCAAACTTTCCAAAACACCACAAATGGACCATTTTCCCTTTTAGCATAATGCTACACTCCCATTGTTAATGGCACTAAAATCTTTGATGTATTAAAAAGGGACTGTTCCAGACACATGCAATATTGCAGTGAAGAAATCAAATTTATGCCCTAGCCGGTTTGGATGAGTTGATAGAGCATCAGCCTGCAGACTGGAGGGTCCCAGGTTCAATTCTGATCAAGGGCACATGCCCAGGATGCCGGCTCAATCCCCAGTAGGGGGCATGCAGGAGGCAGCCAATCAATGATTCTCTCTCATCATTGATGTTTCTATCTCTCTCTCCCTCTCCCTTCCTCTTTGAAATCAATAACAATATATATATTTTTAATATTTCTTTAAAAAAATCAAAATCATAATAAAAATTTCTCCCTCTCAATTTTTTATTTTGTTTTTTTGTGTTTTTTTTTTTGCTGGAGACAGTACTACCTGGTTGCTATATCCACATCGGCACATGGGAAGTGATTTGTCCTAAAACAAGCAGCGCCCATGTCCCTATGGAGCCCAGGTACAGGCTTCATCCAGCTCACTGGAAAAAGACCTTGTTCTTGTTCTCGGTTTACCAACAAAAAGAGGGAGGTTTATATAACCAAAAGATGTGCTTTAAATAAACTGCAAATTATTTTATGAACATGTTTCCCGATAGGGTCATCCATAATAGAAAACAACAATATGCTTTGTAAAGCAAAAAGTCATTGTACCCTTCACAACGGTTGGGAATGCCCAGTTCAGGTGTCTGAACTCCATCCACCTGGTTTCTTCTAGTGTTAAGTGTATCAATATATAATAATACTATCTTATTTTTAATAATACATTATTTTTACTGAAAAATTATATAAATTTAAATGTTTCAAGGGTGGCTGAAGGCTTATTTGTGAGCCAATCACCAGATTCAGAATAGCCTTTTGCTCCTCCTGACATCCTGGGCTCCTACCTTCTCTCTTCCAAAACCTTGAAGGCTTACACTCTCTGAGGGTGCTCCCTGAATCCTCCAATGCTGTCACAATGAAGTGTGGCTCTAATCATAGAAATGGTTTAAATTTCTGTTGCACAAGTTGGTTGATGATTGGGACCATTTTTTCTCCATGATTTTTTTCCAGTGAGTAGCAGGCCAATGCCAATGTTGGACCTGATCAGTTTGTAAATAAATGGAATGACACTCTCAAATTTGACTACTTTAGTTACAGCGGGACCACCAAAGACTCAATCAGAAATGCCAAACTAGAGTTGTTCCCTGTGAGGTTTCACTGGATTATAAGACCATGTGGTTTTTCTATTCAAAAGCAATATGCCCTCCCATAGCTCTCCTAGACTAAAAATAGTTCCACTCCCCATTTCTCAATTTATTTCAATGCTTTCTTTCTACTGTAGAGCCATCTCTTCTACTTCTATTTTAGCTCCTGACACTGGGAGTTATGCAAAATCACTTTACAAAGCATATACTAGTAGATATACCTTTCTACATATATAAGAGCATTTTCACAGAGAAGGTAAGAGGTAGAAAGCCACTGTTGCAAAATAAATTTCTGGGTTTATTCTAGTGTCAAGTGTGTTAATATATAATAATATTACTTTGTTCTTAAGAATAAAACTTTATTGAAGAATTATATAATTTTAATATTTTAAGGACGGCTTAAGATACATTTGATTAATCAATTAACACAGTGTCTACTATATAAGGAAAATCAGAGAGCATTACTCAGAGCATCTAAATCCACAACCCACCCAAGGAAGTGATATATTTTAAGATTTAATGTTATTGAACTTTTAAAAAGATAAAAATCTAAATTAAAAATTGAACTGGACATTATTTTCTTAGGGAGAAAAGTCTCTCACCCACCACATGCCCACACACATGATAGGCCTTGTAAATGAGCCCCTGCAATTTGAGAAAGTCTCTTCTAAAATTGGTGACTAACAAATAAGATGGCTTACTGATATTTTCTTTTTCGTTTATGTACTTTGAAGAAACCCCAACTGCTTGCTTCTCATGAAAGTCGTGCAGACGCAAGCTGTATACACTTCCTCTATTTTCCTTGTACAGAAACATATTCAATGAAGTGATAGTGACTGGTTTAAAGTCAAAATAGATCTGGGACGTCCATCTTTGTGGTTTAAAGGGAATGAAAGTATACCCTAATGATTTAAAGTGTGATAATTCCATAGCAATAAGATTTTAGGACGCAACTTAAAATTTGGAACTATGATAGAGTAATACAAAACAAAAAACCTGCGAGCACCATAGAAATCCAAGAAAAATAAGTCAACATGGTTTGGCATGGGTGTCCAACTCAATCACAACACAATCTAAGCGCCTCCCAGGGAGCATGTAACAACCTTCTGCTGGAACACCAGTACCTTTTGACAAGTGAAAAGCAATATGTAAAGGTAAGAGTTCGCCACAAAACAATGGGAAAAAGTCATCTGGGCACCTCAACGAAGCATTACTAGCTTTGGGACCTGAATTTCAAAAGGGACAAGTTTAACACTAACTTGTAGCCTGAACCTCTTACAATTTTTATTTGCAGATATTCGCAGACCCTTAGAGCTAAGTGAGACCTTAAAGATCACTTTTTAATTTGGAAAAATGCAGTGAAATGTCATTACCAAGATCATAAGGAAAATCCATGTTTTTCTACCACACAGCTCGCTAAAATGAGAAAAAGCCCAATTCCAGGTACTAAGTCATTTCTCCAAAGGAGAAGCAACAAAATGCAAAGATTACAGGTATTAACTATTACCTGTGCATGAATATTTTTAGTCTCATGAATTAGTCAAAAGCAGCTTTGAATTTGGTCTCAATCAGCAGCCTTTATAAAAATTATGTTATTGAATTAGCTCTGCACACTCCCTTTCCATTGTTACTGGGCACCAACATAAAATTAAATATACAAAGCTTGGGCAGAGGCAGTTTTGTGAATATCAATCAATGGAACTATTCAAAATAATAACCTGAAAAGGACTTGACGTCCTCTAGTGGTGAAATGGAAACTTATTTCCAAGACAATTATTTTTTTCAGTTCTCACTTATTACCTCTGGCGATTGAAAAATATATGTGAAAGAACTGTTCATCCTGAAGAAAAAAAAATTCACCACAAGGCAAGTTATTTGACTACCTTTGAGGAGGAGATAAATATATGCTGAAGGACATATGGTTTTTAAAATGTTAGATTTATATAGTACCTTTCAATATTCTTAACAAATATCTTGTCTTACAGGCAGTATAACACTAATGTTCAACCCATCTTTGATACACACACATACATATGTATGTAATTATGAACACATTATGGGTGTTATTTTAATAATTATCTGAGATTCTAATATAAATTGCTCTGCAATTAAACCAGTCTTTGCACAGGGACACTAAAACTAAGACATTTAGGAATGGACTTTACCTGACAAGAACTAGATCTAAAAAGGGGATAAAATAGATCCTTCAACAAATGTTGCCTCCCTGGGAAAAAACCACCTCTCTACAAACTTGTGATTGTTTAAAAAAAAGAAGACTTGCAGCAGTTGGATGTGTATGTGAAATATGTCCATAAGAATAAAGTACTGCATTGAGGTCCTATGTGTACAGGTCACATGTTTTAAATATATGGAAAACTTAAGCTGTTAAAATCCAGGCAATCTGCACTTATTTGATCAAAATATTGCTATCTGGATTTTAAAAAATATATTTTCTCCTTTGCTCTTTATTTGGCCCCTGCTCACACAGGTGCTTCTGAACACTAAAAACATTAATAGTAATCAAGGGCTAGAGGGGAAAAAAAACACCACAGAAAGATGTGGGCCAGAAATAAGTTTTAGGTAAATTATAAAGAACAGTTATTCAAAAGGCCAAGTAAAAACTGTCCCTTGGAACTTGAAGTGTCTAGGCAAAGATATGAAACAACTGTTTTCTGTGAAGAAGATGGCAGCCAATTAAATTCCCATTTTCATAAAAGAAACTATTTCACTGACAGCCACATGGTTGATCTGTATGTCAATTGTTAGAAACCTTGGTTCATTAGCCTGCCCAGGCATTGAATAGGCTAGTTTGCAATTCACTCATATATGAACAAGTTGTTCATGGCAGGTTCTAAAAAGTATTTTGCTTTTTGTTTGTTTAGCACAAATGGGCGTGTATTCACTACCTTGAACAATTTTGTTTCAGAAGCACCATTTACATTCGCAGTGAGGACGCTGCCCTCCTGTTGCCCTCAGTTGGGTGAGTCTAACCCGGGGCACCCAGTTCATCAAGTTCTCTAAAGCAATTACAAAAGCATCTCCCTTAGCCACCCTTTCCCCACCCCAAGCCTAAATAATGATCTACAAATCTTTCAAACCACTCTCCTGGAAATAGTATGACTTCAACGTAAACAAGTTCAAGACACCTTGTCGGACTAAACCGCGGGTATTTTGGCTGGAGGGATGAAGTCATTAGACTTTAGGTGTCCCAACTCTTCCAAGCAGAGCAGATACTATTATAGCTTTTCTGGACCTTTCACATTAAAATAAGCACGCCATTTAAATCAATAATACCTTTTGGTAGGGTGGGGTGCGGGGGGGGGGGTGAGTCTTACATTTAGGAAACAGTTGTTTCCGATTATGTATGTATGTAAAGCAGCAAATGCGTTGCAATCTGAATTTCTTCTAAAAATAAGAAACTGCCTCACCCCCCCCCCCTTTCAAGTGTAGGAAGGTACCAGAGTTTACCGGCCAAGAACAGAATAAAAGAAGAGGGGACTAGGAGAGAGGGGCGGGTTTGCAAGACAGTGTCTCCAAAAGAACCTATCAGGAGCGCAAAAATCGTCCACCTATAGGATGTGGGGTGCGGGGGAGACGCGAGCGCCGTCCCCGAGTGTGCTGCGGAGGCTGTGGGGGTTGGGGGCGGTCCCCAACACAGAGCCCTTGGGGCTGAACCACCCTTCTCACCCAGGGTTGGTGTACGGACTTGGAACACGAGCTCAGAGGACCCTTTCAAGTCCCGTCTGAGCACGTCGAGCCCCCACTCGCTGGTCCCCACCATCCAGCAACCAGCCCCTGCCCTCCTGCGCCCGCGACCTCAGTCTTTCTGGGACGCGGGTCGGAACTGCGGACCCCAGGGCGGGGGACGGGCACGGCTCACCGCATGTCCCCCGCGCCCTTCAGCACCGTCGTCTTCAACGCACACAGCCCCGAGGAGCTGAGTGTGACCCCGGCACGGGGGAGGGGGGAGGAGAGGTGCCCAGGAACGGAGAATCCTGCCCCTCGCACCTGGCCCAGGACTTTCCGGCTGGTTGTTTGGTTTGGGGTATACGATTTCCCCATTCAACTCGGCAGGTGGGAGGGGAGCAGCCACCGTTTCTCCATTTCCTCCTCCCGCCCGCGCTCCCTGGCGCGTTTCCACCTGTTGTGGGAAAGTCGCGGTGAAGCGCCAAAGGGCGACCGGAACCGGGCCCGCGGCACTCGGGCACCTCCGGGCCGGGCGGTGGCGGAGGGCCGGGGGACTGTGCGCTCCGATCCCGGGTGCGCAGAGATCGGGGCGGCCGTTCCCCGCCGCGGCCCCGCGCGGGCAGAAGAGGGGATCGCCGGCGCCCCGCGCGAGCCCACCCACCGGTTTGCTGGCCCCTGCCCCGCCCGCTGGACCCCCGCCTGCCCGCGCTGCGCAGTCACCTGTTTCGCTCTGCACAGCGCCATCGCCATCGCTGCCCCTGTGGCTGTCGCCGCCAGCTCCTAGCTCCGCCATGGTGCTCGGATGACGCGTCCCGAGAGCCGCTCCGCCCTCTTCCTCGGCTTGGCTCCCGCCGGCCCCCGCCTCTGGGGCCCGCAGTCCAGACAGGTGAGCGCTGTCGGAGGGAGGAGGCGCGAGCGCAGGCGAGCAGGAGAGGCCTGGGACCCGGCGCGCCCCCTCGCGGGCAGGTGTGGCGTGGCAGCGGCTCTCACTTGGACGCCACAGGGTCTGGGCTGCGAGAGCTGCGGGCGGAGCCAGGCACCTGGCCCCGAGCTCCTGGCCCCCACGCCGCCCACTCCGGGAGGTCTGGAGCGGGGTCGGCGACTCTGAGTGGCTCCAGGATCTGGGACAGAAGAAAGCAGATCAGCCCAGGTGAGAGGAGGACATCGGGACGCCCAGTTCCACCATGAACTTTGAAGCAGCCAGGTCAGTTTTGAAGTTCATAGTGACAGGGCAAAAAGAGTACGAGGCCACGTGGAAAGCCGAAGTACACAGGCGGGATTCCAAGCTGGGATCCGGCCTGGATCTGCTTTTCAGGACGCCATTGCTGCTGACCAGTCTTCTCACCGGGCCTATGTGTCTGGCGAGCCCCAGGGCATACAAGTTAGTGAAACTTGTGCCCAATGATGTGGCTTTTCTTATTCTTGGCTTCTCATTAGTAACTACCTTGTGACTTCCGTCCAGCTTGCTCAGGAAGACCAGGAAAAAGGCAACATGCAACAGTTTCTCTCTCTCTCTCTCTCTCTCTCTCTCTCTTAAAGAAACAGATTATTAAGTGAGGAGATACCAATTTCTGCTCCAACAGACAAGTACAGGATAGCAACAAAATGCTGAGGGGGAAATATGGCCTGCAAAAAAAATGGAAACATGAGGAACAAAATTGAGCAGCAACCAGTTCCATCTAGCTACACAGAAATGCACTCCCACAGCCTGGGCTGGTTGAACAGAACCAGAAAGCTCCAAGCAGCTTAAAACCCTCTTAAGGATTTCAGCAGAATCTATTGGATGCCCAAGAGTGCCTGAGAAGTGTTGGATTTCTTGCTAAAGTGACAATCGCCACCGTTCTTTAATGAAAAACCTGCCACTCTGAGCCTAGGAGTGGACTGCTTTTATTTGGTTTACTGGTTCACTAGCTAAGTAGAGGATTTGATTAAGAGACACTTCACCGTGGTGTACTTAGGGATTTTCCCATAATGCCATTTCTACAGTGGATTAGGCAAACTGATCACATTCAAATCACTCGTATCAGACTTCTAATAAAAATAAAGCACCAGATTTAGGGGGGGGGGTGGTTAAGGTAGTTTTAAACCTCAGCTTGGGTCCAAGCAAAGGTTATTTTTTACTACATTAAGTCATCAGAGTGTAAAATGCTGCGAACATCAGAAAGAGTCTCTTAGCTGAATTTAGAGAGGTGAACTCTGGAAGAACCTTGGGAAAGGGAAGTGATTGATTTTCAACCTTCTGATTTACTACCTACTAAAGTAAACTAGGAGTACTCTCTCTGACCTCCACCCCAAATTAAGACTTAGTGTTTATTTTTCTGTGTTCGTGTTTTTGTTTTTGGTGTGTGCTTCACCCTTCTCCCATTCTTTTGCTAATTTGTTTTCATCTGTCACCAGTTACACAGAAACACACCGAAATCCTGCCCTTAGGCCCTGTATAGACTGTGTTCCAAATTTAATGTGGCGTCTGTAACAAGGACTGTTACATGAAAATGCAGGAATGGGTGACATCTGTTAAATGTCATACACCATCACGTTGTACTGTGTGTTGTACTTTACTTAGAACACGGAAGCCATCTGTCTTGAGCTCCCACCTCCATCTCAAAATCTCTCCCATTCATCACCGTTCCCCTTTCCAGGGGGAGGTGCTGGAACTCCTAAAGCCATCTGCTCCCCTCCTGCCTCCTTTGAAAGCTCAATCTTTCTTCTCCCTACTCCCAATGGATTCTCCATTCAGGGATTCTACCCCAACAAACACATTCAGGACTCTCTGATTCTGAAAAATTTCTTCCCTCAACTTGCAACTCTCCCGAATCTATTGTCATAATTTTGTTCACCGAAGTTAATAAACATGTGGACTCTGGTGCCATTATTGTCTTATTATCTTTGTTTAACCAAGTGTAGTCTTTCATGTCTAGGAAAACTTTCCAGGGCATTAAATCAAATTTTTAATCTGTCATCCCCCTAGATTTTTTTCACTCTATCAACTGATCATCTTCCTCTTGGCTTACATCACTGTCCTGGTTTTTCTTTTTTCTTTTTAAAATATATTTTATTGATTTTTTACAGAGAGGAAGGGAGAGGGAATAGAGAGTTAGAAACATCGATGAGAGAGAAACATCGATCAGCTGCCTCCTGCACACCCCACACTGGGGATGTGCCCGCAACCAAGGTACATGCCCTTGACCGGAATCGAACCTGGGACTCTTCAGTCCACAGGCCGACGCTCTATCCACTGAGCCAAACCGGTTAGGGCTGTCCTGGTTTTTCGAATTTCTCTGTGGTTAGTCATTTTTCTTCTCTACTGACTTAAAATTCCTCCTCCTTTTCAAACCACCCCAAAACCACCCTCCTCCCAAAATTGTCGGCCACAACCTTTCTCTCTCACAACTATCACTTAATGTTATCTCCATCCAGGTTGACCCCTAGATACAGAATATATACCCCTGACCTCAGTCCTGACTTACTACCTCTAAGTTCTCAATGGTCTCTGCCATTTCTATCATTGAATCATCCTGCCACTAATTCATCATGTCCAAACCAGCTCCCCTTCCAAAATTGCCTGTGTTTGAATTCTTCTCTTACATAAACTCAACATCTAGCCTTTCCTCCCATTGTCACTGCTCAAATCATAGTTCCCAAATCTTGTCAATTTATTTTAATCTCACCTTCTCAATTCCTATTACTCTTACTCCTACTAGAACCCTCCTTCACATCTGTAACACTCTCTGAGCTGTTCTGTCCAATTTCTGTTCCCTCTAATTTACCCAAAACAATTTCACCAGATTAATCTCACACACTACTGCTTTACACATACACCTCTTGCTCAAAAACCTTAATAGATCCCCCATTTCTACATAATTAAATACACTCCACTTTCCTCCCTGGTCAACTCCAATCACACTGAGCTCTATCTCATTTTCCACCTTTCATCTTTATAATTCATGTTTCCAGCCAAATATGAGTTAAATGAGTCAACTGGGGGGGGGGGGGGAGAGGGGTAATGTAATATAAAAATTGCTCACTTTCTCCAGAACACTTTGCAAATCCCTGCTTTCTGCCTTTGTTCTTGGTGCTGTGCCCTGATTGACTTCCCTGGTTCTGACTTAATAATTCTTTCCTTCTAAGGCCCAGGGTGAGGTCTGCCTCCTCAATGAAGCCTGTTCCACCTGCCCATGCTCCCAGCAAGCTTGTCCTCTGAACCTCTCCAGGGGCTTCTGGACTTACCCCTCACCTAGCCTTTAACATAGACGAGGTGTGAGTTGTTATTGCGAATTTGTCTCTTCAATCTGATATGAATTACTGGTGGCAGAGGCTTTGTCTTCTATTTCTCTCTAGGGCAGTGATGGCGAACCTATGACACGCGTGTCAGAGGTGACACACGAACTCATTTTTTTTGGTTGATTTTTCTTTGTTAAATGGCATTTAAATATATAAAATAAACATCAAAAATATGTCTTTGTTTTACTATGGTTGCAAATCTCAAAAAATTTCTATATGTGACATGGCACCAGAGTTAAGTTAGGGTTTTTCAAAATGCTGACACGCCAAGCTCAAAAGGTTCGCCATCACTGCTTTAGGGTATCTATAAAGTCTGGCGTTATCAATGATATTTTTACAAATGGCTGGTGTTCTTGATGACATATGTGTTGCCTGTATTCTAAATTTAAGGGGTATCATGTATATCTCTCCTGCTGCTACAGTGCCTCACACATAGCAGGCATCCCCAGTGGGTTAGCAACAATTCCTCATTGCCAAGCGTTTTTTGTAATGGTTTAAGAATGAATGAAACAAAATATGCAATGATAGGATTTGGAGAAAGAGATCAAAATGTGCTTAAAAAGAAACACTGGATCTACTTTCCCCGGCAAATTCCGGTTTTGTTTCTTATAAGACTGTGCACCGCCCAGGTGTGTAACTGCTGTCACCAACCGTCTTTCCAGGCTCAGCTCTGGACTTCACTTCTCCAGGAAGCTTTTCTTGATCCCCTCCAGCAGTCAGATCACTACAGCACTTACTGCATGTATTGTAGTTTCTGCTTTGTCTCGATTTCACCACTGACAGTGAACATCGCGGAGAACTGTGTCGTTTGTGTACCATACTGTACTCACCCAGTGAGTTCTTAATGACTGCTTTGAGTGAATGATAATAGATAACAATAGCAGGCAAGAGAGGTGTGCTTAGTATCTGCTAAGCATCGCAGTAAGCACCTCCTCTGCATTGTTTTATTTAAATTTTACAACAACCCCATGAGGAAGGTAGACTGTTTTCCCCTCTTCAGATGAGGAAACAGACTTGGTGAGGTTCATCGGCCCAAGGGGGAAAGGCAAGTGGTAGTTTTGCTCCAGGCCTATGTGCTTAGACTCTTGCTACACTGAATGAACAACGAATGGTAACCATCTTACTATCATCACTACGGAAAGGAGCTTTCCATTTCTCTCTCCGGGTACCACTTTGAATAAGGAGGTGGGACCTGATGGTGTCATCTGTAGAGCTTTTAAAAAGATCTCTGGGCCCCTTCCCAGACCAATAAAAAGTTTCTCTAAGATGGTGGCATCGGTATTTTTAAAAAGCAATCAGGTCACTTTAATGTGAAGCTGGGTGTACGATCTGCCGTAGATTGATGCCAAAGGCCTTTCAAGTGAAAACTTTCATGAAACTTGGGCCATAATGGAACTGCCTTCTTGTGTGACTAAGACCCAAAAATGATGTCTGGGAATGTATTATGAACCATGTAGGGATAGAGGAACATTTGATCACGAAGATTGGTTACAGCGAGGGCCCCCGCAGAAGACTATCATTAAAGAGTTGGTTGAGTCTGGTTGGCGTGGCTCAGTGGTTGAGCGTCAACCTATGAAAGAGGAAGTCACAGTTTGATTCCCGGTCAGGGCATATGCCCGGGTTGCTGGCTCGATTCCCATGTGGGGCATGCAGGAGGTAGCAGATCAATGATTCTCTCTCATTATTGATGTTTCTATCTCTCCCTCTCCCTTCCTCTCTGAAATCAATAAAAATATATTTTAAAAAATATCCTCACTCCTTGGGTGAGGATGAAAAAATAAAATAGTTGGTTGAACATGGGTAGCTTGATCCTATTTACGGTCTAAAAGAAGCACCTAACCATTATTATTGGGCAGATGAACTGTGGCTTCATAAAGAAGTTACCCCTGCCTAACCTGTTTGGCTCAGTGGATAGAGCATAGGCCTGCGGACTGAAGGATCCTGGGTTCAATTCCAGCCAAGAGCATGAACCTTGGTTGCGGGCACATCCCCAGTAGGGGGTGTGCAGGAGGCAGCTGATCAATGTTTCTCTCTCATTGATGTTTCTAACTCTCTATCCCTCTCCCTTCCTCTCTGTAAAAAAATTTAAAAAAAAAGTTACCCTGTATTTCAGTATGAATGAAATGACTTGCCACTTAATTTACACTTCATCTCCCTCAAAATTTCCCACAGGGTGCAAGGGGACAGGGCAGCAATCTGTCCTCAGGATTGGGAAGTAAAACAAAGATGCAGCTATATTGTTGCAAATATCAAATGACAAAATACTGGTGAGATCTTTCTGAATAATCGAATACCTAAATGGGGACATCTATAATAGTGTCAACTATAAAAATAAACTTTAAAAAATATATATGCTCTGGCTGGTTTGGCTCACTGAATAAAGCGTCGGCCTGGGGACTGAAGTCCCAGGTTCGATTCCGGTCAAGGGCATGTACCTTGGTTGCAGGCACATCCCTAGTAGGTGGTGTGCAGGAGGCAGCTGATCGATGCTTCTCTCTCATTGATGTTTCTAAATCTCTATCCCTCTCCCTTCCTCTTTGTAAAAAATCAATAATATATATATACCTGGATTTTCACATAGAAATAAAGATGACTTGGCAGTGCCCTCTGCAGTCCCAGATCTGTCTCTTGCTTCAACAGTGTTTGGCCGGAACAGATGCAGGGACACCCCTTCTCCCAGCCTCCGGCCACTCTCCTGCATCTTATCAGTCACCACCTTCAGAACCACCTCCGGGACCAGCAACACACTGTTTGTTTGTTTTTCTACCTTAACTCCTTATTGCCGAACAACCATGAGCTCCCAAATTCCTCCACCGAGGTGGAGGCTGCGTTCAACCGCAGGGCCAACCTGCATCTGCGGGCCCCCCACACCTACCTCTCTCTGGGCTTCTATTTCCACCAACGATGTGGCTCTCGAGGGCATGGGCCACTTCTTCCATGAGTTGGCGGAGAAGCCGAGGGTGCTGAGCGTCCCTTAAAGTTGCAAAACCAGCGTGGAGTCCGCATTCTCCTCCAGGACCTGCTGAAGCCTCCCCAAGATGAGTGGGCAAAACTCAGGGCGCCATGGGAGCCGCCCTGGCCTTAGAGAGGACCCTGAACCAGGCCCTTGTGGAGCTGCAGGCCCTGGGTTCTGCCCGCAGACTTTCACCTCTGTAACTTCCTTGAGAACCACTTCCTGGGTGAGGAGGTGAAACTTATCAAGAAAATGGGCTACACCTGGCCAGCCCCCAGGCTGGGCTGGGCTTACCCTCAAGCATGACTTTGGAGCCCAGAGGCCTTTGAGGGGCCCCTCTGCGTTCCCCTGGTGTCTGCCTTTTGCCTGAGCTTCTCCCTGAAACTACTAGTCATTCTTTTAACCACCCTGAAGCCCTCTCCCATGCATTGAACCAAATGAAACAATAAAGCTTTTTGCAGCAAAAAAATATACTTAAAAAAAATGACTCCTGTTTTATCAAAGATTGTTACATATGGGCCAAGTGAACAGCTCTGTATTATTTTTATCTTGCATACTAAACAGTTTCCTCTGTATTCAAGAAATTTGTTTATCTCATTGATCCATCAAAGAACTTCAGACTTCATCCTTTTAATACAGGCAGGCTTATAAAATATAATATTCAGCTTACAATAAAATATTTCCCTCAATATGAGAAATTAAAAGGCAGTGTTCTCCACTGAGATGCTGTTTGTAGGCCCCTTGAGATACACAATAGTCATTCAAGATAACTCAGGGCTTTGAGAAAAATACAGTGACTTTCTTTAATTTTCTTTTTTCTTTTACGTCTTTCTGAACCACTCTGTTGCCATGAGGAAGAACTTGGAGATCAGTTTTCTTCGATTACTTGAGTAGAAGACAGATTCTATTTAATGTTATAGCTGAAGAAACAACTAGAAATTTAACATAGTAGTTTGGCTAAACAAAATGAGAACTATTTAGAATTTATCAAAACAGTATGTTGATAGTCTTTTTTACTTTTTAAAGTAAATATGAGACAATGGATAGCTTTAGAACAAGCTAACTTTACTATGATTCAGGCATGTGCAACTGGTACAGTTCAGTAGTAACAAAAATGACTCAAACCAATGTACTATAGGCCAGAAACTTAAGTTACAAAATATATCAATATTACAATTAACACAGATAAGTATAAACCATTGCTCAGATTCTGCATATTAAAAAAAACACACCATAAACTTTATGCAACAATTGAAATTATGCATTTCTACTCAGATTATTAGAGCATATTACAAACACACATAAACCTAAAAAGTTGTGGTCACATTTTGGTTTTGTTCCAGTGATGCACAATCACATGAAATGTTACATCCGTTTTGTGTGAAATGAACATTTGGCTGAAGTCTAGTCAGTAGCTGCTGAGTTCAAAATATTTCCATTAAAATGTTCAGAGTAAAATAATCCTAAACATCCTAGTGAGAGTCCTTACAAAAAGTCCTTATGAATTATAGAAATAGAAGCATTTAGGAAATTTCAGTGTACTTTGTCTATTTTTTTTTTAACACGAGTAAACAAATACTGGGTTTAAAGTGCAGCTTCTTTCTCCTCTCCCTGGGATTCTCCCTCCTTCGAAGATCAGTTCTGTGTTGTTAGGATCTCCAGGGAGGTTGGAAACAAAGGAGTGACAGTCAAGTCTGTTTGTCTCTCTGCTTGTCCCGAAAGTCAGTGATGGCCTTCCACAGTGTGCAGAGCATCCCTCCCCTGTTTAAAGACACAAGAACATGGGGAAGGGAACAGTTCATTCAAACACTGCCCTTGTAAAAGAAAAGTGACTGCTTAGCTTTCAAACTGCTCTGATCAGAACATGAAGATCCCAAAGTCTTCTTAGTCATTATGTGTTCTTTTTGTATCTATTTTCTCATCATCCCTCCATGCCTTTCCTCTCCACTCCCACAATCTACCAGGTCCCAAAGCAAAAAAGTTTTCAGCATTTTTAAAATGTCTTTGTTAGACAAAGATGGGCCGGTGTGAGAAAATTATGCATATGCTTGGCCAGATAAAAAAAAAATATTACAGGAAACTGTATCAGATTATACCAGGTATTTAGATGGCAAATCAGCACCCCATCCTAATATTTCCAAGTATGGTACAATCATGAACAAAATGGAGGGATTGGTTTAAGGCAGCTTTAGAATAACTGCATGGTCTTGGTCTGATACATTATCAAAAATATTCTTCCAGTTGCTTTGTATTTACTAATATGGAAATATTGGTTATTAAGCTTCTCAATAATAGTCTGGTCCAACCAACTCAGTTTACTCAGAGCAACTGAGAACCAGAGAGGTCGGCCCAGGATTGCAGGGACCCACACTTCCTGATCTCAGCCCAGGACTCTTGCCATCATGACAACTGAACAGAAAGAAAAGTGATACCTTAGTCTCAGGCATTTTAAGTCATCACGTGTAACATAGTGGAGAACATCCACTAGTGAATAATCCTCAGCCAAAAACTGTGGATAAAGTAATATATGCATAAACATTAGATGTTTTAGACACCTTTAATAGCAAACTCTATCCATAATGTAAACATTGGCTATAATTAAAAATGAATTTAAAAGCAAATCCACTAAAAATATAACCTTCTGGAATTATTAGTAGAAAGTTCCCCCCATGACAAAATAATTACAAAGAGATACATCCATGACTTCCAAATGCAGGAAGAGTATAAGCAACACAGAATTTCTAAATGGACGTCTAATTACATCTGCTGCTCATAAGATAATGGTTGTCTTTAAGAGGTTTGCTGCTGGGTAGCTTTATTTTTCTCAAGTAGATAAGAAGTGTTCCAGAAAAAGTAGTGCTTACACTTAGTACTTTTCATGTCTCATAAAAGGTACTTTCAAATAATTATTAGAAAATCAGAGTCCTGAATTTAAACTGAAGCTTTTAATTTTAATTCTAAAAAAAGGGGGCAATGATTTAGAGGATTATCAGTTGCTATCCTTAATTAAGATTTGAGTCTCAGGAAGAGGGATATTTTGGAGAACTTGATTGCATGCATTCAAGTTCTTGCCTATGCAAACAACGCTCTTGCCTATGCATACTTTCCACAGGCAAGAGAGTTGTTTAAATGTACGTAGCGTAAGTTGTTAAATGCAGATTTCTAAGGAGACCCTACATTTATGGACATAAATTATCAAGTCAAAAGAAAAGACATCTTTATTCATAGTTATTTTTAAGATTTAAATATAAAACTGAAATCAATGTAATACTGTATTAAGGGACCCTTTCTATAAAATAATAAAAATATAACCTTTTATTGTGTGAATATATGTATACATATATGTAGTCTTAAACATAAACAAATGCTATTCATGCTGATTACAAAGTCCATAAGGAGCAGAGAAGAATTAGGTTATTATAGATATAATATGGCTTATACAGGAAGTGTTCCTGATGTAAGTTCACTAAATAGATCTATTTTATTACATAAAGAGCCAATGCCCAGTGGAGTTTAATAATGTCACAAGAGAATTAAAAAGTTAATACACAAAAGAGAGAATTATTTTAGTTCTGTCTGATTTCTACACTTTTCATTTAAAAAATATAAAATTCCTTAGGAGTCCTGGACCACAAAGATGATTGTTTGCATATTCTACACTTGAATGATTTCCCCTTCTTGTCTGTCCACCCAATACATACCTATTTATGGTCCAGTTTATTCCTACATACTCACCACCTTTTCAAAGCACCTTCCCCAACCTCTCCCTCCCTCTGTCTCATAACATCTGATAACATTTCTTTCACAGAACTTACCAGAGCATCATTATACTTTTATCTGTGGAGTTATCTGATTATTGTCTGCCTACCCTAGTCTATAAACCTTAGGAGGGCAGCGCGGGGTCTGAGTTGCTCACCAGTGTATCCCCTGTGCCTAGTGGACACTTAACATTATGAAATGAAGTGACATAATGCTTGTCCCACAGTTTTCTCTACCTGACTTATAGTGTCGTCATCAGCTCCATTTTCTCTCAGCCAGTCAGTAAGTTTAGAATCTTCAGTAGTTCTGCCAGCGGTTGAGCGATGTGCAGGTGATCTAGGAATATCTAGGAGAAATTGGGGGAAAGGGAGCATTCTTAGCTTCACCTAAGAGAGGTCATTAATACTTTAAAAGATTTTGCTCTAAATAATTAATAGAAACAATCAAGATTGGCAGTATGAACTATACATAAAATGCTTAAAGAGTATTTAATCTACTAAGAAATGGAGAGTCAGAAGCAAGAATGTAATGATACTCCCACCTTTAACTTTCATATCAATTTTATAGTTTCTTAGAATAAACTTGGTGTACCAAAATTGTACTGTTTTTCATGCAACTAAGATGAGTGTAATTAACCAGATAATTATAGTAATCTTTTCCCACTATTTGCAATATGAAAAAAGCTAGAATACACAGAATACAAATGTAAAATGACAACAGTATTATTTTCTTCTAATCATCTCATTGTGAAATCTTTAAAAAGAATAAAGAAAAAAGTAGAGAGCCCTATTTACTCAATAATTTATAATTTCAGGAAAAGATGGCTATGAATCATCTTATTTTTACTGCACTTATAAGAAATGATAATTTGCTACAATTAAGAATTAAAAGCAATCTCTATTTGTAGTTGTGGTACAAGTAACAGATGCTGACTAAGCCATGAAATGAAGCTGCCTGCTGGCTTTGTTTCCTGTGGCAGCCTGGTTGAACAGTTTCACTTTAAAATTTTCTGCTTATTCACCTATTGGTTGGGACTTAAGCTTCAGGTGTTTGATTTCTTGGTCCTTTTCTTCAATAGCATAATGAAGGAGTGCTTGTAATTCTTTCTCTTTCTGAACCAATGCTTCCAGTAACCTGCAGAAGAAAATTATAGTGACTGGCAAGATAATAAAGCTGGAGCAGCCAGAGTGACCTTCTATTCGAGGGCTTCTCAAGCTACAGTGAGCAGACACCCCTGGCATTTCATTGAAATGCAGATTCTGATCCAGTAGCTCTGGGAGGTCTGGGATTCTGCATTTCCAAGGAGCTCCCAGGTGGTACTCCTGTTGCTGGTCCACAGATTCCATGTTGAGCAGCAAAGCTCTAGGAGGGTGTGCTTCCAGACCAGAATTCAAAACCTCCATCCCAACTGTCTGCACAATCTTCAGAGATGTTGTTCTAGCGTTTCTTTTATGACCATAAATGGCCAAAAAAAAATTATACTGTATCTGTTTAGTTTAACAGATCTTTATTTTACATGTATGGCCCCTTATCAAAAAAATGTTGGTCAATATGGGTAATACAATAATCAATGCAAAGGAGAAAGGTGGTCATTTTTTAAAACTATGAATATTTGAGAAGTAACTATAGGTGAGGTCACCTGTAGTATCTGGCACCTGATTCAACAAATGTTACTGATCATTGTGGTTGTTACTATTATTCCTCTCCCTTCTAAAGGAGTGGCGAAGGTAAAAGGATAGCTGTGTTCCTGGTACATTCAGTTCCTAGTTGGCATCTAATACATTTTCCAAAGAAACAAGGAGAAACTAAGGTATCATTTATACCATGGCCCTCACCCATGGAAGGTTTGCCATGCAACTGAGAGCCAGCTGATAACCTACTTGCCTTTTCTAACACTGTTCTCTGTCAAAACATCCCAAGTGACTAGATTAGGAATTTAGATTAGGAATTATAATTTAAGAAATATACTTATTCATAAGATTATCAGGATAAATTGTTGCATACACTACAGCTCTTAGAAAACTGCATTTCCTTTTCTGAGCATTGATAGATTTAACTCAGAACCAGATTCTTTTGTTTCTGAATCGGCTATCACGTTCTGAAAGGCAGCACAGCACTTAGGGCAACTGAAAGACAGCTCTGGGAACGTCCAGGTTCACCCTGTACTTCCTGTGCAAACTTGGACAAATTACTCCACCCTGCTGGGCTTCAGTTTTGTCATTTGTTAAAAGGTAAAAGGAAAATTTCCTGGAAGAATTACTGTGAGCATTTAATGAGACAATGTAGCTAAAATGCTTGGCCTTTAATAATGGCTATTCTGTTGCCTGCTGCCGTCTCAGGCCCTGGAAAAGAGCCCTCCCAGGGCTCAGGAAGGGTTCTTTCCTGACCCCCCCCCCCACTTCCCTTTTTCTACTCCCAGCAGGACACACAGAACTGTGGCCCTCGGGTAGGAGAAAGGAACCTTGTAGAGTAGGCAGGGGAGGCAAATAAAAGGAAAACAAATGGGGGGGGGGGGTGCAGCCAGAGAAGGCATTTGAGGAAGGCAGGTTATTTACAGTAATCGGTGCACAATTAGACGGAATTAAGAACTGAAAGCAGAGGGAGGGAAGGATGAAGGGAGATTTTTAAAAAATATATTTTATTGATTTTTTACAGCGAGGAAGGGAGAGGGATAGAGAGTTAGAAACATCGATGAGAGAGAAACATCGATCAGCTGCCTCCTGCACACTCCCCACTGGGGACGTGCCCGCAACCAAGGCACATGCCCTTGACTGGAATCAAACCTGGGACCCTTGAGTCCACAGGCTGACGCTCTATCCACTGAGCCAAACCATTTAGGGCTGAAGGGAGATTTTTATCTACTCCAACAGGAATGATATTCAAAGACATGGATAGCAAGCTCAGTATGAACTTTTAACTTGGCAATTTTTTGGTCTGGTGTATATTTTTGTCTTTCTTGTTCATGTATATGTATGGAATAGTGATAGTATCGTCTTATTGTTTTCTCAAAGAGCACAGTGAAATTTTCTAGAATTTAACCTAATGTTATCCAGATTCTATTATTTCCTTTTCATCTTTAAAACCAGAACCTAACATTGGAAGCAAAGTATTGATAGGCCACCTCATTGGTCCCAAATCCATCTCTCAAAATTATTTATTTTCAGCTATATCCAGTCCATCAGTTTTATTTTTACTTTGTCTTCAGTTCCATTAGTAGGGGAATCCTTAGGAAACCAAGGCATTTGTTGCCTCCGTTCCAGAAGTTTGGCAAGGAACTGTGAACTTTTTAATTCAGATGGGTGGGGACAGGTAATTCCAGAATTGTAGACTAGGAAAATTAGATAACCATTCAGCTCCTCCTGAGTTAGATTTGAACTAAATGCATTACTGTCCCCCCTCTCTGTGTGAAGTTAATTATCCTCAGGACATTTTATGTAAGCAAATGTTTAAATGTAAGTAAATGTGGACGAAAGGGGCCACTTGCTAACCTGACAAGCTCAGGGAAGGCCTGCATGGCAGTCTTGCAAACTCAGAGACCTAAAGTAACCACAAAAGATGGTCTGAAATTAAACTTTAACTAAAAGCAGTGACCTCCTAGGCCGGTATCTTCTCTGACAAGGTCAACCTTTACCTTAAGAGAGCCTATCTGTCTTTTTGCACCTGTGATAACATATCCTTGAAATGTCAGGGTAACTTGAACTTCCCTTTTTTTCCAGACCCCTCAGGCCACAAACAAATGCCCTGGGCACCAGGACAGGAGACCATAAATTCCTTCATTGTTATTGTTATCATGTTAATTGTTGACTTTTAACTATCCTGCACCCACCTAAGTATGTGTCTATCATTTTACTTTTTATCCAATCCCAGAGGTCCCCTCCTCCCCTCCACCTTTGCTTTCTCCTGCCTCTCTAATCTATCACCAATGGATTTCATGTAACCCATCTACATCTTCTTTTATTGCAATGTATAAAAGTAGGTGAAAAACCGCCATTCCCTGGAGCATTATCCCAATACACTGAGATTCTACTTTCCAAGCAATTGTCGACAGTTTGGCTCAAATAAACTCACAGAAATTCTTTACAGGTTTGAATGTTTTTATGTTAACATAAAACATAAATTCTAAAGCCATTTTGTTACTTTTCCCACTTAGTATTATTGATCTAATAATCAAGAGCTGGATAAACCTGATTTACTTTCATCGGTAATTATCCTAAGGCAGTGACTCAACTGGTGAGCTGTGAAAATTTTAACACGTGCAATACCTGACTCTTTAGTCAGGGGCACTGATCTGTTTTCCCTTAGATTGTCAAATTAAATAACAAGAGCCAACACAACAATAGCTGTCTGGTGTGAATGATTCAAAACTTACCTATTTTTTGGTGTGCCGCAGAATTTTAGTAATTAGTTTATGTGTGCCATGAGATGGAAAAGGTTGAAAATCGCTGTCCTAAATATAAGATTTCTAACATGAGGGCTACAACCTTTCCTAAAAACACACTAACACTTTTTCTAAGCTTGTTTTGCAATAAATGTACCCCAATATATCAGGTAATATTCAACTGAAAAACAAAGGGCCAGTATAGGCATGACCAGTCCCTGACTGCCGTTGCTTAGGACTTGTGCCACACCAGCTGCCCTCTCTTTAGTCATGGGAAGTGAATGTTGGGCCTCGGCTCACTTTTCCTGGCGTGATGGAGAAGCTGTGGGAGATATTCCTAGAAAAAGATAAAGGAGGCTGATAATCCTGTAGATTTCACATATTTAAGTGTAAATATGTAGAGAAAAAGCATAACTGTGTGGGCTTTTGTGAAAAATGCAATTCCTCCTAATGCAATAAGGAAATGTGGCAAAGCCTAGTCTTTTTACAGAGACGGGCAGATGTGGGCAGCAGGCCTTCAGCTAGCTAATACCCTCAGGAAATGGGTGTGAGGCCTTGAAGAGGGCAGCTGGCGAGGAGCAGCCCTTGGGGACTGCAGATGGCACAAGCATGGTGGACAGAGGGCGGGGACAGGGTGGTAAGACAGGAAACGCAGATGGGCGAAGGAGAGACGGAAATGGCTACATTTAATTTAGGAGAGGCAGGTTCTATTGACAGAAGCCAGGGTATGTAGACAGAAGGTTTTAGGGCCAGAGAAGCAAATATACCAGCTCATTGGTAAATAAAGTAGCTTTATTGTCTGTAAAATTCTGACTGGAAGCCAAGGGCAGAGTGGGGTGGGTGGTTGGACCAAAACAGTAATGAGTGAACTTTCCCCTCCAGAGATCAGCAAGGGGCATAAAAACCAACTCTATTCAGGATTGGAGGACAGAGAGTCAACTAAAGAGAAGTGACTAAAGTTACTACCTGCTGTAATGGATAGAGTATCCTAATTGGATTATTTATTACTTGAGAAAAGGAGGAAATAAGGGACACAATGATTGAGACAGACATGTCAAAGGCCAAAAAGACTCAAACTCTTTTCTATTAAGCAGTAGAGACGGCAAGTAAAGAGCTGGGGAAAACCTCAAAGGACAAGATTGGGGTATGGAAGTCTGAAAGCCACTTGCCCTTTATTCAGAAAGATTTCTATATGCACATCCTAGAAGATATGTATGGAGTTACTTTAACTGTGCAACCGCAATTCATGTTTCTAAATATAGGATGAGTTTTGTGATAGATGCTCCCTCCCCCCAACTGGTGGGCGGAGTATGACGTAACCTGCAGCCCAGAAATACCTGAGTGACTAACCATGTACCTTATATGGACTATACATTGGACCACCAATCCACACCTGCCAAATACCCTAAGCCCTTGTCCTATATCAATGATGGTGAACCTATGACACGCGTGTCTGAGGTGACACGCGAACTCATTTTTTTGGTTGATTTTTCTTTGTTAAATGGCATTTAAATAAATAAAATAAATATCAAAAATATAAGTCTTTGTTTTACTATGGTTGCAAATATCAAAAAATTTCTATATGTGACACGGCACCAGACTTAAGTTAGGGTTTTTCAAAATGCTGACACGCTGAGCTCAAAAGGCTTGCCATCACTGTCCTATATGGACCATACAGTAAGCCACCAGTCAGTGTGCGCCGAGTACACTAAGCCCCCACCCCTTCCCATTCCGCCCCTCAAAAGGCGTGCCCACCTCTGCACGTGCTGCTGTTCTCCCCTTGCGAGACAGCCCGGCAGGTGCTTCTCCTCTAATAAAGCCTGGAGTCCTGGTTTTCGGCCTCTGTCTGATTTTTCATTTTGTATTACTTGTATTAAGCTTGGTATTCAAACTTAACCTTAGAAACATAAACTTCTGAGCAGAAATAAATGTTTTACCTCCCTGGTGAACAATTAGAATTTTCAACTAAGGTTTCTAAATATTTGAAGAACTTTTATTCATTTACTAAAAAAAAAAAAAAAAATTTTTTTCACTGTAATCCCAGTTGCCCACATGTCAACTGTAGCCATCACAGGAAGCTATAAATCATCAAGAGTCAGACCTTGAACTGGCCAACATCTGTGAAGAACAGGAAATATTTACTGTTCACTTAATAACCTGATCGTGTAGGTTCTATGTTATCAAATTCCAAAGAAAAATTAAACTCCAGATAGGACACACCATATTAAACATAAAATAGAATCACACATATAGTCAACTGATCATCCTTTTAAGGTTCTAAAATGCAAAGCTTTTGCACCATTAGTTTTATCTCCTCAAGAACACAGACCTTCCTCTCCTGAAAGAACTTGATATTCCAAATCCTGGGCTTTGCAGAACACGGGCTTTCTGTCTGTCTTTCAGCTATCTGTTGGACGGTACATGCTGCTCCTAGTCTGTGTCCAAGGCAGTCCATGAGGTTACACCAAAGTGACTCCAAAAGCCTCAGTGCAGTGGGTGATAAAGCAGTGGTTAAGGAAAAGGTGCTGGGGGCTTGAATTGGTAGGAACAGAAAATGTATTTGACTAAAGAGACTAAAATAAATCTCTCTCTCTCTCTCTCTCTCTCTCTCTCTCTCTCTCTCTTTCTTTTTAACAAAGAAAGGCTTTAAATCAAGTTTACATGAATGGGATTCAGGAATCATATTTTGTATTTTCTGTGGATCAAACTGTAAAGGAGACCCAAAACACATGCACTTAAAGTCAGAAAAAAGAAACCTACCCATGTCAGAATAGGACTTACCTATTAGTTTCTATTTTCATTCTTCCAAGCTGTACATTCAGTGATCGGTGAGCATTCTGGGAATTGTGGGATACAGTAGAACTGAGCGTGCTCACCCCTGAGGTAGCCACAGCATCTTCAAGGATGGCATGAGGTCTTCGGACAATTCGATTTGGAGGCTGTTCCTCATGGTCATCTTCTGCATCCAAGTCTTCTTGATCTGCTGTATCACTCTCAGACGCAAGGCTAAAATGTGGCCTCAGTTCTGTCAAGCATAATATCAACAACAGTGTTATTAAAACATGACCGATTGCCTTAATTTCTTAATCCATGAATGTCATCTCCCCCGCTGTCAATAAGATTTACATTCCAAACTGATTTTCCAAAAGTGAGGATGGATTTCTGTACAGTAAGTCAGGTCTGTTCTGCCAGTGAATTTGCACAATTCACAAGATATATAAACTCAATGATTTAATTCAAACAGAAGAAATATTCACACCGCACATAAGGTAAATGCTAAAATCAGAAAGGCACTTATATAAAAACAAAAATTTATTTATACAAGTAGAATTCATTTTTTAGATTATATGATATCTGGCAATTACTAAGAAATGAGGAAACAGATATAGAGAGATGATCTAAACAAAAGTAAGTACACAGAATGCTTTTTGCCTGTAGCAGTCAAAATGTAAGGGGATAGGAGGGGGCTACTGAAAACGCCACATGCTTATATTCACTTTAGCAAGACTACCTGAAAGTCACAGAGGTTCTCCCCAAAAGAAAAGCACATTCATACAACATTTTGCCTAGATTTCCTGAGGGCTCACAGACACCCTGAAGCCTGTCCCAAGGGTCCATGAACCACAGATGTGTGGGGGAGAGGGCTCCGGAGGGAGTGATGAAGACCCCATCCCACCACTCCAATACAGCCACTCTGGCAAGACAACCAGAGGCTCAGTAGTTGCCAAATCTTCTAGGTAACTCTCTCTTTCCTTACCTTACCCGACCTGTGTATAGTACCTTCCTAGAAATCTTTGGCTGCTGCTTCGCTTCTTCAGAGCCTTTTTGCCTATGACCTGCCTTTAAAAGCTGGAACTTGGAAATCTATCCTTCACTTTTTCATGTTTCTATTTACTCTATATGGGTGAGCTCATTAAAATCTATGAAGGTTAAATACTTGTAATGTGGGGATAACAAAGTATATTTCTGGCCCTGATCCTGTTACATCCAACACCTCCTAGATATTCCTGTTGGGCAGGCACTTAAATTCAACAATCAAAACAGGAACTCACTATTTTTCATAACAAAAACCAGAGTGCCCTTCTTAGGGTCAAGTTTATGTAGCCCTGACTTCTTTTATCTCTCTGTTTATTTTTTTTACTTTTTGAAGGTTAAAAAGTACACGACACAAAATTTACCATTTTCACCATTTCTAAGTGTACAAATTGTAGCGTTAGGTACATACATATTGTTGTTCAACCATTCTCCAGAACTTTTTTATCTTACAAAATTGAAACGCTATACCCATTAAACAACTCTCCAATTTCCCCTTCCCGTATATCCTTGGCAGCTACCACTCTACTTTCTGTTTCTATGAATCTGATTACTATAGATCCCTCATATAATTAGAATCATACAATATTTGTCTTTTGACATGGGCTTATTTCACTTAGCATAATGTCCTTAAGGTTCATCCATGTTGTAGTGTATGTTGGAATTTCCATCCTCTTAATGCTGAATAATATTCCACTGTATGTATGTACCATGTCTTCTTTATCCATTCATCTGTCAATGGACACTTCCACCTCTTCCACCTCTTGACTACTGTGAATAATGCTGCTATGAACAAATAATTCTGAGATCCTGCTTTCAATTCTTTTGGATATATACTCAGAAAAGTAATTGCTGGATCACATGGTATTTCTATTTTTAATTTTTTGAGGAGCCACTACTGTTTTCCATAGTGGCTGCACCATCTTACAACCCCAAATAAAGGTTCCAATTTCTCCATATCCATGCCCTTTATCTTTTAAGGTTTACCAAAATCCACCTCTACTCTGCTTTCTGCATTATCAATTTCCAAATTCTCTTTCCAAAATTCCATTTCCTAATTCATCTATAGTAGGAGTGACTCGAAATCAAGTGTTTTACTTTGTAAACCCAGCATCTAGTCTGGAGGCCAAGGCATATTAGCCTCTCAAAAAATGTTGGCAGAATGGAAGAGTTATTCTACTAGGATTATCTGTATTTAAGAAGGAAACAAAATACTGAAAAAATATTTTACTTTAAAATAATTTTAAAAAGTAGAATTCTAGATTAAATTAGAATATAAGATTAGGCCTTTTATATTTTTCTAAAATTATTCTTAAATTCCTTTTATGGTCTCTAACTGAAAATTTTAAAACAATTAAAGTTTTATAATCTTGTTGACTATAACCTTTAGGAGGGAAAATTTCTGATATTTATTATTGTATTTAAGTATCCCTTATATTTCCTTAACTCTATATACTTTAAATTATCATAAATTATCATTTTATGTATGACTAAAAAATTATCTCAATTTGAAGAAAGTAGAAAATTATAAACAAATACAATACTTTGTTATTTTGGTCTTTCAACACATTGTAGAATATCCAAATGAGATACAGCATCTGGTCCTTGTCCCCAGAGATAACAAGCTAAAGGAAAACTAGGGTAAATACACAAGAGAGCCATACGAGCATGTACAACGATAACATGAAATTACAAGTACTAATTAATACAGCCAACAATATCTTAGATGGTCTCAGGTATAGACCTAGTTACATATATAACTCATGTGTGCATGTATTAAGAGTGCTAAGGGGTAGATAAAGCACTTTTGCAATACTTAAAACTAGTGGTGGCTTACTCTCTGATGGATTTCTGGAGGAAGAGGGCCTAAGCAGGGTCTGGAGAAGGGGAAAGTCTTGACTGGTGGAGAGAGAGGGAAAGGCTTTAGAGAGAAGGAAGCTCAAATGGTAGCCCAGAGGCTGAGAAGAAAGGAGAGCAGCGTGGACTGTCAGGAGAGAGCCAAGTGCCAGGAGAAAGGCAGGGACTCGGGGGCGGGGGTGGGGGAGGCTGTAACAAGTGGACGGTGATTAATTCATGTGTGGGAAACTAGAGCCAGTGCATTTCCAGAACAGCTAGAGGGGATTAAGCAACAATACTATCCCCACCTCCCTACCCAACCCCACCCCACCCCACCCCAACTGGTGTTTACCCAGAGGAAAATAATTAGACCAACCTGCTTTAACACAGGGTATTTTTGATGCCAAATAAAATCATAATACTTGTCAGTGCACAGGGTATGATACCTACATTAAGATCCTCATATGGTATAGAATGCTGGTCGGTTTACATTCATGTGGACATGGGTCACATGACTGATTCAACTTACCAACTGGCAGTAACATAAAGTGTTTCAGCAGGTTTAAAAATTATTGTTAATATAGGAAGTATGCCTACATTATCAGTTCTCTCTGCCTAAGCACTGCCAACATGGTCTCCACACCAGCATTTCTCCATCTGGTCACCACCAGCAGCCTGTACTTGATGTTGCCTGTCACCTAATGGCTGATTCTTGAGGGCATGTGAGAAAACAGCCTGAGAAAAACCTCTTAAGGAGCTTGCACTGTACTCTCTGTTCCGTGTGCTCTTTTTGGAAGAAAGAAGATTGAGCACTTTTTTATTTTTTTACTTTTGATTTTGAAGTAGTCAAGAATATCAAAAAGTTGCAAAAATAGTACAGAAACCTCCCATATCCCCTTTAGCAGCTTGCCCTAACCTGACATCTTACATAGCTTTGACGCTATCACCAAAACCAGGAAATTAACATTGATACAATAGTATGAATTAATCTACAGACCTTATTTGAACTTCACCAGTTTTCCCACTGATGTCCTTTTTCTGATCCAAGATCCCACACTGCATTTAGTGCTCACGTTTCCGCATGACCTCCACACTTACCAGGAGTATGGCCAGTTATTTTGCACTATGTCATTTTCAGTTCACCAATGTCTTGTCATGATTAGGTTGAGGCTATGCATTTTTGGCAAGAATAGCACAAAGGCGAAGCTGTGCCAAGCACATCACATCAGGAGGTACACGATGCTGATGTATCTTACTATTATGATGTTTACCTGGATCATTTGGTAAAGGTGTCTGCCAGGTTCCTCCACTGTAAAGTCACTGTTTTCCCTCTGTAATTAGTAAACATCTTGTGGGGAGATATACTCTGAGATCATTCAAATATCCTGTTTCTCATCACTCTTCTGCCTCCTGATCTTAGCAGCCATGAATGGCTCTTGCCTCCAGTCATTATTACTGTGGTGTTTGCCTAATTTTCTATTTCCCTCAATTCCTTCTATTCTTATAATTGAAATTCTACTAAACAAAGACTTGGCCCTTCACCATATATTTATAGATTGATTCAGTTACTTATAGCAGTATGGACGCATGGATATTTAGTTTATTCTCTGGGCTATAATACAATGCATTTTATTTTATTGCTCAAATTGCTCTGGTTTAGACTTCTGGGAACACCTCAAGCTGTTTCCGGTGTCCTTTCAATAAGCCTCCATCCTTCCTTTTGGGGGCACTTCCTTACTTTGTGACATCATAAGATGTTTCAGATTCATCTTGTATTTCCCTCACTCCAGGCCTAGAATCAAACATTTCTCCAAGAAGCTCTGATTCCTTTTATTAAAGAAATGGTGTTTTGAAACCAAGATCTGGGTCCTCTCCACATGTATGTGCTCATGATGGCATACTTTTAAATCTGTTGTTTTGTTTAGCATGCCTTTCAAATTTTGGTAGATTAATTATAATAATTTGTCACCTAAAAGGAATTTTTATCAGGAGAATATGAAGACAGGCATTTTTAATGTAGCTCCTTTGAATCTTAACTGTATAACAAAATAGGGACATTTAGAAATTTGATGGAACTGTCAATGCTTAAAACCAGTTCATCTTGTCATACAGACCCATCAATTGCATAATGGTAGGTAGTATACAGTACACATTGTCTTCACCTATCCTGCGAGGAATATAAAAAATACTTTCTCTATGGAATTCTCCTCTAAAATTTCCACTTTAAAAAAGTCCTTTCAAGCAGTAATTTCAATTGTCATCTGAGACTCCCAGGGGCCTCAAAGACACCAGTTTCACAGTGGAAAGACAAAACACTTTCCTTAGCAAACCCTTTTCACAAAGGAAGTGCCTTGTTCCACACATGGGTTGGGTAAAGCAGTGCCCATCACTGGGACACCCATGGGAGGAGACAGCCTCTCTGCACTCACCCTATCCCTTCCCTAAACGTAACTGCATTTCACCTATCGTGTGGTAATCAGTGTGCTTTATAAACTTCCTGTTTTGGAAGAATTTTAGACTTACAGAACAGTTGCAAAGATAAGTCAAAGAATTCCCATATACCTTCCACCCTGCTCATACATCTTATATCGCTATATGTGTCAAAAGGAGGAAACTAACATTGGCACAATTCTATTAGCCAAACTACGGACCTCATTGAGATTCCACTGGCTTTACACTGACGTTCTTTTTCAGTTCCAGGATACAGTCCATTAAATTTAGGTAATCCATTTTAAAAGAAAGTGTTTTTTTGTTAAAATCAGATGAACAGATCCTTTATATGATATTTAAATTATTCCCAAGTATAATCTATCTGTCCTGTCCTCATTTGGGCATTGTTGGTTTTGTGTTGTTGTTTTTTTTAAAAACAAACAAACAGAGGGCCGAAACCGGTTTGGCTCAGTGGATAGAGCATCGGCCTGCGGACTGAAAGGTCCCGGGTTCGATTCTGGTCAAGGGCATGTACCTGGGTTGCAGGCACATCCCCAGTAGGAGATGTGCAGGAGGCAGCTGATTGATGTTTCTCTCTCATCGATGTTTCTAACTCTCTATCTCTCTCCCTTACTCTCTGTAAAAAATCAATAAAATATATTTTAAAAAAAACAAACAGAGGAAGGGAGAGGGAGAGAGGGATAGAAACATCAATGATGAGAATCATTGATGGGCTGCCTCCTACATGCCCCCTTCTGGGGATCGAGTTTACAACCCAGGCATGTACCCTGACTGGGAATTGAACCTGGAACCTCTTGGTTCCTGGGTTGACCGCTGAGTCACACCTGGCTGGGCAGGGCATTCTTTTTTTTTTTTTTAATATATATTTTATTGATTTTTTACAGAGAGGAAGGGAGAGGGATAGAGAGTCAGAAACATCAATGAGAGAGAAACATCGATCAGCTGCCTCCAGCACACCCGCCACTGGGGATGTGCCCGCAACCAAGGTACATGCCCTTGACTGGAATTGAACCTGGGACCCTTCAGCCCGCAGACCAATGCTCTATCCACTGAGCCAAACCGGTTAGGACAGGGCATTCTTAATTTAGGTTACTAGTGCATTTCACTCGTGGCCTGTATGTACCCCTTTTACTGATACATGCCTATTCCCTTTCACCCCTTGTACTTCTGAGTATGTAATTCCTTTATAGTACATCCCCCACATCCAAGTTTATTCCAATTCAATCATTTAAATATAAATATATGTTAACTTCCTTAGAGCATTACATTAGGTTTACATTAGCTTTACATTCCTTAGGTTCACATCCAACTACTAGTCATGTGTTTCAAAACCTCGCTGGATTTTTTCCTTATGTAACATTTTTATTCTATAATAATAAAAGGGTAATATGCTAATTAGACCAGACATCCTTCTGGACGTCATTCCGGATGTCCTTCCTGACGAAGCTGAGGCCGGAGGGAAGCCAGCCCGGGTCCCGGCAGCCGGGGGAAGGAAGGTCTACTCTTGCATGAATTTTTGTGCATCAGGCCTCTAGTTTGTTATAATCACGTGAAACTCATTTACTTATTGTTTCAAGCAATATTTTTCAGGGGTCTCCTGCTTTCCAGACACTGTGCTAGACAAAATGCTCAGCACAGAATAAAATAAAATAGACACTGTTGCTCTCTGGTGAGGGAATCAGCCAATAGACAAGAAAATAAAAGTAGCTTCTGATTGTGGCAAATGTCACAAATGGGGGAAAAAACATTTCCAAGGAGAGAGAATAACAAAGAGCCTAATTTAGACTTTGTGGTAGGTCAGGAGTCTGAGACCTGGAGAATGCAAAGGTGCAAGGATGCCAAGGTATGAGGGACATTTCTTACATAAGAAAGAAAGAAATCAATGTTTACTAATGTTTAATATAAAGATCGACACTGGTGCCCTTACTCTCAAGTCAAACAGGCATTCAGAGAGAAGAGAGGAACTTCCACAACTTGGAAGTATGAATGGTGACTTTAAAATAGTTTATATTTACCTTTTAAAATTTCTACTTTAGAATGCTTTAAAATATATGTACAAATTGTCTAATAGAACATGCTTCCAATTTATGTATCTAAAATCTATCTATACACACACACACACACACACACACACACAGGGAAAGAGCTTTGCTTAAAATCTTTTATTATTGCGTAGACTATCAAAACCCTTTGGAAGTTTGCCTTAGAGTGTGAACACACACTTCACTCAACATTGGCCCTTTCGTATCTCACTGCAAACATAGACCAGCACTTTCCAAACCTGGCTGCGTGCCAAAATGACCTGGGAATTGGATTACAATCAGATTGCTGGGCTTTCTCTCCAGGAGAGTCTCAACTCAGCCTGGGAGGAGCCCTGAAAGCTGTAATCCCAAAGGACTCTTTGTATCATTCAAGGCAACGGCAGGTTTGGGAACCTGGTAAAGATGACACAGGAATGTGTTTATGTGTTTTCTGAGCACAGATACCTGCATATTGAAATGCACATGTATTTGGGTCACTTGTATAGTTTTCTTTCTCTTCATATCCAAACATGCTCTTTAAAGACAAGGCAGCAAGTCTTCCTCACTCGCAGTAAACATTCTGCTTGCTGGACCATGGCTCAGACTGCATGCCCTAAATAAATGACATTTGCTGACTGAGAAGATCAATAAAAAAGAAGGCTAACCTGGTTAGCCTGGTCTTAAACGCAGGAAGGAGACACCATAAATGATAAATGAACAGTAATATAAAACATCAAACACCAAATATTTACAGAGTAATTAAGTATTTCTGACCTGGAACCAGAATGGTAATGGCTGTCTGCACTGCCTTCCGGATGATACTGTCCAGGGCAAACATCCAGTGTGGCTTGATGTTATGGTTCCGAAGAACTTTATTCACCTGGAGAAAGAGAGTGACACTTTGATTAACTTTTAATTGCAAATAACCTAGCTGATGCAAGCATTTGAATTTATCAACAAAATAACAACAAGGACTCTTCACCTTGAGTTGTGAATAATTTATGTCACGTGAAAAACTGCCACTTCCATTTAAAGTTCAGTGAACCCCATGTAAGCAAATGAGATACATTATTTAAATGAAAGGCAGTCTGGTTAAACGAGAAGGGTGCTCTGTGAGAACAGAGAACGTGCAGTTTCCACCTTTCATGACGTCTGCAGATGGATGTTGGAGGAGATTAGGGGGAAAAAGAGTCTGAAGGGCTTTTTAAAAATGAGCACTTTTCTTAAATGTTACGATCCTGCTGTTTAATCCAACCAAGTGCTTCGCCATGCTCTGGTGCCCTGAAAAAGCAGGTGAAGGGGAGAAGTGAGCGTGTATGAGCTACCTGCATATTTGCCACAGTGTGTGCCTTGGTTTCCTTCCCACAGTTCTTTACATCTCTGCAAATGGGAATAATCTGTTACAACACTCCAGAAAAGCTGTTCACATTAAAGCTCTCTGTTGTGAGGGCACCTTTTTAAACTGAGTAAGTAATATTTCACACATTTCTTTATTTTTTTTAAATATATTTTTATTGATTTCAGAGAGGAAGGGAGCAGGAGAGAGAGATAGAAACATCAATGACGAGAGAGAATCATTGATTGGCTGCCTCCTGCACGCCTCCTACTGGGAATCAAGCCTGCTACTCAAGCACATGGCCTGAGCAAGAATCGAACCTTGACCTCCTGGTTCATAGGTCGATGCTCAACCACCGAGCCACGCCGGCTGGGCTCACACATTTAAAGAGACACTGAAATGGATATACACATTACCTTTCTTTTAAAAAATTATGTAAGATAAACATAACATAAAATTTACCATCTTAACTATTTCTAAGTGTTTGGTTCAATGGCATTAAGGATACTGACACGGTTGTGTTACCATCACTACTGTTCATCTCCAGAACTCTTTTCATCTTGCAAAATGGAAACTCTGTACCTATTAATGATGACTCCACATTGCCCTCTCCCCACAGCCCCTGGCAGCCGCCACTGTACTTCCTGTCTCCATGAATATGACTACTCTAGGTAACTCATGTAAGTGGAATCACACAGTATTTTTGTGACTGGCTTATTTCACTTAGTATAATATGTGAGAACTTCCTTTTTAAGGGTAAATAAACAATATTCCACTGTATGCTTAAACCATATGCATTACCTTTTTAAAATAACCTTTATCGCTTATTTAAAATGTGGATTAACTCTACTAATTATTGGTTGACACTGGCCTCTAAGAAAAGAGGCTACTTTTCTAACAAGTCTCTGACTAGAGATCTTAGAGGCAGCTGGGGAGGTGACCTCGCTGCAATCCTGCACTTTATAAAAGCTGGAGTTCCAGTTGCTTATTCTTTCCCTTGCTCCATCTTCATCAAAATCTCTCAGTTAGAGGGGAGTGGGTCGGAGGAGTTCCTCACAGTAGTTACTCCCAAGAAAATGAGTCAGGGCTTGGTTCTCACTTGCTCTAGCAAATCCTATCAAAATGAGTCTGTCCCACCACCTTCATTTCTTAAAGGAGTTTCCTGCTTTTTTGATTTAGCATTGGGCACAACACCTGGTAAACTAGAATATTTCTCCCAAGAGTCACACACAGAAGATGGAAGAGAGAGCCCCTATGACCATGACTTGCTCCTCCTAGTTTTTCATTAAACAGTACATTACACAGGGCCCATTCTCCAGGTTATTCCCATTCTGGACAATGAGTGAACAGGGTGGTGTGTGTGTGTGTGTGTGTGTGTGTGTGTGTGTGTGTGTGTGTGAGATAACTAAAGCACTTTCAATCTGAATTCTACAAGCCAATTTGCTTTTCATCCTCCAGGCTGAAAGCCACATGTGTGGGCAAGTGCAAATTCACTGAATTATTTTATTCTATTCCCAGATGGTTGGGTTTCCCTACTTGCAGTGTAAGTGTGCCTTTAACACTGAATGTTAATGTTAGGCTTTGCCAATTGCTTTCATGACCTCAACCATGTCAGGAGCCTTGTCCCCACCCACAATATAGCCCAAAGATGAGTGGTTTACACAGTCTCAGAGAACATCAGTGGATGCTGAAGGATTATAATGTGGTTTTAAATCAGGAATCATTTGATGCTCCAATTATAATTGTCAAGATAATCTATAATAAGAAAAGCATAATATGCTAATTAGACTGGACATCCTTCTGGACAACCTTCCAGACGAAGCTGGGGCTATGAGGGAAGCCTGGGTCCCGGGTGCCAGAGGAAAGCCAGTGCCAGCAGCCGGGGGAAGGAAGGCCTACTCTTGCATGAATTTTGTGCATTGGGCCTTTAGTTTCTACATAAGAGCAATAAATACATTAGGGGTGAATTAATTTTTTGAACTTAAATAAAATTATGCAAAGTGCTTCTATATTCATACCACAGACAGTGTCAAGAACTCTCTTATTTAAATCTGTACCCTGTAAGGGCCTTCTAGGAATAGCTTCAGGCTTTTTTGGTACAGAGCTCCACAGATAAGTCTCATTCAAGAATAGCATATGGTTTTGAATCAGGCTTTTGGAAGATGGACTAGCTTGTGTTGCATAGCAACTGTTTGAGAGAGAGGAACCCTCAGCCATGTCTCATTAGATCATGTGCATTAATTTCCTTCAGTGATGCTCTGGGCTCTGAAGTATATTGCTGGCTAGAAAATAGTGAATATTTATTAAACAAACATGTTTACTAGTAACTGAGTTGGGGTGGGGTGGGGGATTATTGGTTTTATTCAGTAGTGGTCATTCCAATCTGTACGGTCATTTTCTCAATGTCCACTAGATGGCACCTCTCATACAGAATGAGAGCATGCATGACTCAAGTGTGTTCTGTTGCTCAAGTCACCAAAACAGTGACCCACTAAATGATTTCATAAGAACAAAGTTCAGCCATGGAGATGTTTATGAGTTTTGCTATTTTACATGGTGTACACTTTTATGTATATTTAACTCTGGGGGATGCAAACATAGAAAACACAAATCTCACACAGCACGCAAAAAGGCAACCATCTCACACTCATCCAAAGAGAAGAGAATTCATTGAAATCATTAAAGAAAGAAAGGCAAGAGAACTTAAGTTTCATCCTATTTTCCTGACTAATTTTAGCCAGAGTCTGTGGAAAAACACTGGCAAAATTTCATACTTACAGCATCTTGGAAGCTGAAGAGCACCACCTGGACCTGACTGATGCCATGGCTGTCGAAGTCCAGCTCTAACTTCAGCTTTGACAGGGTGGTGGCTATGATTTTTCGGTCGGTGGACCTCACAAATTCTCTGAGGCTTGTGATGAGGGTTGTGATGTGCTCCCACTTTAGTTTAGGTTCTTCAGGCCCCTGTGAATAAAAGCCAGTTAACTTGTCAGTCGGTCAGTGGACTTAGGAACGTGGGCCTGCCATGCTCACAGCCCCTGCTGGGAAGGGCTGGACTGCCAAATAGTCCGTCTAAGGAAAAAAGACCATATTTGAACAATATGGCTCCTTCCCCTCCTCCTGTCCTTTCCAAGAAATAATCAGGCTTTGGGAAGAAGGGTACCTACCCCATACGTTAGCCAATAGCCGTGATACAGTCAGATACACAAAGCTTTGCCCAAACAGGGACAGGCAGAGGCAGTAAGACTCTTACTCTCAGAAATTTTAATCAGGAACTAAGGAGAGATTCAAGCAATAAGCCATAGGACCCTAAGCTCAAAGTCTGTCCAGAGAGAGAAGTCATAAAACAGGGGCATGAGTACATCTAGTCATAAGGCAGGAAGCCGGAGCAATGGATAGGGAGAGAAGTGGACAGAAACAGAAATGACACACCAAAAGGGCCCATAGCCACCGAGCCAGGAAGAGATGTACAAACTCCTGGAACTTGAAGTCCTTGGACTCACACTCTAGGCTTGGCTGGGCACTCTGGTTGGACTCCTTCAGAGTCCCTTTCTCTCATTGCTATGTGTCTATCTATATGTCCCCAGTACTTCAACTGCCCTTGAACCATGTCAGTTCCTTGCAACTGAAAGGGGCTGGCTTCAAACTCTGTCCTTGAAACAATTCCTACCCATCAACAAAGCAATTACTCATAAGAATTGACCAACGGAACATTTTATATGTTAAAAATAAAATACAATTTAAAAAATTCCCTCTCTCAAGCTGAATTTCTTTTTATTTGCTCAAGCAACATTGCTTCCTTAAAGGTAACATAGTAGGATGTTATTTATTCTCTTTTTAACTTTAAGAAACAACAGGATTGCCCTGGCCGATATGGCTCAGTGGATGGAGTTTCAGCCTATGGACTGAAGGGTCCTGGGTTTGATTCCAGTCAGGGGCACATGCCTGGGTTGTGGGCTTGATCCCCAGTGGGGGATGTGCAGGAGGCAGCCAATCAATGATTCTCTCTCATCATTGATGTTTCTCTCTCTCTCCCCCTGTCCCTTCCTCTCTAAAATCAATAAAAACGTTTTTTTTTTTTTAATAAACAGGATTTTTATAATGCTCATGTCTATCTCACATTATACATTTTGTTACTAAATCATTAAAATTAAATGCCTCAACTGGATTGTGAAAAATCACAATATCTAGGGTTCTACGAAAATGGAAGCTCTTCCTCTCAATACATTCTCATCTGGAAGCTCTCTCTCATATTGATGTTTGCATGAAAAAAGATTATATTGAAAATCCTGAAGGCTGTCATTAAGGTAATATTTTAAAATGAGACTGGGAACAATTATAAACTGTTTATTTTCTTACCACGAACTAAATTACACCCAAAGTAAACATTCACAGGAAATATCATAATAACATGAAAACATGTTCAAGAAGAAAAATGTGACTTATTCAGGAATTGGAAGCTTAGCCTAGTGAAAAATCAGTTAATGTTTGGCACCAGTTTAAATAGCAAACATTTTTTTGACATTAGCATTGTTTTCACAACAGGAAAACATGTTGCTTCTGGGTTTTGGATGTGAGTGCCACTGTCCTACAAAGGAACGCTGTCTACTTCAGGAAATGTAGTCTCTCTAGCGTGTTTCAGCCACTTACACAATCGTTGTTTCTGTTTTAACTCCTGTCTCTGTGTGCAGTCACTACTGTGCCTTCACGAATGAGCATCTTAGTTATCGGGTAACACCTGATTCATCATCAGAAGGTAGCATCTGACAGGGTGCCTTTTCCTAAGCATTCCTGGTATCATCACAGAATCTTTTGCAAAGGTGCTCTCTATTCTTTATCCTTTAAACTTCCTTAAAAACGATGAGTGGATTTCAGAAGATGCTACAGGTTGAAGGGCCTTTCGTGGGCTGATTTGAGGACCTGACCGCCATCTACATTTCAGTCTTGTTATAAAGGGTAGGCTTAAATGTAAAGATGTACCTAGAAATATGTAATACAATGGAAAGAATTGTTTCTATCTGGTTGTAGAAAAACATTGAAAGATATTAAATATTGTTATTAGCCTGTTTGATGATCACAATAATAATAGCTAACATCTGTGGAACATTTTCTATGATCTCAATTGCTCATGATCTTAGTTATTCTTTTTTGTTGTTGTTGTTAATACATTTTTATTGATTTCAGAGAGGAAAGGAGAGGGAGAGAGAGATAGAAACATCAACGATGAGAGAGAATCAGCTGCCTCCTGCACCCCAGGCATATGCCCCTGACCAAAATCGAACCCATGACCCTTCAGTCCACAGGCCGACGCTCTATCCACTGAGCAAAACCGGCCAGGGCTTAGTTATTCTTTATAGCATTTCCTCTTTTATAGGTGAGGAAATTCAGCCTCAGAGAAGTTAAATAACTTGCCTAAATCACACAGCCTTTATTTATTTTATTTTATTTTTTAAATATATTTTATTGATTTTTTTACAGAGAATGGAGAGGGATAGAGAGCTAGAAACATCGATGAGAGAGAAACATCGATCAGCTGCCTCCTGCACACTCCCCACTGGGGATATGCCCGCAACCAAGGCACATGCCCTTGACCGGAATCGAACCCGGGACCCTCAGTCCGACACAGCCTTTAAATGGTGGAACTAAGTCTGAGGTAAGCTGTGGCTGAGCCCAAGCTCTCGATCGTTACGTTCTCCTGCCCAATTAGCTGGGTCAGGACCTGCTCTGCCACGAGACCATCAGCTGGAATCACAGGAAAGGATTCACAGTCGCCTCAGCAGTACAGTCAGCAGGACCCTCATATTACTTGATTCTGGATTTAGCATGTGATTCTGACCAGCAGTTTCTGGTCCTCGCTGGTCCCTCCTATTGGTGCACCAAGGCATGCCCTCTGATGGCTTCTTTTAATAAGGTTTACTTTCATGTGTCCTTTTATAGAGAACATTCAAGTGGGCTTGAAACTAGGAAATCACAAAGCATTGGAGAGGATTCACCAACATAAAAATTTAAGAATTTCAGCAAAGTCATGGAAGTGGAGTTTCTTGCTAGGCTCTGTGCTGAGAGGTGGGACAATGACAGTGATCAAGGTTGTCTCTGCCCCGATGGACCCATGATCCAGTGGAGAGACAAAGAAAAACACCAAAAAACCAGACATTTTCTGTGCTGGAACAGCACACCCTTTGGGGATGAACATGAGATTTAAACAATCCCTGAGTCCTGTGTTTCTGGCCTAAAACAGGTATCTTCACTAATGGCCACAGGAGAACCTTCACTCCACAATGATTTTCCTGTCCCCTCACCCCAAATGCCACCCCCTCCCCTGCTTTATGCTTCTTCCATCACTTGTCACCATCTGTCATCCCAGGAAGGAGAGCAGTGTGGTGGTTGAGAGCACAGACCTGGGAGCCAGACTGCCTGGCTCTGTCACTTAGGCCTGCATGGCCTAGGCAAGTGTACTCACCTCCTCTGTGCAAAGTGAGGATGCTAACAGAACTATTTATATAGCACTATTCTCATGGGGATTAAATGAGCAAATACCTATGAAATACCAAGAACGATAGCTGGCTCATAGAAATTGCTTGCTATTATTATGTTTAAAATTTCTTATATTTACAATATTTATTATTATTACACATTATAACTATATATTTAATTACATATGCTACTATACAGGGTGAGGCAAAAGTAGGTTTACAGTTGTGAGTATTCAAAACAGTTTATTCTTGTATTATTTATTAATTAACTGTAAACCTACTTTTGCCCACCCAATATATTTAAATACATATTTACTCTTTTTTAATTTATCCTTACTTGAGGATATGTTTTTATTGGTATCGAGAGAGAGAGAGAGAGAGAGAGAGAGAGAGAGAGAGAGAGAGAAAGAAAGGGAGAGAGAGAGAGAAGGGAAGTAAGAGCACTTGTGGGCACCTGGCTCCACATACACCCCAATCCAAACTGAGAAAAATGTAAATTGTTAGACTGAGAAACTAAACACATGACCAACTCTTCCTCCTCCATGCTTTTTGCAGCTGTTTTCCCAGGACAGACGGGAGGGAAGAAGGTATATGCAGTCCACACAGATGGGGCAGGACAGGTTGTAGCCAAAGGAGACAGCAGGCCTGGGGTTCCTACTCGTATCTGTAAGCAGAATCCCAGGGAACAAAGTGCCAGGTGTCATGGACTGAACTGTGTCCTTCCCTGCCCAAATTCTTATGCTGAAGCCCTAGACTTTGTGTTTGGAGATAGGGTTTAGGAAGTAATTAAGGTTAAATGAGATCGCAAGGGTGGGACCCTACCCCAATTGGACTCATGTTTTTATAAGGAGAGGAAGCCACACCAGGAGTGCACAGAGAAAAGGCCAATGAGGACACAGCGAGAAGGCGCCACCTGCAGGCCAAGGAGAGCGGCCTCGGGAGAAACCAAACCTGGCGACACCTTGCTCTGAGACTTCCAGCCTCCAGAACCGTGAGAAGTAAGTTCCTGGCGTTTAAGCTGCGCAGTCTATGGTATCTGTTATGGCAACCCCAGCGAACAAATACATGAGGGAACCAGAGTTGGACTGGCCAGATTTGTTTTTTCATAGCACAATGGCCCCTCGCCCACTATGTAATTTACTGGTTATTGCCCATCGTCTGCCAGCTAAACGCAGCCCCTCCACCTCTGCTGCATCTGCAGTGTTTCCTACATGCTCAGAGGAGTGACTGAGAGGCAGCTGTGAGCTACAGTCAGAATGAGCAATTCACGTTGCTCAATGTGTGTGTATTGATTGGTTGAATATATGAATAAATGAAGGGTAAAAGAGGCTGGTACGGACTAGTGGGAACTTCACCAACAGGAAAACTTTTCATTTGACTTTGAGTAAGAGAGATAGAAACATCAATGGCGAGAGAGAATAATTGATTAGCTGCCTCCTACATGCCCCCTACTAAGGATCAAGACCACAACCTGGACATGTGCCCTGACCAGGAATCGAACTGTGACCTCCTGGTTCATAGGTCGACGCTCAACCACTGAGCCACACCAGTCGGCCCACTGGTTTTGACAGTTAAAATATGTAAACTCTGAAAACATGAAGCATCCATGAAAGGTTTTACCTGAGCCAAAGATTCCATTAAGTTTCTCACAACTTTGTCTTGGTCTTCCTTCAGGATCCGGTAAAGGGTGGCCCGCCTCTCGCTGTCCTTCCGCAACATAAAGAACCCGGAGTCCTTTTCCTCAGGAGAAGGGGGAGCACTGTGATCTTCAAAATTCTCATCTGGAATGCTGCAATAATTCACACAGCACAAATCACACTTTCCTTTATAAGGTGATACACCACACGCTTCCTTCCCCCAAAGTAAGTCAGGTCTTTACCCCAAAAAGAGGGTCCGCATTCCTTTCACATCCTTTTCTCCGCAGGATTTGGCTCTTGTTTTGAAAGAGAAGGGGTCCACCTTGAGTTCAGTGTCAGGAGAAACTGAGCCGTATTCACTGCTGCTGCTCGTGTCCTCCACCAGGACAGGGACTGGCAAGGATATGCTCCTAAGGTATTCTGCTTGTAAGAGGGAAAGAGAATTAACGCTGGGAAAATGTACGCATACTGCAATGCCTACTGAACGAGAGCAGTCTTAGCTGTGAAGTGTCTCATTCCAACCTAAGAGTCTGGTCATGATATTCGGATTGCTCCCAGGCTCCATATATGACCCCCGCAGGAGGGGTTGGTGAGGAAGGGGCCTCGTGGGCCCTGTCAGGAAGATCTCAGGAGCATGAAACTGTGGAGGAAGCATCAGACCCAGCACGCCTTGGGTTCCAATCCCTCTGTCTTTACTGTCCACTTGTCAGATTTCAGGAAGGTCATTTTTAGGTCTGTTTATTCTATAGAGTAAAGGAAAAGATCCCTACGTTTTAAAACATGTTCCTCAGAGGTGTAAGGGTCCACCTTAGCACCTTGGGGCTGCCTTGGATGGGGTGAGTAAGTAGGATTCTGTGATTCTAGAACACAGGTTCCAACCCTGTTTTACCTAAAACAAATATGCTCTGTGAGCCTTATACATCAGGGCTCTGCCTGAGGATTCACGTAAAAAAGGGTTCACTGCTAAACACAAATTTCAGAAACCAATGGACTAGACCAGTGGTCGGCAAACTCATTAGTCAACAGAGCCAAATATCAACAGTACAACGATTGAAATTTCTTTTGAGAGCCGATTTTTTTAAACTTAAACTATATAGGTAGGTACATTGTTATTCACTTAATTAGGGTACTCCTAAGGCTTAGGAAGAGCCACACTCAAGGGGCCAAAGAGCCGTGTGTGGCTCGCGAGCCGCAGTTTGCTGACCACGGGACTAGATGATCTCTTTCCCAGTTCTCAGATACTATGATTCTATGGCCAACTTGCTCCAAGCTAAGAAAGTGTGGACTCCACTCAAATTGAAGATTTCAAAAATATAAACACCCTCATGCATTTAGGGAGGAACAACTGAAGCTTCCCTCATGAAAGAGAAAGGTGAGGGGTTTTGACAGAATGAGCCCCACCGGGCTTGCAGCTGCACACATCCCTAGTACCAGCAGCCGCCCCTGAAAGCAGGGAGAGGAGGAGGAGTCTATTTGAGGAGCTGATCACATGACCCACCCAGCTTCAGCTCAATGGAAAATATAACAATAAACTCACCATTTGATCCAGGTGAAAGAGCTGTGGGAAGAAAAGCAAAGAATAACATAAACACACATTGGGGTTGTTGTTAAACTGAGGAGCCAACAAAAAGTGAGGACTTGATGTGGGAAGCAATGCCCTTTCCAAGCTTTCAAGCTACCCACCCTCATCCCATAGAAACACCAAAACACCAACAACGAATAGATCATTTACTTGTTTTTTTCTCTCAGAAATGAGTTATGGAAATCCTTGCAAAAATGCAATTAACATTTTTACACTGCTGTTTTACTTATAACTGGCAATGCTTCTTTTTTTGGGGGGAGAGGAGTTAATTACTCAGAACGATATTCTCTAAGAAGCAATAAGTATTTTCTACTGCCTAAAATGAAAATAACATATTATCTAGAAAGATTGAAAATTCAACAGCTCAGCTCTATAACAGCCCTGTAACCCATTAGTTGTAATTTGGAGTTTCAGCTCTAAAAGGCTGTATTTCACCTTTTTTCCACTGTAACCTTTGGATCAGCAATGCTAGAATGCTGTAGATACTGACACAGTAAAAATACCTACTAACCGAATGATGAAACACTATTATGCATGAGGTCCTGGCGTTTGTGAGGGTGATGGTAACACAGCTTCCCGATACTGAAACTTGATGCCTGAGAACACTGCCAGTGTTTACAGCAAATTCCAGTGACATCTACAGACAGATTAGCTTGTTTCTGGAAAAATCGTCCATCTTAAAAGCTTAGGGTTTAGGGACTCTGAACTGTATCTCCTTCAATGCAACCACATACCTGAAAGCTTAGGCTGTGTCTTTTTCTTTTTGCTTGAAACTTTTAAGAACTCATCAATAAGCAAGTCATTAGCACAGGCTCTCTTGTCAGGGTCTGGTTCAAAACACTTCAATATGAATGCCTTGGCCTCCGCTGACATGGACTCCGGGATCTCCGGGTGGACTTTAAACATTCCCACCTAAGAAACAGCACAATGGGGCTTCTGAGTGACATCTCATCCCATGAGCTCCCGGCATCATAACTTGGTCTCCTACTGTAACAAAATCCTTTATCATATGCTACGAACTCATGGATTTTCTCAAAGGGAGGTAGGATACTTTTTCTGTAGGCTATAGAAAATTTCCAGAGTGCTTTTGCAACTTTATTAATGACATAGGCAGAGTGATTAGCGTAAGACACTAAAGAGCATTATAAAGTAGCAATTCAGTCCTCAAGGCTTGAGGACACATTCGCACACCAGCAAGAAGAAAGGATGTTTTTAATTGGATCCTTGTGCTTGTCATGATAGTGATGTGCCAGGCACTGTGCTTGGCTTTTTCCATTTTCATTCAATGAATCTCATGAATCCTCCCAACAACTCAATGGATTGAATATTATTATATTTGTTGCACCAATGAGGAAAATGAGGCTCAGAGGGATCAGGTTATATCGTTATAAAAAGGCAAATCTGGGATTTGAACCTTTAATGCTTAAATTTGTGTTCTTTCCTCTACTCCATAATTTATGAATATTTCCCCCGTCTCAAACTGCCTACATTAAAAGATATTTAAAAACACTTTAAATAAAATAGAATTTTTATAGCAATTCAACTTTCTTTTCATTGCTGCCATTCTAAAAAATGTTTTTTAATGTTTTCATGTATTTAGTAGAGAAAATTTTCTAAGGAAATCTTTTATGTTATATAGTTTATATAAGTGTATTATTACATAGGTAATATGTAATTGTTTGTAATATTTATATAGCCTTTACTATTCTAAGTGCTTTGCACATATTATCTCATATACTCCTCAAAAAACCTCTACTAGATAGGTACTAAATTTATTCCCGATTTAGAGATGCGGAAACTGAGGTACAAGAAGGTTAAGTAATTTTCTCAAAGTCATCAACTAGCTTGACTGTGTTGGAGCCTGGATTTAAACATTGTAAATCAGTGTCAGAGTCTACCTATCTCGTCTAAAGCACATTGTATTATGATCCCTGCACGGATGGTAACAGCAGCATTTCAGAGTGAAGTCCTAAACATTGGTAAAAACTTCAGAGATTGGCCAAGAAGAGAAAGACATTCATTCATGTCAAAAAAGGAAGCTCTCATCACTCTTCAGGCTTGGTTACACTACTCATTTCTGTATCAGCAGTATCCCATCACATCATCTTCAAGCTCAAAGTAAACCAAGCTTTGTACAGAAGCAAAGGTATGTAACACAGGGCCTCTCCTGAGAGGCTCTTCACCAATGGAAAAAGTGCTAGAGACATGGTCAGAGGCAGGGGGAAAAAATAAGCTATCAAAAGCCTTCTGCCTTAGAGAACAGAAGAATGTGAGCTTTACATCTCAGGAAACAAGTTCTCAGTTTATTTTATTTTTAATTTTTGTTTTTTAAAATATATTTTTATTGATTTCAGAGAAGAAGGAAGAAGGAGAGAGAGAGAAACATCAATGATGAGAGAGAATCACTGATCAACTGCCTGCTGCATACCCCCTACTGGGGATTGAGCCCAAAACCCAGGCATGTACCCTGACAGGGAATCGAACCCTGACCTCCTGGTTCATAGGTTGACACTCAACCACTGAGCCATGCCGGCCAGGCCAAGTTCTCAGTTTAAACTTCACTCTGGCGTGGTGGTGTAGCAGGTGAGAACTGCAGGGACTCAGCCACAGGTCACTGCTTTGCCCAGTCTCCAGATTTGGAAGCTGTAGCCTAGGGCTCTCTCAGCTCTATTTTGATATCAGATGCTCCCTATTTGGGCTGCTTCCCACTCCCAAAAGAGTTACTAATGGGCAAATTAAGAGACTAGAAGAGTAAGTATCCTATATAATAAAAGCATAATATGCAAATTGACCGAATGGCCAAAGAGCAAAATGACCATCCAGGACCACTTATGACACCCATTGGCGCCAGGCCAGCCAAGGTGGGTGCGATGCAATTAGTCAGGGGCCCGGCCATCGCCCCAAGATCGCCCCACAGAGGGAGGCCCAGGCCACTGGACAGCAGGCTGTGGTGGGTGGGTGGAGCCTCCCACTGTGAGGGAAGCCTGGGTCCTGGCAGCTGGAGGGAAGCCCAGGTCCCAGGTGCCAGAGGGAAAGAAGTCCTACCCTTGCACGAATTTCATGCATCAGGCCTCTAGTCTATAATAATAAAAGCATAATATGCTAATTAGACTGGACAGCCGAATGACCTTCCGGACGAAGCTGTGGCAGCAGGGCTGAGGCAAAGGCAGTTAGGGGTGATCAGGCAGGCAGGCAGAGTGGTTAGGAGCCATCAGTCCTGGATTGTGAGAGGGATGTCTGACTGCCTGTTTAGGCCTGATCCCGTGGGCCTAAACCGGCAGTCAGACATCCCCTGAGGGGTCCTGGATTGCGAGAGAGTGCAGGCTTGGCTGAGGGACCCCCCCCACTCCCATGCACAAATTTCATGCACCGGGCCTCTAGTATGAGAATAAGATGTGTACTTAAAATAGCAAAACCATGCCTTTTTTAAATGGAGATGTCAAACTCTTATAATAAAGTAAAGGAAAATATTTATTTGGTTTAAACTTAAATAGATAAAAAATGTTCTTATATCTACCTCCATGGAAGCTTTTTAACCTGTGTTTCCCAAAGAGCTTACACCATCTTCCATGGAGTGGTGTGTTCTTTACACTGCACTGTGAAAATGTGGTCAATGGAAGTTACACTGCGTGCCGCTTTATAGCTGAGAAAACTAAGGTGGGGAGAGCCTCTTATGAGGCACCGACTGAGGGGAGTGAATCATCTTGAACTATAATATGCTCTCAGACGGTGCTCACTTAGGCTCCTTGCCTTCTGGCTAAAAGCAGATGGCATGCACACACGGAACAGCCAGCAGTTTTACCCACTGGTTTTTAAGATATTTAAGATATACAAAATGTGACCTTGAACATTGCTGCTTGTGGTTCTCCCAGTTCATAAAAGGGCGGTTTCCCTGTGGCCATTTCGATGATGGTGCAACCCAAAGACCAAATGTCTGCTGCTTTCCCATAGCCTCTGGGTCCTTTGTCTATTATTTCTGGTGCCATGTACTGAAGGGTACCTGGGAAGAGCACAAACACAATCCTACTTCAAAAGAGAACATCTAATGACAGTTTCAATTCCTCTACGTAAATAAGACACTTTAACAGTATGATTCAGGTCTTCATACTGCATCCTTTTTGAATGCCAGTTTTTCTCTGCTGTGAATACAAGAGAAAATAGCAGTTTTTATAATGGATTTTATTAGTGAGGTGAAAATAGTTTACCAATATTACCTGGATATGAACAGATACGTTCTCATTTCTTAAATAGTATAATTAAGGCATTATTCCATTAGGACCTCTTAGAAACTTCTAACAACTGGTCATTTGAGAACAACAGAGAATACACCAACACACGTTTTCTAAAATCCGTTTTTGAAGCACGTGAAAACTCTCATTATGAATACTTCTAATCTTTTCCAAGAAAAGTCTAGGTCATTCATCAATTTCCTTAGATTTATATTTCTCAATTCCTGATTTGAATGCTTAGTTCTTCTGTTTTCATTCTTATTTCTAAATCATTCAAGCATGCAGATTCTAAAAGGTATTGTCAAAATAATGTAAATCTATAAATCAAATATTTACGACTTCTGCTATGTGCCTGTGGTCCATGGAATAATGGGTTTAACAGGTCAAAGACAGGCCATGAGCCATCAGTACAGACAAATCACCAGGTACAGAGTGAAGAATAAAATGAAAAAAAAAAGAGAGGATATTTTATATAAAGAATCAGAGAGTTGAAGAATGCAATATGATGGAAAGAGAATTAAGTGGGGAGCCAAGATCCCGTGTTTCTAGTTGTGGTCTGGTATATCTCTGATAAACACTCAACTGCAGTTGTATCATTGGCTCAAGTGAGAGGCTGGATTTGTGTTTCTAACGCCTGCTGCAGTGATTCCCCGAAGTCGAGCAATGAGGACAGAGTGGGAAGAGAAACAGATTATTGCCACATCCCCTGCTTCTGATATATTCATACAAATGGTATAATCAGCAAATAGGAACTCCTCCACGATGCCATCTTGAATTATTTCAAATCTTGAGGCATTTGCCAAAAGTGCTACTTCAATCTTTTCTGATTCATAACCAATGATAGACATTTTGATAAATAGAGACACCACCTTTTACAAATGCCTTGTGCATGATTTGTAGGTGAAAACTGCTATGCAAAATTCCTCTAAGTTGTTCCTATGAAAGCTACTGTCATGAGCTAGAAGCTGGCTGTTGTCATAAAAATAAATAAAGTCTATTAATTTTGTCAATTAATTTAGTATTGTTATCTTGGCAGGTTTATCCTCCAGACCTCATCATTACGTAGCAGTAGCTCAAGTTCATGTTCACATACACCTGCACATGTCTGCTCTCAGCTTAAATCAGCAAAATTCCTGGACGGAAGCATTTCACCTGGCCAAGGATCAGGCCACCACACTCCTCAAGTCACCTATGCTTGGGAGAAAAGTACTGTGTTTATCTTCGTTTATAGCTGCCCCCAAAGTGATCATGTTTTATGATGTAAATTAAATCAAGTGGTCTTTAAAAAGTATGTGTTGAAGCCTACTGCTCCTTTCTGTTGTCTCTGGGTCTAAAATAGAATTACTGAGAGAATTTGAGTTGTTTTAATATCGGAGTAGGCATCATAACTGATCAATAATATATGAATTGAAAAGAATTGGACAATTCAAGTAATATCTTAATAATAAATTATGCAATGTTTTTATTCATCAGATATTTCAAAGAGCGCTACCTGCCAATTGTGTTTAATTATCCCTCATTGAGCAAGTGGCAATAAAAACAGGTTTGGTCATGTGTTCATATCTGTTCCCTTCACTCCACAAACACATGACACATAATATTTTATATAAAGAGATTTACAGAGCTGGGTAACGAAGCTGCAAGCCAGTCTGGGGAGCCACTACAGCTTAGTAGCTACAAGCTTCAATTTTGACATCACACTGTGTCCATTCATTCATATGTCCAGCAGTTCCATATTAAGGGCCTACCATGGGCTGGGCACTGTTCTAGGCATTTAAAATATAGCTGCAGAATAAAGAGACAGAAATCTCTGTGCTTGTGGAGCTGACGTTTTTGCAGTGGGAGACAGACAATAAACTACAGCATAATAAACAAGTAAGTTGTATAGTATATTAGAAAGTTATGTATCATGACAACCCCCCCCAAAAAAAACAAGAGTAAGAAAAGGGTAGCAGATGTGACCAGGGAGGGCTGCCATGCAAATAGGGAGGGGCTCACCGAGATGACATCTGAGGTAAGACCTGAAGGAGGAGAAGGACTCCGCCATGCAGATGGCTGGGAGAAGAGTGTTGAAGCAGCAGGAAAAGCTTGTGCAAAGGCCCTGCAGCATGATGAAGGAAAGGCAGGAAGACCTAAGTTTCTGGGACAGAGTGAGCAAGGGGGGAAGAGTAGGAAATGAGGTCTAAATGGTGACGAATTCCAAATTGTCCACCATTTAAGGACTTCGGCGTTTGTTTGCTGTGACAGAAGTAGCAAGCCACTGCGGTCTCTGAGTGATAGGGCTGAGGTTGAGAATGGACATAGGGGGCAAGAGAGGAGGCAGGGAGAAGAGGTTATTGAGGTAACGCAGGTGAGAAACGCGGGTGATAGCAGTGGAGGCAGTGAGGAACTGTTCCAATTTTGGACACACTTTGAAGGTAGAGCCAATAGGTTTCCCTGATGGATTGGGTGGGAGTGTGAGAAAAGAGAAGCGCCACGGATAATTCTAAGTTTGGAGTGGCCATTAACTGCAATGGGGAAAAGTGTGGGTGGAACAGGTCTGGGGAGAAGTTAATTCCATTCGGCATGTTACGTCTGGTTTGAAGCGTAGCTCTATGACTGGTTAGCTTTGTGACCTTGGGCAAGCTACTTAACCTCCTTGAACCTTCATTTTCTCACCCTAAACTGGGATAATGATACCTAAGGATTAGGGCTGATATATGAATTTCAGTGAAATAACATATATAAAGCACTTAGCACAGTTCGGTATACACTCTATAGATGGTGGTCGCTGCTGCCTTCCCTCTCATCACATGACCAGGCAGTGAAATGGACCGAGGTCTTTCAGCGCAGTTCATCAGAGGCTGACTAAGCGCCCGGGACGTGGCTAGTTCCAAGGCCTACGGCCGAGAATCCAGGTCCGCACACCCAGGCCCTCCTGACCAGCGCTGGAGACAGACTCAGCACATTAATCATACGTGTCTCCACGTGAGGCCACTGAGAGACGTACAAGCACAGGGCCCTGGATGACCACTTTACTAGAACTCCTTCGAGAACTAACAAAAAATGTTTTCAAGATTATCAGGAGATATTCAAGTAACATCTCGCCCAAATAAAGTGTCTGAAAGTAGGGATTTTCCTCTCAGAAGTTACTGAGTCTTGGAAGCATTTAAAATGTCTCTTGCCAAACTGATACAGAATGAGAAAAGAAACATAAAGACATCTGAAATTACTAATAAATTAGAACCTATTTTGAAAAAGAAAAGAAAATGCATTCTAAATGTGTTTAACTCTTTACCCTGAAATTCCCATTGCTGTTATAGTAGGAACTAGGCCAGAGGTGTTGCTGATAGGGTGTTCTGAGGAGAAAACATATGGAATTTCTCTCTTTTCCCCCTTCCAGGCTTCCAGAATAGATACTTCAGCAAGGTGGAGAGAAATACTGACTGACACAAGAAGGCCAAAGCAGAGAGCAAAGGGTAGATAAAAAAAAATCTGACCTTATCATTTATAAACTGTTGTGACTTTGATGTCCGTTTTCTCTCAATTTCCTAATCTGCAAAATGGAGGTACTACCACCTACCTCACAGAACTAAGAAATGGGGACATCTGGCCATTTTGCTTAATTCATTATCTTTTTTCCCTCCTAAATCTTTCTCTAATAATAATACTTCCTGAGAAATAGCAGAATGGAGTGCTAAGAGCTTGGAATGGAGAGCAGGGCTGAAGTTTCGGATGCCCTCCCGGTGACTGCTGGGCAGTCATGAATCTCTCTGAGCCTCGGTTTCCTCTTGGCCACTGTTGCCTTTTTAGAACCCCTGTGTCTCCTGCCTCCCAGGACTTTGCTCTAGAGGCAGCTCAGTGGTTGCATTGCCTAACCTCTGAGGAAAGCTCTCTCCCCACCCCACTTCTGAGTTGGTGAGTCACTTCCTCTTTCAGGATTGAAAGGGACTGAAATCCTGCAGTTATTTATGTTGTGAGCAGGGGAATGCATCACAGGGAGTAAACAGATTAGAAAAGAGGGAATTCATAGTCCACATGGGAAGTGATTAAGGTATGAGTAAGAATCACAGAGAGGTTAGGCTGAAAAATGTTTTTAAAAAATCTTGTCAGGATTATATTGATTGTAGGCCAGACAGGAGAGAAGTAATGATATGAAAAGAAAAACAAACAAATGAAGAGTTAAAAAAAAAATCTTCAGTAGCATCAAGCAAGGAGATTGAATAGGTCATATAAATTTAAGATGAGAAAAGGGTCAGATCAACTTCTGTATATCATTTTTCAGTAATCATCAAAAGATATCAACATTAATATTTGTGAGAACAACTAAATTTATCTCTTACATTATGTTCAAACGCAGCAATTATTTCTTTAATTACATAAGAGCTGTATCATCATTGCAAAAACATACCAGTAAAAGTTTCAGTGCTTGGGTTTATGCCAGCAAGCCTCTTTGATGTGCCGAAGTCAGAGATCTTGAGAACACCACTATAGGTATTAATCAACACATTGTCACCCTAGAAAAGAGAGGACTTTAATAAAAAACATTACATTTCTTCCAATCCTGTGTATTGTTGGCTCGCAAATCCAACAAGAAAAGGTGTCCTTAGAGCAAACAAGGACACTAATTCTGTATTCTTCATTAATAGTTAATCTCAACAAGAAATTCTTGACACCATTTTTGTTTATATGTTATCAGTTGTCCACAATTGCCACTTGGGTCACAAGGTCAAACATGGTTAGTTAGAGCTTGCTACAGTTTACAGATGGCAGGGGTTGCCTATGCATGGTACATGTATAACAAGTTCAATTATCTATATACTAGAGGCCCGGTGCACAAAAATTTGTGCACTCGGGGGGGAGAGGGGGTCCCTCAGCCCGGCCTGTGCCCTCTTGCAGTCTGGGACCCCTCGGGAGATAATGACCTGCTGGCTTAGGCCTGGTCCCAGGTGGCAGAGGGCAGGCCCAATCCCTAGGTGCAGTCCCTGGTTGGGCTCAGAGCAGGGCCGATTGAGGAGCTGGGGCGCCACCCCCTGTCATGCACAGAGCAGGGCGGATCGGGAGGTTGCGATGCCACCCCTAGTCACGCTCAGGGTAGGGCTGATTGGGGGGTTGGGGCACCGCTCCCTGTCACACTCAAGGAAGGGTCGATAGGGAGGTTGCGGCGCCACCCCCTGTCATGCACAGAGCAGGGCCCATCAGGGGGTTGGGGCGCCGCACCCTGTCACACACAGAGCCACAGGGCGATCAGGGAGTTGGGGAGCTCCCCCCTATCAGGCACAAAGCAGGGCTGATCAAGGGGTTGGGGCGCCTTCACCTGTCACACACAGAGCCGCAGGGCGATCAGGGGGTTTGGGCACTGCCTCCTGTCACGCTGATCCTGGTGCCGGGAGGCCTCGCGGCTCCGCTGATCCCGGTGCTGGGAGGCATATTACCCTTTTACTATATAGGATAGAGGCCTGGTGCATGGGTGGGGGCCTGCTGGTTTGCCCTGAAGGGTGTCCTGGATCAGGGTGGGGGTCCCGCTTGGGTGCCTGGACAGCCTGAATGAGAGGATGATGGCTGTTTGCAGCTGGTCACACCCCCTTCAGGTGCACGGGTGGGGGCCGGCTGATTTGCCCTGAAGAGTGTCCTGGATCAGGGTGGGGGTCCCGCTTGGGTGCCTGGCCAGTCTGGGTGAGGGGCTGAGGGCTGTTTTCAGGCTGGCAGGTGACTGAAGCTCCCAACTGCTCCTTTTTTTCTTTTTCTTTTTTTATTCTGGGCCAGCTTTAGCTCTGAGGCTTGGCTCCAGTTCTGAGGCCTCGGCTGCTGAAAGTAGGTATCTGGTTTGTTTGGGTTCTATAATTGAAACACTGTTTCAACTCCAGCTCTGAGATCCTGGCTGGCTGAAAGCAGGTTTCTGGGGTTTTGTTTAGCTTCTATATTTGTAACAATGTTTCAAACTGCAAGCTCAGAGGCCGGCAGCGGCAGGCGGGGAACGTTGGCTTCCTCTGTCACTGAAGCAAGCAAGCCTCCTGTTCGCTTCAAGCTGCCTGGCTGCCGGCTGCCATCTTGGCTGGCAGTTAATTTGCATATCGCCCTGATTAGCCAATGGGAAGGGTAGCGGAGGTATGGCTAATTACCATGTTTCTCTTTTATTAGATAGGATATAAAAGGCTAATATGCTAAGTGTCCCTCATCCCATACAACCAGTCGCTATGACATGCACTGACCACCAGGGGGCAGACGCTCAACGCAGGAGTTGCCATGACGCACACTGGCCATTTACAGAGAAATGACAGTGTGGACCTGGTGCCGACAAAGCAACACTTGGCTTCCTCCAAATGGGACACAGGCCCCACCACCACCCCGGAGTGACAGCCTACCAAATCGCAGCCAATGCTGCCAAGATGCAAAATGCAGCCCATAGCCCAGCCCAGCCCCAAAATGGTGGTTGTGGGCATCGAGTAATGACGTCATGTAGCAATGCCTGGCTTCCTCTCCCTAGCGACTAGTCTCCTTGCAGTTTCTTCATCCCAGAAACATGACTTGCTTTATAGCCAGGTGGAAACATTTCACACTGTAACCAAATGTCTGTGAAGTGTTTTCATGTGCCTCATCTCATTTGATCCTCACAGAAGTCCTGCAGTTAGGTAGATAGGAGACTCGGTGGAATCCTATTTTCTTTTCGTTAGCCGGAAAATGGAGATTTAGAAAGCTTAGAAACTTGACCAGACTGAAAAGAAGTAAAAAATGGTGGACCTTGAAAATGACTTCAGTTTTTCTCACTGCGCAAAATTGTTAAATATTTTACCCTTTGTTCTCCCTGCGTGATCTACAATAATAATCTGCTTCATGTTGATATTTACTGTTGTGTTGCTGACAATTACCTGAAAGAGAAGTTGGGGTGCTTCACTGGGCTGGAAAAAGTTTAGCTAAATCAGAAAGCAGTTCTAATTAAGCAAGTTTATTCTATATCCATAAAAGGCTAAGTTAACTTGTGTATGTGCAATACATATAAAGCTCTCGCTGGCGCCAAACGCCTGTCTTTCAGTCTGTCATTGTCAATCATGAATTTGGTTGAAACGTCTATTATAGAGAAAGGGTGAATAGCAATATTAAAATATTTCTTCTAATTAATTTCCTTTCAATGTGCACGAATCTGTGCACCGGGTTATTAGTGATAGTCATAATTCCCCAGTCACTTTACTTTCTTTTCTATGTTATTTTACTTATTTTTCTAGAAGAATAAGATATATCACAAATATATAGGCATTTGGGTTGTTTTACTTATTTTTCTAGAATAATAAGATACTAGTATATCACAAATAAATAGATATTTGGGTTGATTTTAGGGTAGTAATATTAATTTACTTTCCATAGTCCAGCCTTTGTCAGAAATTTAGTTCTGAATATTCTCTTTTTAAAGAGAATCTACTAAGTTATCTAATATTCGTTTAATCCATGAATATGTGATGGTTGTGAGAAGAGATTCTTTTTTCTTTTAATATATTTTATTGATTTTTACAGAGAGGGATAGAGTGTTAGAAACATCGATGAAAGAGAAACAACAATCAGCTACCTCCTGCACAACCCCTATTGGGGATCGAGCCCACAACCAAGGTGCATGCCCTTGACCGGAGTCAAACCGAGAACACTTCTCCAGTCCAAGGCCAATGCTCTATCTATTGAGCCAAACCAGTTAGGGCTCTTTTTTCCTTCTAATCATTTATTCATTGATTCAATAAATATTTACTGAGTAGATACTATGGGCAAGGATACAAAGATTAACCAGCCTCTAAATTCCCAGAAGCAGGGATCATCCTCCTGTTCAATTTTGTTCTGCTGTGCCAAAACTCACACAGAACAGTGCCAGGCACGTAGTGGAAGCTCAATCTTTGTTGGTTGAACGTGGATAAGGAGTTTATTCCTTACATAGATAAGATATGAATATCAATGATTGATTCAGGACAGAGCAATATCTTCTATTTCTATTCCTAAGATTTATTTATTCACCATTCTAAGTTAATACCCATAACATAACATGGCTTTTGCAAATAAAACAATTACCCAACAAGGAACATATGAAAATGAATCCTAGCTCATCCTACCTTTATATCCCGGTGAACTATCTGATTGTCATGGAGGTATTTTAATCCTTCGAGTATTTGCTTTGTATAAAATCCAATTGTCTGCTCATTGTCTTTCAATGGGCCCCATTTTGAACGAAGGAGAGCTGAAAGACTTCCTGTAAAGTAGGGAAAAATAGCGGATAAAATCTTAATCCAAATGAGTTCTTAAAGTACATTAATAAAGTAATACTAATTTAAGCTAACATTTATTGGTTATTTACAGTGGCCCAGGAACTGTACCGGATACAAGGGCTCAAATATGAATGGGCAAGTGTCCCTGCTCTGAAGATGCTCATTATAAAATAGTAAGTAGTAAAAAGCCACTCATTCACCAACCTTAATCCAAGTCGCAATGATTGATATTAAAATGATTTCAGATACTTACTGTTTTCTAATAAAATGGAAGGTAATGCAATGTGGCTAACTTTTCTTTTAACTTAGACCAATTAAGACCTATAAACCTACAAATCCCATTCAGTTTTACTCCTCTTCAAGGCCCTAGAAATTTGTAGTTTTTAAAGGAAAAAAACATCTCTTACCTCCTGGAACCTGCTCCATGAAGATTTTAATGAAACCATTCTCGCTGAAAGAACCCAGATACTGGACAATATTCTTGTGCTTCAGATGCTTATGCGATGCTATTTCTTCATGGAGGGGCTGGGAGTATCTAAAAGACATGCAAATGTCAATGAGCTAATTGTGTTAGCCAGACTTTAGCATATAAGTTTACAAAATGTAAAATGAAACTGTCAGCTATTATACCCATATATAAAATCAAATATGACAATCTGAGGCCTTCATTTCTAATAACATAAATTCTGTGAAGTTGAAGGCCTGGTAGGGTCTGAGGGGAAATGTGGCAGGCCCTTTTCTAAGCCTTTTGTATCTATTAACTTATTTCTCACAACCACCCCATGAGAAGGCTATTAAGATGAGGAAATTGATTCATAAAGAGGATGACTAACCTGCCCAAGATTGCAAAGCTAGTGACAGAATTAAGATTTGAACCCAGGAAAATAGAAATAATCCACATAGCTTGCTGTCTCATAACTTATTATGGCCTCACTGGCCACAAGTCTATTGGTATCATAACAACGTAACTTTACTATTCCATTTATATGCCAAGTTTCCTTGAGCCCCTTGCTTGAAATCCTCACATTACTGTGTTCACCAATTCTATTCTATCAGGCTTTAAAAAAATTAAATCCCAACCAAGACTATACACTATACAGCTTTAAACCAGACTTCAACATCATATACTTGGTATATGTTGTTTTATCAAATTATAAAATGAAAGTATTTCATATTTCTGGAACAGACAGAACAACACTTTTGATGATTACTTGAGGAACTATAAAACTTGCAGACTCTTAATCTTGAATCCACTGTAGCTCTAATATAATTATTATACAACTAACAATGGCAAGATGTCAGCAATGATAAACAGAGTATCAAAACTATTCCTGAATTTTCCCCCCTGCTCTACAGTGAAGGCTACAGGTGTGAAAGGCACTAACTACTAAGACATATTAAGTACAAATGTGATGTCTCATAACTTGCTTCAGTCCTACATGCAAGCAAAGCTCAGATCTTACTATGGTAAATCCATATAGGCAGGATGGATTTTTTTGAAGGTCAATAAGAAATATTAGAATTGGTTAGTGCTGAATAATACTATTTTCAGGAAGCTTTTCAGGATAAACTAAAGCAATATTAGATTATAAAAATCCAAATTTGTTTAATTTAAACAAACTTTTATAAACTGTGAACTAATATTCTGAAAACTGCCAACAACAAACAATTGACTTTTAGTCCTTTTATCTTCCTTCAGAATAGCTCTAGGAACTATGAAGGCAGCTATTAACCTGAGCCCTTTAACAGGATATCAGTGAAGACCACCACCATTTTGATAATTGCTTGAATGAGCTAACACGAAAAATACCAGTAAAAAGCGTTACCAATAAGATACTTAGGTAATGACTCTAAACTATGAAGATATTTGCAAGTTATTTTTTTCCATGGGGTGTAAATCACTTTAATAACACTAGTTGATAAGATTGCTCTTGATATGCATGAGATAAATTAGTGGCAAATATTGGCCTTATTGTACAGGTTTATCTTGATGACTAAATGACCTTAATCAAGTAATTAACTCAGTTTATGATGAACCAAAGGTTTCCCACCTCCTAACCCTCTACTGAAAATCAATTATGATTGTTTAAATGTAAGATCCTGGAGAAACAAACATATGCCAACCCCTTACCCCCTCATTAGGTAACCAAAGGATAGCTAAAAAATTACAATAATAATCAGGATTCATCCTAGTTAAGAATAAGAACGCTTCTCCAATATGGAAATGGCTACTAACACCCAGCAATTCTCACTAAGTGTAAGTGCCAAGTGCTGCATGAGCACAAAATTAAAATTTGTGGACAACAGGGGGTGAGGGTGAGGGCAGGATTTGGGGGATGAGGGAACACTGGGGGGATAAGGACACATTTGTAATATCTTACTCAATAAAGGGAAAAAATTAAAATTTGTTCAGGTCAATAAGCTATGCGTATCTATGGGAATTATAAGGCAATCCTATTTCTTTTCAACTAGCTGTATCAATAGAAAGAAGAAATGATATAGATCAGAGATGCTTACATATATTCTGCTTTGAAAAGTTATTAATCTATATTGTCTCCAGAGCACCTACTCTGAGTCAAATTCCCACTACAGCCATCCAAACTAGTGGTTCCCACATTGGATGGACATTTGCATCCCTTGGAAGGCCTTTAAAAAATATCACAGGCCCAACCCAGAATTTTGGGGGTAGGGCCGGCATTCAGTATTTTTACAAGTTCCCCAGTTAGCTCTAGTATAGAGCTGGGGAGAGAATAACTGATCTAAATAAATAGCTCAAGGGTCTAGACTGTTAGAGGAAGAAGCCAACCTGAGAGTAACAACTAGCTGGGACTATGACAGTGTACTTCCTCTCCCTCACTCTTAACTACACTCTGATTCTCTAACAAAGTGTTCACAGAGTGTGAAGGAAACACAGAAGACACTTTTTGTTGCTATGATCCTTCATTACAGATGGCAATGTTTAGTGTATGCTGGATCATGCATTATTCACGCCCATCCTACTACTTCAGTAATTATCCTTTCTAACTGCTATCTTTTAAAATGCAACATCAAAACCTCTCCAGGGCACATAGATGGAAACACCCTTGTGTGTTGCACCTCACAATAATATGATAGACTTTATTGTAATCTTCTTTTATTGACAAGATGCCCTGCACCAGGTGCTCAAGAGAAGGGCCTATCATGCACGTTTTGAACAACCCACATTACGCCAAATGCACTGTTACAAAACAGGACCTTGCTGCTGTTGGTGTGCTTTGTGTGCACAGTGGCGGCTGAATAAACTTAAGTTACAAAGATGATTTTAAAAGTGGTTTCCTTCCAAGTACTTACTTATATGCATCTGGGGGGAGGGGGGAAGGGGAGGGGAAGTTGCTAAGGATTAGTGAGTGTGCTGCAGCAATTTGATAGTGACAACCCCTTTATTATTTCAAAACATATGCTATGCACATATTATTTAAGAACTATTAGGAATATTTAACAAAAAAATTAATATGACAAATTGACACATATTATTCTAGGTATTTAGTGAATAAGTTCTATCACCGTTTTAAGAATTCATAAATATATCTCAAAGAGGAAACTGCAACAATAGCATAGAGAACATGAAACCATGCGTGGCAGACAGCAGCAGCTGTGTGCCTACCGAGCATCTGTTCTTCCTCTTTCTATTATTTTGTTTAGAGAAACAAATGGCCAGCTAAAAAGCTATTGAGTTCCTAAGCCTCCCTGGTAGTAAGGAGTGGTTGCTTTTGGTAAAAGTATGCTGGATATTTCTGGAAAAGTTTATCTTCTTTTTTCTTCTTCCTGCCTGGAATGTGGATCTGGAGGTACAGAGGTCACCTGTGAAAGTCACACCCTAAAGATGGAGAGGCAGAAAGAGATCTGGGAGCTGGGACCCAGGTTTCATGTGTCTTTTTCAGCCTGGGGTAGTGTGAGAAGGCTTCTCTGATGGCTTAAAATTTGAACTGAGAACTAAATGATAAAATGAGGCAATCCTGCTGGGTTTTGGGGAGTGAACCTTGGTGCGCTTGATGGATAGGGAGAGGGCAGTGTGGCTGTAGTGGAGGAGGTGAGGCCACAGAGGGAGGCAGATGTCTATGCGGAGGGTTCTGGTTTTACGCTGGTTACAATTGAAGGGTGTTTATTTTTTAAAGAGCTTGGAAATGGTTTCTTTTTCTTTTCTTTTTAAAATATATTTTTATTGGTTTCAGAGAGAAAGGGAGAGGGAAAGAGAGACAGAAATATCAATGATGAGAGAGAAACATTGATCAGCTGCCTTCTGAATGCCCCCTACTGGGGATGGAGCCTGTAACCCAGGCATATGCCCTTGACTGGAACCCAACCCGGCACCTTTTAGTCTGCAGGCTGACACTCTATCCACTGGGCCCAATCAGCTAGGGCACAATTGAAGGGTTTTAAGTGGTAGTGACAAGATGTGATTTCAACTTCAGAAAGATCTTTGGCTTCTCTGTGGAGGGATGGAGTTGGGGTGGAGGAAACAGTGGAAGCAGAGTCTAGTTACAAGGTATTTGCAGAAGGGAGTCTGGGTGAGGGACCTGGAGGCCTAGAGTTGTGATGGGAGTGGAAAAATTCAGGAGAGACTGCAGAGGTTGAGACAATAGTACAACTCGCTGATGGAGTTGATGCAAAGTGAGAGAGAGAGAGAGAGAGAGAGAGGAATCCAAACGAATCCTAGGTTTTAGCCTGAACAGCTGGATAGATGGGGTAACCTTAACTGAGACATGGAACACTTCAAGTAGAGTCCATTTGGGTTTGGTAAAAACCCGTGGTTCAGTTTTGACCGTCTTAACCTGGAAGTGCCTTTTAGACTTACAAGTAGAGAGGTTGGGAAGACAGATGACCCAGGAAGCTTAGGAGAGTGTCCTTTATAAAGAAAACTGGACATGTGACCCTATTAACATGGACACAGAAAAGTGGATTCAAGAAAGCCTAGGTAAGTCCATGATGCAGCCCGGTGTTGAAGTCTGGCCAAATAAGGACTTCAGTAACACTGGACTCAATCCAATCCTTTCTCTCTCAGAGTGTGAATGCACAACACATGGAAAACGTATACAGTTTTTGTAGGAGCAGGATCTTATGGAGAGAAGACACAACAAAAGCCACGAGGGCAGCAGAAATCATGAGATTGGGAGAAGAGATAATTAGTGGTTGGAGAAGCCAATGGTAGAATAGAACACTAGAGCCAGGAGCAACAGAAAATCCTGTTACCAGAGCTGTTTCTCCCCTGAACAACTTTCTTATTTCCAAAAAAGTCCCCACCATGTGTGGTTCATACTATTTCTTCAAATATTTCTCCTGTTCTTTTCTCTCTTTTCCTTCTGTTATTCCCACTAGGCAGGCGTGTGTTACACCTCTTGTAGTTGTCCCACAGTCTTGGATAGTCTGTTCTCTCTTTTTCAGTCTGTTCTCCTGGCTTTTCAGTTTTGGAATATTCTACTGACATAGCCTCAAGCATAGAGGTTGAGCTAGGCATCCACTCCATCAAATGCATTCTTCGTTTCTGTTACTGGTTTATCGCTAGTATGTCTATTTGGTTCTCTCTCTCTTTTTTTTTTTTAAATATATTTTATTGATTTTTTACAGAGGAAGGGAGAGGGATAGAGAGTTAGAAACATCGATGAGTGAGAAACATCGATCAGCTGCCTCCTGCACACCCCCTACTGGGTATGTGCCTGCAACCAAAGTACATGCCCTTGACCGGGATCGAACCTGGGACCCTTTGGTCCGCAGGCCGACGCTCTATCCACTGAGCCAAACCGGTCAGGGCGGTTCTCTCTTAGGATTTCCACCTCTCTGCTGACATTGCCACCTGTTCTTACAGGCTGCCTACTTTATCCAGGAGAGCCCTTAGCATATTCATCATAACTGTTTTACATTCCTGGTCTCATTATTCCAACACCATGGCCATATCTGAGACGGTTCTGATCCTGGCTCTGTCTCTTCAAACTGTGCCTTTTGCCTTTTAGTATGCTTTGTAACTTTTGCTGAAAACCAGGCATGGTATAACAGGTAAAGGAACTCTCGGAGGGGAAGCATTCTAGTCTTTAGTGAGCCTGGGCCACTGGGCTGTGAACTGCTCCAGTGCTTCTCGGTCCACTCCAAACCCTTGAGGTGGGCCAGGATGGCTAGAAGAGGCTGGAGTTGAGTATTTCCCTTTTCCCAGGTTGGTTAGGCTCTGATAACACCCCAATAGGTGAGGCCCTGGTAAAATGCTTTCTCCTGAGGGCAGGCCTTGTTAAGAACAGAATGCTCTGGTGTATTTCAAAATGATTCCTTCCCCCCAACCCCTCTCAGAAGTATGACGGGATTGTCTTCTGTGAGGATCTAGTTGTGCTCCTGAAAGCAAAACTCCCAACAGTGTGGGTCTCCTCTATGACTGTCTCTCCAATTTGGGGCACTGGGGGGATGGGGGCAGCAGCTTGTCCTGTGACCTTACTTCTCTGATGACTCAACACACAGAATGGTTTGAGTTAGTCATTAAAAAAAAACGGATTTCTAACATTTATAAGCCAGAAAATTTAACATTAATACTGACCAATAACCCTGAAGAAGAGCTGCTGATTTCTCAGTGTGTTTAGCTTTCTATTTGTTGTTAAGATGGAGTGACGACTTCCAACCTCCTTTAACTGCTGGACTGGAAACTGGAACCTCTGGTTAGAACAGCTTCAGATAGTGCTGGTTCCCCATGTGCCCCTGTAATAAACCACTGCTCTCTGACATACCTGGGCCCAACACACACAGGGCCGTTCTTTTTTCCACTCTTTAAGAGTTCTGTTTCCTCAGAGATGCTGTCCTTTCCCACCAGTCTTGTAATTGAATCACTGAATGATGCAGCAGCTTAACCTCACAGGGAGCTCATTAAAACCACAGAATTCTCAGAGTTTCACCAAAATATTCTCTAAAAGGCTACAAACAACCCCAAATACCTTAGAAAACAGCTTTTTATTAACCACAATTACTATACCTGCTATCTCTCTCTGGGATTTCCTTAATAGCGATTCTGACTTGGTTGCTCAGGTCTCGACCTGCATAGACTATCCCGTAAGTGCCTTTTCCTAAAACGACTCTGTCACCATTTTCGTCATATTCATAGTCATACTACAAAAGGAAAAATGGAGAGAGAATATTGAAACATTAGTTGCATTCTACATTTTTAACATCAACTTTTTCCAAGAGCATTTTTCCTTATTTTAGCAGATGGCTATACAAGGGAAACAATAAGATGAAATTTGAAAAAAAGCAGCTTTAAGAACCAAAAAATAGACATTCGCAATATAAACCAGATTGTGTGCTCATGTTTTCACAGCTGGTACAAATACAGTGGGGACTATGTATTTAATCCGTAAGAGTTTTTTTCAAAAGCCCACTTGGATTCTTTTACCCACTAAATCCTGTTTTTCACTGACTCTAGAGATAAGTATGATTAGTATCAATACCTATCACATCTAATTAATCTTTCTTTTGTTTTTCAGCTTCTGGTGCTATTAAAGTATTTCACACTCTACCAGGAGAATAAAACCACTGAAAGGCTTTGGGTAAGAAGAAAAATTTGAGGTCTTACTAGTTTGCCTGGCCCATAGAGGACAGAGAATTATCTACATGGTGGTCAGGAAAAGTAGAACAGAGCTGGGCCAAGAGCCAAGGGAAGGCAGGGGATGTTAAATGACAAAAATGGAGAAAAAGAGGAGCAGCAGGGAAAGGAATGTTAAAAAAAATAAAAGGTAGAATTACACTGCTTATGTATTTTGCATTTTATTTCTATGGCAATAGGCAAGCAAATCGGGTTGTTGCTAAGGGAAACGGCTGCATTTTGAAGCAACAATGGGAATACTTCTGGAATCATCCCTCTATTGTTGCCTGCCCAGAGCAATCTAAACTGGTGCTGGAAAGAGAATCAGCCTAGGACAGCAAATGACAAAGTGGTGATGCACGTAGTCCTTGCATGGTCAAGGGACCGACAGTAAAGCAACCTTTGAAAAAGCCATGCATTTCCCTCTGTTCTTCATCACATCAACAGAGTGGTCACCTCAACGACCCTAATAGTACCTTTGCTAATTTTCAGTATCGCCTTCTTAATAAAGAAATATGAAAAACAGAAATCACTATTAATAATATCAATAAAATGCTAAAAATGCTGCAGGTGCACATATAAAGTTTGATTGATCTCTCCTCCCTCAGATCTTTACTCAACTATCACCTTGTCAGGGAGTCTTCCCTGGCTGCCTTGTCTGAAACTGCACACTCCATTAAACTAACTTCCTAATGCCTTCCTTGCTTTTTCTCCAAACATACTACAAATTTTACTTATTCATGTTGTTTATTGTTCACTAGAATGTAAGCTCAATGAGGGATGTTCCTCTGTTGTTCTCTGCTGTGTCCCCAGCACCTAGAACAGTGCCTACTACATAGTAGGTGTCCAATAAATATTTGAGTGAATTGATGAGATACACTTGGACACACAAATGTGGTATGACAATTATTTTAAGCTGATGAAAACATCTAAGTAAGTAGCAGCTGCAGAAAAATCCTTATCTAAACTTCTTGTGCTGACTTAAGCAAAGTTTCTTGAAAATACAGCTGCCATAACCTCTCTCTGGGAGGTTTAGGACCACTCATACCTGGATGAGAAATTACAAAGACAAAACCTTTCCAAAAGCTTCTGTACCTTCCACTTGCTTCTACTTAGTTTCCCGCCACGTGCTTTCTTTCCCTTGAAGTTCTATTAAGGATTTTTCTTGGTAAGATCAACTCTTAACTCTAGCTGTTCAGGAGCCACTTCTTTGTATGTTCCCATATACATGAATAAATTTTATCTTTTCTCCTGTTAATGTGTCTTTTGCCAGTTAATTTGCAGGTCTCCATCAGTGAACCTAAGTTGGTAGAGGAAAAACTTTCCTTCTGCCAACAGAATGAATGATTGGGTAACAAATTGACACTCATATCATACAACACTCTAAGTGACATATTTGCTCAGACAGAGTGGTAACTGGGTATTGAGCTTTAGATATGAACCAAAATAGAAAAAGGATGCTGAAGAAACTTGATGATTCCGAATTGATTTATGAATTCTAAACTGTAATTCACTGTTTGTGAGGCAAATAATCAGGAAAGGAGATGGTAAGGTATTTCATCATCCTGCAGATGCTTGAGTCAAAGGAAAACCTTCCTTGTATTTCGCTTGTCCCCACTCCATCCCAAAAGGGGTCACCTTTCCCTTTATGCACACTGGCAACTATGTATAAACAGGTGCACAGGGCCAGCTGCCATGACTGTCTCAGGCTTGTTTCAATCATAAGCTCATTTTGATAAAACAGTGAGGTGAAAATGCAGAAAAAGAAGGATGTTGGGGGAAAAGAGAGGGAAGAAAGGAGGGGGGAGAGAGAGAGGAGGGACAGATGGAAGGAGAATATATCCATGTGTTTGGGAGAGGAATGAAGAGGGAGACACAACATATTTTGTATTGAGCACCAGAAGTATCTCGGTAAATTTTTTTTCAATTAAATAAGAAAAGGAGATGAAAAGAGAATGGATTGATAATGGCCGGATTATGGTATTCAGCTTGATTATGGTATTCATTCTTTCATTGATTTAACATTGATTAAACAACCTTCAAGCCAATTTACCAGCATTTATTCTGCCCCCTTCAATCCATATACTCCTCCCCTCAGTTTGAGATACTGTTTAAACAATTCTGGTTTTGTCATACCCACACCCAGCTTCAAACTTTTCAAAGCCTTCTGACTGTACTTCTGCTTGGATACCCAGCACCATGTGAGACTATGTGATTAAAAAAGGTAGAACCATGCTCTGGTTTCTCTTCAGACCGAATAAATCTTTCGCCTTTTACTAAAAAAGATAGAACCTTGGCCAGGTGGCTAAGTTGGTTGGAGTGTCGTTCCGTGTACCAAAGGATTGTGAGTTTGATTCCCAGACAGGACACCTACCTAGATTGCAGGAGATAGACGATCTCTCTCTCTCTCTCTCTCTCTCTCTCTCTCTCTCTCTCTCTCACACACACACACACACACACACACACACACATATCCTCAGGTGAGAATTATTTTAAAAAAGGGGATAGAGCCATGATCTAGCCTTGGGATGTTAAGAGTTCAGTGCAGACTATCAAATTACAATGCAGTAAGAAGAGCTAGGGCAGAGGAGTGGGTAAAAATGTTATGAGAGTAGAGCAAAGTGAGAAGAGGTGTTGAAAACTGATTCAAAGAAAAAAATGACACGAATTGGATCTCAAAAAATTAGGATGCACCCAATCAAGTGGGACAGAGCAGAAAAAGCATGTGGAGTTGGGCATCTGCATGTCAAGCCCAAAGACAGGCTGTCTGGAAAACAGAAAAGAATTTGGCACTGCCATACTGTAGGGTGCAAAGGAAAGGGTAAGGTATAGCCAGACAGTTAAGAACATCCTTATAATTAGGGGAGTCACAGGATTAAATCCACATGAGAGATCTGTCTGCTGATGACAGAGATGTTTATTAACAGAGGAGAGAGATTAGGCCCTGAGATGGGGGAGTGATAGAATGAAATGAATGGGCTGGAGGAAAGACTGGGTGTGGGGGTAAGACAGGCTGGAGTGGCAGTTTCTCTGAGATGTCTGGTTTGGGTTACTGGGCAGATGTCCTGCTCTTAGTGAAGCTATGGATGGCTGGGAGAACAAAAATGGGAACCACAGTTGATAAGTGTTAGAACCCTTATGATTAATTGTAATCTAATCAATGATGAACTGTATTCAATTGTTCAGTGATTTCAATATAAACATTAATACATTAAATTATTTACAATATGGGTTCATAACCCTTTCATGTCAAAATACAGCCTTGAGTCAAAAAACATGGCTTGGAATCAAAAGAAGTTGTTTCTCTTTCTGTTTAAAAATAGAAAAGTCCTCCCAAAGTGATATTGAGCTATATTTGAAAAACCTTGTACAGTCTGTACTAATCTTGAAAATTATAAAATACTTGAGCTAAGAAAGGATATTTAAGATCTTCTTGTTCAACTCTCATGTAAGGAATGAGATCATCTCAGCCCAGTGGGAGTATAAATTTTGTCCAAAGTTATAAAACTGGCTGTATGCAAAGTTAAAACCAGAACTCAAGGTTCCTGTCCCAGCACGGGGATCTCACAAGAGCCAGGTATGATCAGAGGGGGTTCTGACCATGACCCAAAGAGGCTAAATCTCTCCCACAATTGGATTGCTTCAAAGAAAGCTGACTATTCAAATCAGAAATAAAAGCAAATATTAACTTGGGCTTTGAATGAAAAGTTTTCAAACATCAAAAATTCGAAGGATTAGCTTCAAATTTGTGGCTTACAGGACCACATCAATAGCTAATATTCACTGAATGTTGACACCACTCTAAGTGAAGTTAAAAACATTAAAAAATGTCTGACTTTTCCAACATTTTAATTTTGTTTTGGGCCCAGGAACCTAAAAAGCTTCAGGAATTATATCGAAACAATTTAAATTCTATCTCAAATTGAAGTAAAGATCAGATAATAATTATTCAGCATAAAAACCTTAATCAGCAAAGTAATCTTTCCTGTTTACACTGAAAGGAATGGGAAGTGGAGGAATTATTTTTGGTATGTCATTTACAGGCTGAAGTTCGAGTTTAGTTTACAGTAATGAAATTAGCTCATTTTAACAAAATATTCAGAATACTGAAAAAACAATTTTAATTAAGAAGGTTGAAAGCATCTAAGAAATGTAATAAAAGATATAATGGAATTATCATAAATTATGCAAAAATATAAATTAAGGCTGTTTAATAACTCATATGGTAAAGTGCTCTGGCCAGGAAGGGTACTGAGTGAGAGGGAGGGCCAAGGCAGGGCTCATCGTCTTCACAGCCCAGAACATCACTGGGTCCTTTCATTAACGTGATGCTGATAGAACACCCACAAAAAGAATGCCAGCAATATCAAGAGTTGTGGCATCATGGCCAACTAAGCCAAAATACTTAAAACAAGTATGTGTGAATTTACTGTACAGACTATCCAGATCGTTGGGAATACTGCAGAAGCCATTCTGCGTCACAGATTTGAAATTTTTCTGATGGAATGCAAAGGACAGAAGTCATATGCCCCTCCCCCACAACACTCTCTCTTCCTCAGTAAAGCTTAACATAGTTCACTTTTTAAAACCAGTCACGGAGAAACTTAGGTAAAATGAACATGGAAACCTAAGTCCTTACCTCCAGGGAGTCACCTTCACAGTCTCCTTCCTCCACACCTCTGCCCTTCTCTTCGGTAATGTTGTTCACCATTTCGAAAAACCTACGATGGAAGTTGGAATGTGGTCACTCGTAATACATAAAACAAGTATGTTCCAAAGTGATTTCAGAGCAAAAAATAAATAAATAGGAGCTAAGAATGTCAGGCAATAAAAACAACCATCAGTATCAGAGTGAAAATATGATTTTTCAAAAAGAAAACAGGTTGGTAGGCTCTTCCAGAAATTTCCAACCTCATGCCCCACTTCATGTAGACAGTACTATATACATAGTATAGAATTAGAACAGTGAGGCTAGACAAGGTCATAGAAATGACAAGGTTAGGAAAGTGGACTTGGATATCAGACCAAGACTGCTAGTATTTGTATGATTAAGCTCCTCCAACTCAGACTCATCCCTTAATTATAAAGTGGGGGATATACTTATCAGTCTCTTAGGCGGTTGTGAAGATGACTTGAGGTATACCTGTAAAGTGCTTACTTAGCATAGTGCACTCATTAAAATGAGCTATTATTGTTTTGCTGCTGTTGATGTTTTATTTAAATGGGACCTAAAGTAATACCCATATTCTAGAATAGTGTCTCCAAATTCTGAGGTGACTATTTGATACAGTGTTGGCCACTACAACACTTGATCTCAGTGACTGAAATCTTCTGCCTGAGCACCTCAATATCATAGATATAGTCTGCAAAACACTAATGTGAACCAGGAGCAGGCGAGCTTATATGTTTGTGACAGAAGCCACCTCACTGTTGGTGACATTTTCTTCAGGAGCTCTTCTTATAAAGTTTTCTTTTTTCTGGAGGCCAACTCAGAGCCAAGAAAAATAATTACAAGCGAGAAACAGATTTTCCCCGTGGAACACTAGCCGTGCTATCCGTTCCAAGGGGATGCCAATGGTCTCCAGACATACAGTAAGGGAGGCACTGTGAACAGGTACTGTGAGAGCTGATGTTCTCACGGGCAGGTCATGCTGCGCACTGCCAGCCCAAGGGAAGAACAGGTTGCCTACCAGATAGAACCTTTCTTCTATCTCTGTACCAATGAGATGATAGAAAATATGTATTGGTCTGCCCCCAGTTCCTGGCACAGAGCTCCTAAAACCCTTGTAGTTTTCTAAGTGATAAGAACACTGCAGGCATCTCTTGTTCTAATATTTGGTCTTTGACCCCCATCCCTGGCACAGGGCTCCTAAAACCCTTGAACAATCCCTAAGTGATAAGAGAAATGGCAGCATTTTTTGTTCTAGCGCAGTGGTTTTCAACCTTCCTAATGCCGCGACCCTTTAATACAGTTCCTTATGTTGTGGTGACCCCCAACCATAAAATTATTTTCCTTGCTACTTCATAACTGTAATTTTGCTACTATTATGAATAGTAATGTAAATATCTGATATTCAGGATGTATTTTCATTGTTACAAATTGAACATAATTAAGGCATAGTGATTAATCACAAAAACAATATGTAATTGTATGTTTTCCGATGGTCTTAGGCGACCCCTGTGAAAGGGTCATTTGACCCCCAAGGGGTTTCGACCCACAGGTTGAGAACCCCTGTTCTAGTGAGACTTTGCATGGGCACCTGGATGGGGGCTGGTCACAAGAAAGAACAGGCCATAATTAGGAACTTGGACTTCTCAGCTTCACCCTCCATCCTCCATAGAGGGAGAAAGGGGCTAAAAATAATGAATGATCATGTCTATGTGATAAAGCCCCCATGAAACTCCAATAGTACAGGGTTCAAGGAGCTTCCAGACTAGCAAATACATTGCTGCCAGGAAGGTAACACACTGGAACTCCATGGGGACAGATGTTCCTGTGCTTTGGGGCCCTTCCGGACCTTGCCCTACATATCTTTTCATCTACCTATTTGTTCATCTGTACCCGGTATCACATCCTCCCATTAAACTGGTAAACGTAAGTATTTCCCTGAGTTCTGTGTTCTGCTCTAGCAAACCAATCAAACCCAAGCAGGAGCCATTGGAACCTCTGATCTATAGCCAGTTGGTCAGAAGCACAGGTGAGATCCCCTGGGCTTGCGACTGGCAGCTACAGTGGGGGCAGAAAGTCTCATGGGACTGAGCCTTTAACCTGTGGGATCAGACACTTTCTCCAGACAGATATTGTTAGGAATGAATTAAATTGCAGGATACTCAGCTGGTGTCACAGAGAATAGCTTGTTGGTGATCAGAAATGTCAGAAATAAAGTGATTTGTTAAAGGGAGCCCCCCAAATTCTGATAAACATACCACATAATTATAAAATATTAGTCCAAATAAAATATTTACATAGACTTGAATTCTTTTCAGAAGCTATATGTTCACTCATTAATGAAAAATAATGATCACGCAAGAACAATCTTTTTTACACAAACCATGACTAATACGTACTTTTTGCAATGAAGTTCGGTACAGAAATAGATTTGGAAATCATCAGAATTGTGAAGCACATAAAGAAAACAGCATCGTTCTTCAAACTTAGAAATACTGAAACAAACAGAGAGAATTATTCAGGGAAATCCCAATACTTCAGGAGCTGTCATGAAAAATAAATACTTTTTTTATCTGGTCCCAATTATAAAATCAATGTTGTTTATGACAAAAAGTTAAAAATAGTACTTTAAAAAGTAGTATTTCCTGTACCACAAGACTAAAATTACTGAATTTTCTGAGAATTGTCTTCCTCCTTATGTCTATAAGACAGAGTTGCTCTAGGGCAGTGATGGCAAACCTTTTGAGCTCGGCGTGTCAGCATTTTGAAAAACCCTAACTTAACTCTGGTGCTGTGTCACATATAGAAATTTTTTGATATTTGCAACCATAGTAAAACAAAGACTTATATTTTTGATATTTATTTTACATATTTAAATGCCATTTAACAAAGAAAAATCAACCAAAAAAATCAGTTCGCGTGTCACCTCTGACACGCGTGTCCTAGGTTCGCCATCACTGCTCTAGGGTTTGGTGTGCACACAGAAGCTGTGTCCTTCCACCTCAGTCTGAGAAAGGTGTCCTGCCCTCTGCAGCGCTGACCCCGTGCCAGGAGGACAAGCCTAAGCGTCCACTGGCTGACTGACCTTGGTGCTCTGTTTCTCTGAGGTCTGCAGAACAACAAAATGCTTCCTAAGCTAGAAGGGCAATGTGTGGAGGCAGGAAAAGCACCTCCTTAGTTGTAGATATTTTACAGAAAGGAAGCAGCTGTGGAACATCACTTGGTTTGGACCAAGCAAGTGGCTTCCTTCACAGCAATTAGAACAGTTTTGAGATTACCAGTCAGGCCATGCTGTTTTACACCAAGGGTTGGCAAATACATTCTGTAATGGGCCAGAGAGTAAATATTTCAGGTTTTGTGGGCCAAATTACTCAATTTTTCTGTTGGAGCAGACTTAGACAATACACAATGAACAAGGCTGAGTTCCAATAAAACTTTATTTACAAAAACAGGTGGTGGGCCATATTTGGCCTGGGGGTGTAGTTTGCTAATCCCTATTTTATGCCTTTGCATCTGCTGTTCCTTCAGTTCAGAATGCACATTATTTTTTACTTTTAAAATAATTCTACTCATCATTTAAGACCAAGCTTAGACCTTACTCCCTTCCCTACTTCTGTCTTATATAGAAAGACTTCCTTTTGCACCTCTTTTCTTTGAACATAGTTCTATCACTGCTCATCTCACTCTGCATTATCACTAATTGTGAAGTGTCTGTTCCCCTGCTGCACCTAGAGCTCTTAGAGAGCAGAGCTGAGGTCTTAGTGTTTTGTATTCTTATGAAACAGAACTCAACATTTGACACACAGTTGGTGCTCAATAAATGCCCACTGACTGAGCTGAGAAAGTTCTGAGGTGATGTAAGACAAACTGCTGAAGTAGTTGGTTTTTCTTCTATAACTTGTCATCTCTTTATAGAGGAGAAAACCCAGGAGAGATAGCTTTCTTTGAAGTCACACACTGGAACTCACATTTCCCAATATATAAGCCAGCAGTAGCCTCATGTAAGCATTCTGTGTATATGTGTAAATCACAACAAAGGTTATGTAGCGATGCCATGCCTAGTTAAAGAAAACTAATTCATTGGAAAATAGATATGATAAAGTGAAATGTATGTCTACCACACTAAGTGGATTGCTTAAAAATGCAGCTATAAATAATGAGTGTTTTACTAATGACCTGTTTTAAAAATCAAATATTAAGAGTATAAAGCTTTAGTTGAGAAGGCATGTATTGGAAAGATATATAATGAGTCAACCCACAATCTTGCATGTTTCTCTTCAGACCATTCATAAGGTAACAGGTGGTATTACCAGGCAAACACCAATTACCAGTTCATGTTCCAACAAAACCAACAGCAACAGGGTATTGCATATGTGGCCTTCAGATACTTTTTTCTCCACGTTGCTATTATGTGGGGAGAAAAAGCAGTAATCACAACTAATTTGGTGTAAAATTCTTAAGAGTTGGTCTAGCATGAGTTTCTATAGAATAGAACAAGCATTTAAACATCTAATTGGTGGCTCTTCATTCTGAAAAAAAAACAACAAAAACCAAAACTACCTCATTTCTAAATCCCAGGAAATGGCATTTCCTGAGCCAATGGCATTATGATGCAATGTCAGAACTGAGCCAAAGTGAGGTGAGTCACTCTAATCTCAGAACACTTCATTGATGGTAACCTCAGAAAAAGTTTTTTAAAAAACAAATTCCCTATAACCACACCCCATTAATATGAGCTATGGAACACAATCTGGTAGAAGATGTTTGGGATCCATCTAAGGACAACTCACTTAGCTCACTTTTATTTATACCTTGATTCTGACCCACAGATCACATTTACCCATCAGTCATATTTTAAGTTAGTGACAAGCACAGAGTCAATTCACATAACTTTGAAAGTTTTTGCAAATATTTCAGTCATGGAGATAGTGAGTCTAAAGAAGGTTGAGCATTTCATTAATAGAAGGATTGCTGAGGTTCTTTGCATTTTTAAATCATGACTAGAAGTCCTATTCAAGACAGTCATATTCTAGAAAAATGTCTTCCAAGAAAATGAAATACACCAAGGAGACTTACCTCACTCCCCTGATGGAAGAAGCACTAAAGTTCCACTCATGTATACCATTCTAGAATATAAGGAAAGAACAAAAGATGTTCAGTAGTCCAAATTAAAATAACACAACAACAGTAATTTTGTTTTATTCTTTTAAAATAAGATACACAGAGTAATTTTCCCTCACGTACAATTCTTCACAAACAAATTATAGTGGAACCTTGGTTCTCGAACTTAATTCAGTCTGGAAGCCTGTTCTTAAAATGACTTATTTGAAAACCAAATCACTTTTCCCATTAGAAATAATGTAAATTGAATTAATCCATTTCAGACTCCAAATTATTTCATTTTAACCTTTACTTATATATAGTGCATGTCGAATGTACTGTTTAATCTGTAAATAAAACACTTTTTTTCTTAAATTTATCGGACCACCCCCTACTAGCCTCACATGAATCACTTTTAGCACTTGTTCCAGGGTGTCTTTCAGGAGGTCAGCATGCAGAATCTTTGCTTTTTCACATATCATTGCTTCTGACATGCTATCACCGGCTAACTGCTTTTCGTTTATCCAAATCAACAACAATTTTTCTACCACTTCAATTGCCTGTGATTGCTGTTTTGTGAGCACTTTCACACCCTTAGCAACATCAGCACTCTTGATGGCCAAGAATCTTTATGTTTTAAAATTGTGCTAATTGTCTATTTTGCCAGCAATAAAAGCAAAAAAATCAGGAAAATATTCACAGCACAATTTCCTGAGATGTTAACAATGCAAGGTTTAGTGATAGACTGATTCATATTTGGGCATTTTCTTCTTTTGTCGCCTGGGAGACGCTTTTTGTCATGTTGTCACCTGAGAGATGCTTTTTGTTGTCATGATGAGGTGTCAGCATGAAAGGGTTGTTGGGTCAAGAACCAGTTTTGTTCAACAACTGAGACGTTTTTCTGCGGACAACTTGGCCGAGAACTGAATTGTTTGAGATGGGAGTCATTCAAGAACTGAGGTTTGTATCTGGGTGGAAATTACAATTCATCCTCAAGCCACAAGGGTGATGTTTACTTAATAATTTATTTATTTCAATAAAACACCTCCAGTAGAGTCTAGGAGGATTAGTCTCATTAATTTCTAAAATTTTATTTTTAGCAGATAAACCTAACAAATGTTGTGCATTAATTTTTAAAGATAAAAATCAGTGATCAAGGTTAATTTAAAATTATTATAGTCAACCAGTATTTCTTTTTTGAAAAAGAAAAAACATTAATAAATAAAATCTCGCCCTAACCGGTTTGGCTTAGTGGATAGAGCGTCATCCTGTGGACTGAAGGGTCCCAGGTTCGATTCCGGTCAAGGGCATGTACTTTGGTTGCGGGCACATCCCCAGTAGGGGGTGTGCAGGAGGCAGCTGATGGATGTTTCTCTCTCATGGATGTTTCTAACTCTCTGTCCCTCTCCCTTCCTCTCTGTAAAAAATCAATAAAATATATTTAAAAAATAAAATAAATGAAATAAATAAATAAAATCTCTACAAGGGTTTGAAGATAACTATTTCTGAATTATCTTTAGTTAATATTTTAAACTAAATAGGTGGTTCTATTTCTTCAGAAAATGGTACAGCAAATACGCATGTGTATACACACATATATATAATGTCCATCATAGCTAGGGTGTGTTGTCACCTAATTTATGTAAGATTCAATAAACTAGTAAAGTTTGAACAGAAAACATTTGATTATCATATGATAAACACGGGTGATTTGCAGGGTCCAGATGAAAAAAACTGTGGGGATTTAATTTCTTGAATTATTACTGAAGCTAAGTTAAAATTAATATTAAATGCATATCTCTCAAAATTAACTAAATTACAAGATGGGTCACATTCCCTATAAAAATATGTCTGACAAAAATACAGAATTAACCACAAATATTTTTGTAGAAATAAAGTAGTAGCTACATGTGTCCAAGTTTAGCAAGTACTATAGAGTAGCCAATTCAGATTGCAAGTCAATTCTTTAAATGTAAAACAACCAAGAAAACAAGCTCTTACCCACCTACTTAAAATGCTGCCAGAGGACTGAGGTCTTGGCTGAGCCAATGAAATGGGTAAGAAGCTGTGGCTCTGATGTGGCCCAGAACTCTCCTTCTGGCCAAAGCAACTCAAAAAGCCACAATTTATATTCATAGCAACTAGTTATTTGCTAGGATCATGTAACTTATAATAAAAATAGACTCTGTCAAACCTAAAGTAGATTTACGAAAAAACTAGTTTCAATGCACATTAATCAGGTCATGGGGATGTGACCTGAATTACCACAGAGCAAATGTTGCTGTGCACAAAGCCCAGAAAAGACAGAGACCATAGAAAGGGACTCCTGGAAATGTGGTTCTCTGAACCAGAGTGCACAGGGAGTTAAAATAAAATAGCAGCCTGCAGCTTCAGCTGGTAATTTGGAAATTGCTTCTAAATCCCGTTGGCCTCGGGTGACCTAAGTATATGCGCCCCGGGAGCTGCAGCTGTTAACCGGCACACCACTTGCGCACAAGGCAGCCTCAGACGTACAGCCTGCACCTCAGTTTCGTCCTAAGGCCACCCCAGGAGAAGGAGGCGGGGTTGAGTGCAGAGCTGATAGGGCAGCGTGCAAACCTGCAATTGAACACAGCAACTGACAGACTCCAACAAGACGGCACTGGTAAAACCTATCTTCCATCAGCCCTGCTCTGGGAGCAGCCAAGGAGAGATTTCCCAGGTTGATTGGGCTGGTTTTATAGGAAAGGAGCACAGCATTTTCAGAATGTTAGGTTCCTCAAAGGTTCAAGTGCTGCCAGAGAACTTTTCCTTTCAGCGGAGTAAAGCCCAGACCCTGAGCTAGATGGATAGGGAATAAGGCCTCTCCCCACTTCCCTTGCTAGTGGACTCTCCACATGGAGGCGCTGGTGAGCCACAAAGCCAACAGGTGAGGTAAAAGGCTCCAGGGCCCGTCTGGGAATCAGGGGGAAGGGGACACCAGAGGCAGAGCTGGAGTGATATTTAACACCAACAAGCCCCAAACTCAACCTTATTTAATCAGCACAAGCACTGTTTTCTAGGAACTGCTTGGCCTCAGATCCCGTGCCCCAGCCAGGGCAAGAACAGGAGCTAGGAATTAATATTGAGGTAAGGTGGCAGGAATTATATTCTGTGAGACATTACTGGTGCCCTAGGCAATGGCCCTTCCCTCTCTTCTTTGCTAACAAAATATGAATTTTGTTCAGGCTCAGGTGACAATGCTTAGGGACAGTGAAACTGATTAGTCTACATCAGCCATGGTAAGTCCATTTCCCTTGCTGGTGGTTGGTTTAGGCATGGTCACCTGATGCAACTTTTTGTATAAGGAAAGAGCCTGACCCTCCTCCTTTGGATTTGGTCTGTGTCAAGTGATGCTAGAGCTGCTATTTAAGACCATGAGTGAAAAGCCAAGAGCATACAGAAAAGCCAACTCAGAATTCTGACACTGTCAAGCCACTGAAATCAGCCCCAGAATGAACCCACCTCAGAAGTTCCTGTAATATGAGATAACATTTCCTTATTATTTAAGCCACTTTTAGTTGGGGGGTTTGTAGTTAAAAGTATCTTTGAGGGATGAGAACATCATATCATCAAAATCTATAGTCCTAGGTAAACATATTCCCCTCATAAATTCCTAGGTCTTCTCAGAGTGGCCATGGGCTGGATGGAGCTGGAGTACGGTCAGCACATCCTACTCCACTGAGTCCCTGCTGTCTGAGAAGCCATCAGAGAGGATGGGAGTGCTTAATCCCCAAACCTAAAGGAGGGGAATTCTAAATAACAAGCATTTAAAGTATCTTGCAAATAACTTCTCTGTTCCTCAATCTAGGTTTTTCTTTCATGGGCGCATGCAGACTTTCTTTCTTCAAGTACTAACTTACTTACTTTAAGCAGTAACCATCTACTGAACAAAGGGAGAACAGTTAAAAGATTGGAATTTCAATTAATTTTGCCCCTGAATGTAGAGTAACTCTCGGAGAGTCCCTGAACTCTTGGGAATTGGGGTAATGATCTTCAAGTTTTTAAAGTTGCAAAATGAGGTTAAATACTAGCTCACGTAACTGTTCATTCCAGAGTTAGAATGAAAACATTGAGAGAGGAAGTAACGAAATAAATATGATAGATGAAAAGCAACATTCTCTGTTATTCTACTTCTAGAAAAAAAAATTTAAACATTCCATGACAAAAACAACCCATTTCCTGCTTAACATAAGATGTATTAAACCTGTTACTTATCTGTTATTTAATTATAGTTATTACAGTTGCTTTAAACTAACAATAACAAAGTGATCTTATTTTTATTGCTTGTCCTCATTCCAACTGTAGCACTTCTGTTTTAAAAAACAGAGAAAATGGCAGTGCTAATGAATGGATAAAACTAGGGTTTGCACAGAAATTGGCTGATTCAAAACAGAAACTAAATGATTTAAGGAAGCTTAAATTTTGAACAAGAAGAATTTTTAGCACTAAAGGTAACAGGAAATGAGCAATATGCAAATGCAGAAATTCTTCTTGATCAAAAGATAAGAAAAGATAATTGACAATAAAACCTTTAATCCTTCATGCATTCACTTCTATCCTAGTATGTTTATTTCTTAGCATAACATAAAAACTGTCTCTACAATTGTTGCAAAACGTAAGAGAATCAATACAAGGCTAACTTTACTGAATGAAGAACCTCCAGAAAGGAAAAATAATGACCACAAGCTAGAAATAGTAGTCATTTTCCAAAATCTTTGGTTTACTTTCTGCTCTTTTTCTGTCTTCCAAATACTTCTGGCTCTCCACTCATTTGCCGGGGCCTTGTTAATTGCTAATTCCTTTAGCCCCATTCTGTTTCCAAGTGTCCTTGGACAACCTTGCTCTTTCCAATCAAGCCTTTGAAAAATCTCCTCTTCCAGATAATGCTTACCTCTCCTAACCTCTTTTAGTTTTTGCGGTTTCAACTGGGTGACTACTCTACTTCTGCCATGTGATATATATCCATATATTTTTTAAAAATGTAAATAAAACAATGGGCACTTTAAAACAATGTTATCAACATGTAAACAGTCTTACTAGTTATTACTAATTTTGTTTCTGGTCAGTTACACTTGGAATAATGCCATCATGGAGCTATAGATCTGAACTTTCAATAACTCCTTCCCTGGGTTTGATTAATTTGCTAGAGCAGACTATAGAACTCAGAAAAACATTTTACTTACTAGATTATTGGGTTATTATAAAAGGATGTAACTCAGGAACAGCCAGATGGAAGAGATGAATAGGGTAAGGCATGTGGGAAGGGTCATGGAGCTCCCGTGCCCTCTCTAAGCGGCCACTCTGCCCACATCTCCATGTGTTCCCCAATCTGGAAGCTCTCTGAACCATGTCCTTATGGGTTTTTACAGAGGCTTCATTACAGAGTCATGATGGATTAAATCACTGGCCAATGGTGGTTGATTCAACCAGCAGCCCCTCCCCTAGCATAAATACATTTTATAATATAATCAAGATATTTCTTCTTAACTAATGCAAATTTTGCTGGAACATATGAATGCTGCAAAGGTATAGTCCTTCACTATTAATACTCATCTTAATAATTGCACAACTTACCTCGTCATCAGGAAGCACGTGCCAAATAGATATTGTTTTTTCCTCAACTTCATTGTTGATAGACAAATACGAAGGTTGATAGATTTTGGTTGGTTCTAATATTAATACCTTGAAAACATAAAACAAAATAAATTAATATTAGTGACTTAGGATTCAAACCATGTACAGCTGACATAACAACAAGGCACTGATTATCGAATGAAGTTCTGGGTCCACCGCTAGAATAAACCATTTAAAGGTCTGACTATTGCCATTCTATGGGTCTTTTGAGTATTTTATGGTATTATACAACTATGATAAGTTCCAAAATAATACATCACCTTTTATTGCTAAAAAACTTGGAAATAAATTTCTGAAGACCATATATTTGTTTGGCTATCCCCAATCAATCTACTGATAGTACTTTTTAAAAGCTATAATCTTATCAGGCAATACATACTCTATTTCTATAAATGTAAATGTGCCAAAGAAAGGCAGCAATGTGGTAAAACAAATAATTCTGTACAAGGAAAGGAAAAGACTCCATATATAGAATGTCACATACTTAAGGTTTCCTGCTGCCACACCTATGATCAAGATGTATGGTTTTCATACCCATGTAAATGGATTGAGAAATTATTTTGGTTATTATTGAAAGAGTTTACATATAAATTGAAGAAATGGATATAGCTGTATGAAATAAACATGTTTTCACACTGACTTCATGATACAACTGATATCTTTAATAATGATGTATTTATAACCTTGTGATAAAAAAAGAAAAAAACTTGCTCTTGTTTTGGAGCTACATGAGGGGTATGTGACAAGTGAGTTGAAAATCTCCATCGAAGGAGTGCATGATATATTATACTATTACTAATATTTCATTTTAGGAGCAAATAACATTAAAATACTACACATGCCCTTATTTCAAAGGTGCTGCAATTATTATCTATTTAGCACAGATGTTTAAAGGCACCTGCCTAGCTCAATTTTCCTATGCAGACTTAAGTAGGAATGTTAAAAATAATCCTATCTTATAAAGAGGGAATATGCTAATTGACTGTCACGCCCTCACAAATGGCGGCCCCCACAGCCAATAAAGAGGAATATGCTAATTGACTGCCACGCCCTCAAAGATGGTGGCGCCCACAGCCACAAGATGGCGGTGCCCAGTCCCCTCAGCCCCACCAGGGCAGCAGGCGTGCAGCACGGCCAGGCCCACCCCCAGGCAGGTCCGGCTGCTCCGCGTGACTGCCTCCGGAGTCCCCCAGTCCCCTAAGGCCCCCAGCCGCCCAGGGCTGGCCTGAGGCGCAGGAAAGCCTCGAATGGTGGCTGTCTAGCCACCCAGGGCCGCCCAAGGCTCAGGTAACCAGGGCTGGCGAGGCTTGCGCTGCCGGCAGTGGCAGCAGCAGAGGTGTGATGGGGGCGTTGCCTTCCCCTGATCGCCGGGTCGCCTCCCACCCCTGAGGGCTCCCGGACTCTGAGAGGGGGCAGGCCAGGCTGAGGGACCCCCCCCTCCAGTGCATGAATTTTCATGCACTGGGCCTCTAGTAAAAAATAAAGCTAAATGCTTAACTAGCAGAGAAACTGGAATAGTTCTTTCTGCTCCACTGCTTAAAACTCAAGATAATTGCTTGATCTTGTATCAAGCAAGGTTTCCCAAATAAAAGTGAAGGAAAAATCCTTCAGAAGGCTCTGTCAAGAAGGAATTCACAATACATTATAACCTAAAGTGCAGCTTAGACAGAAATCTGGGTTAGAAATTAACTTAGCCATACACTGCAAACCCATTGTATTTATTTTACAATAAACTTATAACAGTATTTAAGTTAAAGTTCAGGGAACTAGAGAAAGGGGATTAGAAAAACAAAATTTCTTTACGCTTTACTATAAAACTGTAAGGGCATAAAGAATTCTTGGTCAGGCTCTAGTTATGAAAATAAGATAGAATATACCATAAATAAACAGAGAGTAAGAGCCCAGAGGGAATATATTCTGACTCAGGAACATACCAGGTAAATCAAGGTCCAAATTCCAATCAACAGAGTTAAGTGGTACTGGTTAATAATGAAAATAAATGTTCAATTTAAGCTTTACAGAAATAGTGCTCTCCAATCTGAGTACCCTAGAGCTTGTGAAATAAAAAGGAATAATATGGAATAAGAGGTGGGTTCCCATCCCAAAATAGCATCCAAGTCACTGCATTGACAAATGAGAACATACCTCACTCCCTAATTACATGGGCACATTATTTAACATTTAGAAAAGCACAGCACCAGGTTCTCTTCTGTCTTCTTAAATTGTGTTTATTGTCTCACATATTTCTAACAAATAAAATCTGAATTATGTGTTCCTGCCTTGAGATAGGGAATAAACACTGGTTGCAATTATTGTCATCTAACATTTGTTAAGCCCTTTGATCTGCCCTGGAAATGACAAAACATGGGGAATTTGTAGCATTTTGGAGGCCACTGAAAAGTTGAGAAAAGACACTCCCCCTCCCCCCAAAAAGAGAGGCAATTTGATAAAACCATCATGATTCAACTCACTCCATAGTATACACATTTTCGCTTTTAGTTTCTAGTCTTTTATACTGGTTAACACTACAGTCAATTGCTAACTTTATGTATCTGAAGTGGGAACAAAGACAGCAAGGCCTATAAACTATAAAAAGTAGACATTTAACTGCATTATCACGCTCCACTTCCTCTCTCCTGACATTAGTTGATGGGTTGATGGTCACCTAACTTTTTAATGTAGGAAGGAAAGAAAGTATACACCGAAGAGAGGTGAGAGAGAAAAAATAAATTGAACTGAACCTAAATAATAATAAATGATGGAACCATTAAAATCATTTCCCAAAAGAACTTTCACCTGCTTTCTGTTGCTTGGGGACATGGTTTTTCTTGGAGGAATGAGACTGAATATAGGAGTGAGATAAACGAGACAAATTAAATTATTTTCTAATATAAGTCATCTTCGTCTTAGAAAGACCCACTTCAAAAGAAGGATAATGTTATCACCTCAATCAAGTCTTACTGCAGCTTTAATAAGTGTGAACCACAGAAAATGCTACTCTAAGGACATGACAAGTCACAATGACTGATATGGTCCCACAGGAACCAGAAGCTTGCCTTTTTCTACGCAGTGGAACCTGGGTAGGAAACTATGATCACAGAGAGTGGGCCTGGTGGGACAGGTAACTGAGTAAAGCAGGATGAATGGGACTATACTCAACATCTTAAATGGGAGCAGCTAGTTGGCTCTGTAGATTGTTGCTTTTGAAGTATGCAGTCACAAACTGCCAGTCCCTTTCATTTTTTAATTAATTAATTAAATTCCCTTTTATTTAATAAAATGTTTTTATTGATTTTAGAGAGAGAGGAAAGGAGAGGGATAGAAAGATAGAAATGATGAGCAAAAAACATTGATTGGTTGTGTCCTCATGCTGTATTGAGGATTGAGCATGCAACCCAGGCATATGCCTTGACTGGGAACTGAACTGGTGACCTCTTGGTTCATGGGTTGGCACTCAACCACTGAGCCATACTGGCCAGGCCCCTTTCATTTTTTAAGAGCAGTTGAAAGTCTGGAGTTTTATGTGAATTCTCCTGATTTTTCACTTGAATTTTTAATAAATTTTACTTTTCAGTTGAAATATTCCACGTTTCACCCATTTTGTCTATCTTTTCCTCTTCTTTAATTAACATGGTCAGTATGTTATTTGAAGTCCCTATCTGGTGTCTCCAATATGTGAATCATCTCCAGATCTGCCTCTATTGGCTGTCTTAACTCTTCATTATCAGTAACCTTTTCCTGCTTCTTAACATGTTTAGTAATCTTTGATTAAATCTGAATGACACTGCAGATGCTTTGAATTATATCTTTTCAGAGATTTTTTTTCCTAGTTAGCAGTTAAGTTATCATTGTATCATCTTGGTCCTATCAGGCCTTACTTTTATTCTGGTTTTGCTAGGGTGGTCTGTTTTAGTTTTGCAGTTATTCCTGGGGCTTGGGTTTCTATGTATCAACTAAGGACTTGGGGTGTTCACCAAGGTCTCATCACTCTATCTTGGCCCAAAGTCCAACTGCTTTATCCCTGCATGGTTTAAGCTCTGGAGTGTCTCCTCAGCTTTCAGCCTTCCAAAGGATGTTCTCTGCCACTTCAGGTCAGGATGTCTTAAATATCAAGGGAACTTACCTTTATAAGGTTTATTTAAGCCATATAGGTCTCATCCAAAACCCAATTTTAGTCAAAGACTGGGATCTATAGTTGTGTTTATTCACAACATGCTTACCCCTTTTTCACACTATCTGAAATAGCCAGGCAGAATCCTGGGTTTCATTCTTCAAGGATCCCCCTTTTCCAACTTTGCCTGCCCCTCATATTCAGATGCCTTAGAGCCCCAAACACTGGTATGTGTCTGCTCCGCCCAGTGAGAAAGCCATTCCCAATCAGGGCTCCACCTCCTTGGGTGCAGCCAGAAAAATGACCTTGGGGGAAAACTAATGGGTGAAGGTGGGACTCAGTTCAAGTACCTCACCTCCAAGGATTGTAGTACTGTGATAATAGCTGTTTCATGCCTCCAAATAGTTGTTTTGTGCATTCATAGGTATTTTTTAGCAATACCAATACCATTTACTCCATCATAGGAAGCACTGAAGGTCCAACTCTTTATTTTTAAATGGTGGCAACAAATCCTTCTTTTTAAAAAAATCACTGAGTGGTCTTTTAAACAAATGAACTTACACATATGCACATCCTCACACGTAATAAGAGGAACACTAATTAAAGCTACCCCAATATACCATTTTTCATCTATGAATTTAGCAGAAATTTAACTCTGACAATACACTTTTTGGAGAGACTGGGAAAGCAGTCAGCTTCGTATGTTGATGGTAGGTATGTCAAATGATACAATCCCATTGGAGGGCAGCATGGCAATATTAATCTATTTCACTTCTGGGAATTTATCCTCCGGATATATTTGCACATGTGTAAAACAGCATAGGTATAATGGTGTCTCATTTTTATTTCCTTTATTTGACTACTCAGTGATATTAATTTTCTCTTCACATGATTTGCCCATATTTCTTTTGTGTATAAATTAGGAGTTGGTTGAGGTTTTTTACACATTAGGCAAATTGATCATTCTGCAACATTGGTATTAAGTATTGTTTCCCTGTCTTGCATTTGTCATGTTTATGGTGTTTCATACTGAACAAAAATTTGAATTTTTAATGAAATCAAATTGATCAATATTTGCCTTTCAGGCTTACAGGTCCCTTTCTTGCTTAAGAAGGCCTCTCTCACTTGGACTATATACCTATATTCTACTAACTTCTCTTCATATTTTCTGGTTTAATTTTTTACATTCACATTATGCAGAGTGATTCATATTAAGCTAATTTAAATCAGATCGGAATAGCTAATATGAGTGTTTTCCTCTCACAGCTAATTTTCTAGTCGATCAAGTCAATAGTCAATAATTAAATACTTAGATCTGTGCTGTCTTCTCTCACCACCACGTTTACTAGCACCAGCGCACCAGCTCAAGGCAAGCTGCCAGCTCACTCTGAGAGAAGTGTTTTCCTGGCTACGCATAATCTAGGCTAGAAAATAAAGTTAAGTGTTTCAGTATGAAAGGCTTTTCAACTAAAGCTCCTGCTGCGTTTAAAGCTTCATCTGAAAACAAGAATAAAGAAAGCCTGTTAATGCCAGCAATTGATTTAATTAAATCAAACAGAGGATGCTATCAACAAGAACTACAGAACAAGATTTTGTGAAAAGAACTGAGTTGTCACCACCTCTGGGTATGGAAGATTGAGACTAGGAGCTCAAACAGAGAGATGTATGGCATCACTTTGAGAAGAGATTTATGCACATAGTGAATAACCAGTAATTCTTGCATTGGATGCTAAAGCTATATACTGCTTTAGATGGGATTCTGAGAGCTATGAGGGTGGGGATGCCACTAGCTGAGAAGACGAGCAATATATTTTTTAAAGTGTTTGTGTGTGTGTCCATTATATATATGAAGTTTGATAGAGACTAGCCAAAATTAGCTGCAGACCAAAACCTACAAGTCATCATTTCCCATGATCTAAAGCATTGTAAAGAGTGACTGTGGATACTACATCTAACTCTGACTCATGAGGATAATGAGTGCTGGAGATGGAAGAACAACGCAGGTGAGCCTGGCACTTTTCACCACAATAACGGCAACTGATATTGATGACGATGTCAACAAAGCTGGAGTCTGAATTAGAAGTACCCATCTGTCTGGTCTGAAGAGATGTCTTTACTCACTGAACTAAGAGACAATATTTTCTTGGGAAAGTGCACTTTACAACTTATGAAAAGAAACCTCCAAATTTCATGGCAAAACATGAAAATGTATCTCATTTCTCTGAGTTTGAGAAGTCATTTTAAAAAGTAAGCTAATGCAAACCAATGTGCAGAAAATAAATGTATTAACCACATGACTGTTGTTTTCAGGCATGAAAATCAGCATATAGAACTATTACAACCACAATGCAAGATAAACTTTAAATGAAAGGAACACAATAGAACTATAATTAGAGTTAAGTTAAACAAAGAGTACTCACTGGAAACCTAACTACAGTAACATCTGTCTTTGTGGCCTCGACCAGGAAGTCCATCCAGAAGTCCACGAGTTCCTGTATAGCCACAGGCTGTTCTGTGGTCAATTTCACAAAATGTTTATATATCAAAATTGTCTCTACAATAGACTTGAGGTACCTAAACATTAAAGATATAAAACACATGAGGCAAATTTAGAACCACCTGTTCCCATGTATCCCAGTCTTACTCAATAAGTGTAAATATGGCATTAAAAATTATGCATTCAGATTCACCAAACATTATCCATTATTTCTTATATGTCATGGACTTTCACACATTATCTCATTTCAATCTCACAAAAATGCAATAAACCGGCTGGTTTATAGCCATTTTAAAGATGAGGAAACTGAGGCTTAGAGGGTTTAAGTAACTTGGACTGGGTGATACATCTACTTAAAACATGACTTTTAAAATAATGCCTATATCCTCTTCAAGGAAGTGGTGAACACATTTATTTTAAAATATACTTCCTTAAGAAAGCTCTTCTAAATAGACCCTTCATAAGAGATCATTATTTTACCTGAAGCAACTCAGCTTATACATTACACAAAAATCCCCAAATCTGATAAGACAGCTGGTACCTCCAAGAAAAGAGTTAGCAAAAATGAGAAGCAAGGTAATTATAATGAGACAATGGGTATGCAAGCATACTGTAAACTATAAACATGAAAGCTAACATTAAGTTAATGGAAATTTAAGGCACTGTTTCATGGTTATTACTATTGAATAAAACAATGTTTGTTTTCTTGTCCATAGAAACCAGGATACCTAAAACCAAATCTCTTTGTACCTGTGCTTCAGTCTCAACCTCCTCTACCATCAGAATGGTTATCATGAAGAAACAACAAATTTGGCTACATTTAACGCATGCATTTACTAGTTCATGTATTTCATGTCACTTGCTGACTGCCCTCTGTAAACATACTACTGACAGTACAACTCTGTTCTCAAGTTGTGCACAGTGCTGAGGAGACAGAAGGTAAAAGGTATTATAGCACCATGTGATCAATATCAACAAAGCTAATACTAAACAGACATGACTAACAATATCTGAATGCAGAAAAATGAAAGAAGAAAATTTCATGAGATGAAATAATCACACGTGTATGCAATGATATCCATGAACTTGTATCTGGAAGCAGGGAAGGGTTAAAGGTCAGGGTCTGATTTTGAGCAGATGTGATTTATGGGTGTCCCCAGGTGGAGAAGGGCGCTGCAAGAGGCATTCCCAAGCAGTATGGCATGTTCGGTGTGAACGGACAGCAGCGTAGCAGAAACCGAGGCTGGAATGACTAAGCGCAAACCTTGTTTGCCAAGCCAAGGAGATGGACTTTATCCCTTAGGCTGAGGCACCATTGGACTATGTTGATTTAAGGATTCCTGTGGAGGGGGAAGGTCAGAAAGATCACAATGGGAGTGACGCTGGGGAGGATTTGCTGAAAATGAGAAAATCCCTTAGGAAGGTATGAGGACATAACAGGGTGGCCATCTCCTCAAATGTTTCCTCTGAGGAAAACAAGTCGGTGGCCTGGGCTCAGAGCTGCTCTAAGCCTTTCTCAGTATCATTGTTAACCTTTAAAAGTCTTTATGGATAACGGTCAATCATTACATATGATGCATAATAAAATTAGCACTGTTTTCAAAAACAGTCCTAAATGCAGATGGAATTTTTTTTTCATCTCTCCAAGCATCACATACATAATGATGAGACTTGGGTGCATGCCAAGAACAATTTGAAATTAGAAAAACACACACACACATAAAGAGAGAGAGAGAAAACACCAAAATGTGTCAGTAAACCCTAAGTAAAGAGAATGGTAATTCCAAAACTGAGATTAGATCATAAAGGAAACACAGGGCATGTATTTGGAGCAGAGGCCTGGGAGGCTGAGATGGAAACTGTAAACCTGCTGATTAGATTTGTAGGTATAAAGTTTGAGGCTTCTGCATGATTTATGTGGGTAACACTGGGTGAGTGGGTTGGTCAATGTGAGAGAAAGGCTAAGCCAGTAGCCGGCAGACATCACCTATGTCCAAAATCATCAGAATCTATATTCAACACATTTTACTTATAGACATCATGTTTTTCTCTATATTCTGCATTTTATTCTGTAAGCATATCAAATAATCTAATTGTAAGTTCAACAAATATAACAATTTGGAAAGAAGTGATAGGAGCTGTTTATGAAAAGCAATTGTATAAACACGTAACAGTGTATTACCATGCCGGTGTCTTCAGTTTAAAAAGCTTTTCAGATGCTTGAATGACTCTCAAGTGGTCATTGGCCAAAACACTGGCCCCCAGAAAAAATCCAACTTCCCAGTAGCTCTGGAGTTTTTCCAAGTTTCCCTTTTTACCAAGAAGGCTACTAAGCTTCACCCCTAGAAGACGGACAGGAAGTACAACATTACAACACACAGCAAGTAGGCAGAGCTGACTTCTTATTAAAAAACAAAATGAAGCGTTCATTCTTTCTTTCAGATTAAAATAGCCTTGTTCTGTTTCGGGTTATAAAAGGTGTTTGAGTTCATTGTAAAAATGTTAGGCTAATCCTAAAGGCACAGAGAAGAAAGTGAAACTTACCATTAACTTAAAAACTCAAAGGTACCTGCCACTGTCACTTTGATGTACATCATTCCAGAATTTGTATGTATGTCTGTATATGCAAAAATTAAAAGGTGCTAACACCAAGTGTCTTGTTGTATAACCTCCTTCATTCCCTTATTATATCATGGATTCTTTAATTACTTGAAAGGGAAATATGCTAACATTCTATCAGTTAGTTGAAATATAAATGTGTACAGTATATATCTTTTGTAAGAGTAAAATGCTACAATCATATTATATGCAAAAAGAATTATATACTACAGCGTTAAAAATAAGGAAGCTGACAGAAAAATGTTCTCTTGATTAATGTAACAACATTTGAAATCAAGTAATCTAAATCCTCCAAGTTTGTTCTTTTTTACAATGTTTTGGTCCTTCTAGATTCTTTGCATTTCATTAAAATTTTCATCTCTACTCTGTCTTATATTATTTTTTCATTTGTAATTATTTTGCTTAAAGAGAATATATCCTTGCAGAATTGTTTAGTGCCACTAACATCCATAATTGTCAAGAAAATTATCTGAGATTTGGGAGTAAGATAAAAAAAAAGGGGGGAGGCATCATTTCAATATTACATAGGGGTATATCCACTCAAGGAGTGTCTACGAAAAGTGTAGTTAGTTCATCTCACTATCTTGTATTTATTAAAGATCTCAGATGTAGAGAAGTTTCTTGTTAACTTGTGGGGTTTTGTTCAATAGAGACGCAAATAATTTCTATCTAGTAAAACAGATAATCCCTAAGATTATGACCTCTTGAACACAAACCAGTTTTTTAAAAATCAAACTCAGAAATCTTATCCTAACATTTCTTTGTTAAATTATCTGTAAATACCCTACTTCTTAAATGCTCTTTGAACTGGACATATTCTCCTACTAGCTTCGGTATCAACTGAGTTAACTAAAATGTCTCACATGTGTCCATTTTATAGTTTCTGAGTTATAAATGTATATTTTTTGAAAATTATACTTTAACGAAACAAAATAATCTTTAAAAAACTTTATGCTACTTTTTATTATATAATTCCACTTAAGCCATGACTATTTCAGGAAGAAGTCCACTCTTCACATTTTGTGATAAGTTAAAAAGAAAATAGCTTTGTCACTTTAAAATTTTGTGAGATAAAAAAAATTACACATGTATATGCAACAACATCCATGGTCTCCTTTCTGAACATAATAAAAAATATAATGAATACAAATGAAAGAAGAAAGTGTGTGAGAAAAATGAGATGGAAAAACATGTCTCTACCAACCTCAGTTGAAAATGAGCATCTCTTTATTGTGTATTATGTGCAGAACAATGAACCCAGGACTGATCTATCATTATACCATGTCAACAGGAAGTACAACATTACAAACACACAGCAAGTAGGCAGAGCTGACTTTTTATTAAAAAACAAAATGAAGCTTTCACTCTTCCTTTCAGATTAAAATAGCCTTGTTCTGTTTCGGATTATAAAAGGGGTTTGAGTTCATTGTAAAAATGTCAGGCTAATCCTAAAGGCACACAGAAGAAAGTGAAACTTACCATTAACTTAAATATTATTGATTAAATATTAATCAATAATATTAAATATTATAAATATTATTGATTTTAGAGAGAGAGAGAAACATCAATGATGAGAGAGAATCATTGATCAGTGCCTCCTGCATGCCCCCCACCAGGGATCAAGCTGACAACCCAGGCATATGCCTTGACCGGAAATTGAACCATGAATTCCTGGTTCATAGGTCGATGCTCAAACACTGAGCCACACCAGCTGGGCCATGTCAAACATTTAAGTAGGGACTAAGAAAAAGTTTAATAGTAAAGGGAGTTCAATAATAGTTTTAAATAACATTTCAGATTTATTCTTCCATACCAGAAGTTCACTCTGTGAGGGTGATATTTAGCTTTGGCCTTGGCATAAATCTATGATTATGACACCAAGACATTCAGCATTTGGACAAAATGTTGTTTTTATGGCAAATAGTATTTTAGCATATGGATATGTCACAATTTATTTACCCAAATGCAGCAGATGACATTTTATTACTACAAACATTCCTGTACACATAATTTTGTGCACTTATTCAATTGTTTCTTTATAATAAAGTCCTAACCCTGGTCTTGCTTCATGCAGATGCACTGATTTTAAGTTTTGATACATTTACCAAGTTGTCCTTAGAAATGCTGTACCAATTTATATTGTCACTGGTGGCACCTGACGATAATCTCTTGCCCACACCTTTCCCAATTATGGATACTATCCTGTCCTTTCATCTTTACCGATCTGATAGAGAAAGAAAATTGCTTTCTTTTTACCATTGAGATTGATTTTCTTTTCATGTTTGTATTTCTTTTGTGTATTAGCTTTTATGTTCTTTCCACATGCTGCATGAACCCTGTTTCTACATGAAGATATTAATCTTTTAGGTATGAAGTTATGAACATGGCTTTAATTTTTATATTTAGAAGCTTCCCCCCCCTCAAGGAATACAGGAATAAACATCACATGCCCCTCTCCCCCACATTTAGAGACCATTTCCATAGGAACAAGTCCCAGAAGTAACGTTGTACTTAGTGCTAGGCTACAATATTTTTAAGGGTCTTGGTCCCTAGGGCCAATAGCTAAAGCACTATTACTGATGTACCTTTTTATACCTTTTTACCACTCCTTATCAGCTGGCTATTTTTCTTTTTAAAAAATTCTGGCTAAATTTATACACAACAAACAGTATGTCACTCCTGTTTCAAATATCAATTCTTTGATTCAGTTGTCTGTTTCGGTAATTTAAATAGACAATGCTTTAATTAGAAGTGGTTGGCTTCTAAGAACTGAAGATATTTTTAATAGTTTAGTTTCATGATAGATTTACAACTTGGAGCCACTATTAGATTCAAGGCTGCTTTAATGGAGGAATTTAGGAAACAGAGCCTTTATTGAACACTCATTAGATGCTCAGCACTGTGCAAAGCATGTTGGAAATGTAACTCTCAATTCATACAAACATACAATGAATTAGAGCTTTTCTCTTTTCTTCAGTAAGGAAAAAAGAGCTCAGAGACCTTTAACAACTTGTCTAAGGTCATACAGCCTCCATAAATAGAGGAGATTAAATTCTTTCCATTTCAATTTTCCATTACGGAGAATTTCAAACATACATGAAAAGAGAAAAAAATGTAACAATGAATGGCCATACTTTCAATTATTGCTAACATTTTGCTCTTGCTTCATCTTCCTGAATATTTTTGTTGCAACATTTCAAATTAAATTACAGACATCATGACATTTCACCCTTAAGTGTTGCAGCATACACCTAAAAAATTCTATTCAATTATTGCACCTAACAAAAATAATGATCCCTTAATATTATGCAGTCTTATCAAGTCCTAATTCAAATTCTCTAATTGTTTCCCAAATATCTCCTATAGCTTTTTTTTCAAACCAGAATCCAATCAAGAATCATTAATGGCATTTGTTTATTATGTTGCTAAATCTCAGTAACCACTCCATCCACACTTTTCCCCCATGACAGAGTTTTTAAAGAGACAAGGAGGATGGTACTGTAGAACGTCCCCACATTATGGATATGTCTGACGGTGCTTCATGGTGATGTCTGATTTATTTTTCTAGACACTGTGATTCCTATTAACTAGATGTTAGATCTTAAATTCGGGCTACACATTTTTGGTGAGGCTATTTCACAGCAGACGCAGTTTGCTCCATATTCACCACATCAGGAGGCCCGTGTGGAGCCATCCCACTAAGGATGCCAGTTGGATCACTGACAGCCTGGTCCCTGGAGGGGATGTACAGGTACGTTTGTTGCTTTGTGACTAACAAGCAATCTGTGAGTGAGCTTTGGTACCGTGTAAATATGGCAAATAATTAAAAAAAAATAAACATTTTCATTGATCCGGGCCAGAATCATTATTTCAACATCACTATCAGTTTTATCATGCGTTCTACTCTATTAGCTAGCACTCTTTTGAAGAATACATTCTTCTGAATAAAATACAGTTGGTATGTAGCATGCTTTAAGACAGGGGTGGGCAAACTTTTTGACTCGAGGGCCACAATGGGTTCTCAAACTGGACCGGAGGGCCGGAACAAAAGCATGGATGGAGTGTTTGTGTGAACTAATATAAATTTAAAGTAAACATCATTACATAAAAGGGTACGGTCTTTTTTTTTTTAGTTTTATTCATTTCAAACGGGCCGGATCCGCAGGCCGTAGTTTGCCCACGGCTGCTTTAAGACGAGCTTTATCTCACCAACTGGATGAACTATAGAATGTCTTTAAAAGAAATGGAAAGTGCTTAATTTTTCCCCTATAATACCCAATTTTCTGAGAAGTTGGTCACCTCCACAGATAACAAATGAGTTGATTTGTGCTTGGTGATGAATTTTGTTTTGATTTCTTTGTCTTAATTATCTTTATAGATTCACAGATTTTAATACTCAGTGATACAAATTTTATTTTTATTACTCCTTGAAAATGAGATTCAAATAGTGATTTGTCTCAATTCTAATCACATTGTTCTTTTATTACATCATCATTACTGATGGAGACCCAAACCTATAATTCTGACTCTCTCCCATAACGTGTTATAGAGTTAAAAAATTCCACCGAAAATGGAGCCTATAATTTCTTTTAAAAAAAATATATTTTAGTTCATTTTTTTACAGAGAGGAAGGGAGAGGGATAGAGAGTTAGAAACATCGATGAGAGAGAAACATCCATCAGCTCCCTCCTGCACACCCCCTACTGGGGATGTGTCCGCAACCAAGGTACATGCCCTTGACCAGAATCGAACCTGGGACCCTTCAGTCCGCAGGCCGATGCTCTATCCACTGAGCAAAACTGGTTAGGGCAGGAGCCTATATTTTCTATGTTAGTTTGCACTGGAACAATAAATATTAACCAGGGTGTTTTTCAAAACAGGTAAAATAAACTAAAAACTGATTTAAGTCCCGATATCAGGATTCTGCACCATAGTTGGAAACACTAAACAAGGAAATATAATAAAAAAATTTTTCAGGAAGTCAGATGAGATAGAAAGCAAAAGTCTATCTACCAATGATTCTTTTTCTTTGTATAAAGTTGGGTTCCCATGTAAAATATCAAGCTGTAATTACCAACTTTCCGGAGCTCAAAGGAAGATTCAAACTGTTGCCCAGCTGCCAGAAGAAGAACTGCATAATTAATTCCTGACTGTAGTGTAGGCTCACTTTCAAATGCCTTTTTGAACCTATAAAAAAACAACAACAAATGTACAAGTTTACTTTCTCAGTCATGAAACTCTTGGTGTGCAATAGCTTCTGTTTGCATAACTCCAACGCCTGAGTAAGTAAAAATATTCTACTGGCCTTCACCCAGAATCAAGTGTGCTATTAGGATTTAATGCTTAAGTGACTGCATATTCTCACCCTCTGCTCCATTGTATTCCACCAGTTAACCTACCCTCTCCATAGCAGCCCAGTCTTTGGAAAATGTCCTCTCTTCAATAGTTTACCAGAAATGTGAGATAGTTTGTATTGCGCATGTATATGCAGTGGAAATTTTAAAATGAGAACTGTGCACATATTTTTAAAAGTGGTTTTATAAAAAGCCTTGAAAATACACAGAGCAATGAGGAGGATCATCTGGGTAACATACTAAAACAATCAGTTCCATAAGGGTGGTATAGAAATGAAATAAAGAACGTTAATTACACTAAGAAATTAAGAAAAACAGAGATTGTGCCTGTGCATACTAATTTTAGCTCAAAGTGAATAAGAAGCCTTTTCTGAATATGCATGACACTAAATATCAACCTTTGAAAACACTTCAGCATTGTAAAAGACTTCAGTGCTTGCAGAGCCACTGTATTTTCAAGGTAACACTTCCATTCTAGGGTTTTTTTTCACATACATCATTCAACAGGCAACAATATTCAATATCATTTCAATTGGGTGCATGGAGAAGAAGAAAAGTAAAATAAATGCCCTAGTGACTAATAGAAACTACTTAAGACAAACATAAAATGAAATCTTTATTTTAAAAGAATCAGAATGAGGACAATATAAAGATTAAATACCTCATGGATGACTATTTGATGACACAAGAAAAGGTTATATAGAAAAAATACCTTATAGTTTCAAGATAAAGGTGTTCATATATATATTAGCTTCAAACAGAATGGAAAGAAGGACATAATACAGAGCAGAAATCAATGAAATAGAAAACAGATGTGCACCAAAGGTTATCAGCACTGGCAAAAGTTAGTTCTACAAGAAAATTAGTAAAATTAATAAACTCATAGGCAGCAGACTGAGAGAGAGGAGTGAGAGGAGAGGAAAAGAGAGAAAATACAAATTGAAGGTCCTACTGGCATTTAAAAAGAAGTAAAAGGATATTCAAAACAACTTTATGACAATAAATGTGGCAATTTAAGTGAAATTAAAAAAAATTCTTGACAATCACATATTAGCATAACACATGGGGAAAAATGAACACTCTAAATAGTTCTTATTTATTACAGAATTTATAAGAACCTGAGATTTTTGTCATCTATCTTCCCCAATAGAATGTAAGCCCCATGAGAGCAAGGAACTTGTCAATAATATTAAGCATTGAATCTCTAGTACCTGAATCATCAGACTGCCTGACACATTGCAGGTGATTACAAAATACTTGCTGAATGAAGGGAAGATGCATCTACTTCTCACCAAGAACTGGGCTGAGACAAGTGATAAACACAGCGGTATGTAGAAGATAAAAGTAATCTATTCACTTCTTTCAGTAGTCTAAATCCTGACCTTGATAAAAACCATATGATCAAAAAGCTACAGACTGAATTAAATGAGTGAATTGCATATCACCTTCAGTGCATTACATTTTAACATTTTTGGAATTCACCACTTTATAAAATATTGACAGTGTATTTCCTTGTGCCTACGTAGGGTCCTTTCATTTACTGCCAGGGAGAGTTCCGTTTCCTTTGAAGAATTGGTATATGATCTTTTTTTCATGCAACTACTAAAAAGCTTGAAGCTCAATTATACCAAGCATGCTGATCCTTATTATTGGCATATTTGTATTCTCTGGTTCCTTGGTGCTGATTTTCCATATATATTTTATCATTCCATTACTTTTTTTAAAGATTCAAACTTGATAAAAAAAAATACATATAGCTGTTAAAATACTGAAACCATCCATTCTGGCTGAAGATGATGCATTTTTGGGTAAGTGTGCCACAGTATTATATGACAGCAAACCCCGTGGCTTGAAATGCTATTCACGCCATGTCCCTGCATTATTGGTTTCGCTCCACTCCACACTGGTTTCCCTCTGGGATCTAGCTTGAAGGAGCAGCTTTCTCTGGGAATTAGCCAAGGAAAAGTACACATAGCACAACCACAACAGGGCTCTTAAACTTCTGCTGATAATCAATCAAGACACACACCAAACCTGGTGCCAGGGGGTGACAATATATACTCTTCCTACAAAGGGGAACAGTGTCTCTCTAACAAAGAATACAATATGGCACAGATAACATTTGAAAAGCTCGGATTAACACCAAATGGTAAAAAGAAACAATTTTAGCTGGCTCAGATTACTAAGCACTTCCTAGGTATGAGGCATTATACTTGACCCATCAGGCTTAATATTTCTAAATCTGACAACTCTTTAAGATAAGGAGGATTTTCTCAGGTTTACTGATCAGGAAACTGAAGCATGGAAATATTAAGCCATGTAATTTATAAGTGGTCAGGCAGGAACTTTACCTAGTTCTGCTGGATTCCAAGGCCTGAGCTCTCTTCTCTGTATCACTTTGCTTACCCATTGGTATGTGTTAAAAAAATTTTTTTGGCCCTGACCAGTTTGGCTCAGTGGCTAAAGCATCGGCCTGTGGACTGAAGAGTCCCAGGTTCGATTCCGGTCAAGGGCATGTACCTTGGTTGCGGGCACATCCCCAGTACGGGGTGTGCAGGAGGCAGCTGATGGATGTTCCTCTCTCATGGATGTTTCTAACTCTCTATCCCTCTCCCTTCCTCTCTGTAAAAAATCAATAAAATATATTTAAAAAAAATTTTTTTGAAGTCCTTTTTCATTACCTTTTCTTTTTCTTTTTTCTTTTCTTTTTTTTAGTGAAAGGGAGTTGGGTGAAAAAGGAAAGATAATAAAAAATAAAAGTAGAGAACTGTTTTCATATTAAGGATAAAGTTTGTACTATACAACAGAAATAGATATCAATGAATTCTTGCAAAGAATGGTGTTTGTCACAAAATATATTCAATTGATCTTATTAGACTGAAGACTAGCATTTGCAAAAGAATGATATGGCAAGACTGCTGAATGTGCCCATAAAAATGCACCAAATAAGAAATTTTATGTCGTCGAAAATGTCAAGGTTTTTAACTAGCAAGACGATAAATGAACATGAACAATATGTTAGTTAGTCCTTACGTAAAGAAATCTCTAAAAATGGTTAATATTTTAAACCTATCTATAAAGATAAATAAAATGCTTATATGTGAGTGAAGCTAAATGAAAGAAGACTTCATGAAGAAAGCAAATCTTAAGGATGGAACCAGACATTCACATCTTAAGAGAAGTCCAGTGGCTTTGAGTAACTGCACACAGGCATTTCCACTACTGTTGATTTTTTTCTATTTTGGTACTAAATACTTGTGGAAAGAAGATAAGTAATCTGTATTCTTCAATTCATTATTATATTAAAAAGATGAAAACTTCTCGTTAAGCTTTCAAAGCAATAGATTGTGTTCAAGGGTTGCTGCATTAGCACTGCATCTGTCAGCGGATTGCAAGCTAGCTCTAAGTACTTGATTGTGGAGTGATGTCTTTAGAAGAAAGCCTTAGTTCACTTCTGGCATCTGCACTGAGACGTTCAACAAAGTCAAGAATAAAGGAAATATTCCTGAGCTGGTTATTTCTACCTAAAGAACATGTACTTGCTATCAAAGAAGAAACTAAGCTCAAGTCAAGTTCTTTCTATTTAGCTGTCATTTTCCCTCTCTGTGATATAACAGCTGTGATTCTTTCTGAGAGACATACAAGTAATTAAACTGAATTTCATGGTGCTTTACATCTCTAGGGATATTTCTGAAATTATCATTTTTATAACCCAGAGGTAAAGCAATACAGCATTAGAGAAAAGCTATTGCCAGATTACTTTGTTCACTCATCTGAAAATGGTGGGGCCCTCTATTTAATTCAAACTATGTATTTGTATATATTCCTTACAAAAGAAAAGTCAGAAAGAAAATAAAGAGCCCCAAATTGTTTTTAACTATGTTTTTCCAGTCCTTTTATTATGTGGATACTTCCCTCCCCCAAAAAAGAGAATCATGCTCTTTATAATCTTTTAAACTTTGATATATTAAAGATTTTTAAAACCACAATTTCCTTCTGGGTATATATCCAAAAGAATTGAAAGCAGAGAACTCAACAGCTATTTTGGCACCAATGTTCAATAGCAGCATTATTCACAATAGCCAAAATGTGGAAACAACCCAAATGCCCATCGATAGATGAATAGATAAACAAAATGTGGTGCATACATACAATTATTCAGCTTTAAAAAGAAAATTTTGACACATGCTACAGCATGGATGAACTCAAGAGAACATCATGATAAGTAAAATAAGCCAGTCACATACCCAAAAGACAAATACCGTAAGATTCCACTTATATTACTAGGGTAGTCAAATTCATAAAGACAGAAAATAGGATGGTGGTTGCCAGGGGTTGGGGTAAGGGGAGAAAGAATAGGAAATTGTTAAACAGGTATAGAGTAGGAAAGTTTTATATAGAAAGTGATTATGGTAGCACAGCAATGCAAATGTACTTAATGTCACTGAATTAATTGCATGATTAAAAATGGATAAAATGTAAGTTTTATGCCATGTATACAGGGTAAAGGTGAAAGCAGGTTTACAGTTGTTCACATGGAAAGTAATACAATAATCTCTCTATATATAACCCTAATATGCAAATAGCCCAAATGGCAGAACAACTGAACAATCGGCCGTTATGACATGCACTGACCACCAGGGGGCACGTGTGGAACATGGCGGGCATTGGCCACAGTGGGATGGTGGAGCAGGTGAGCGGAGGCACCAGACCAAGGCGGGGTGCCGGTCACTGTCATCAGGGTGAGCCTCTGGTGGTTACTGAAAATTCTTTGCTCCTGTGCGCCACAGTCCCGCCAAGCGCTCACACCTGCTTCTGGCACCAGCCCCACTTGTACCCACTGCCAGTGCTGGAACCACCCACTCGCACCCGCTGCTGGCACCCAGCGTTGGTCCCAATCGCCCCTGAGGGCTTCTCCACCTCCCCCTGCTCCTGAGGGGCAATCAGGGCAGCAGCTGCTGCTTGCACTTGCTGCTGGCACTGGCCCCAATCGCTCTGTGCCATCAGTGGGTGCGAGTGTGGCCAGTGCCATCAGCGTGTGGGTGGCAGTGGGAGCGGGGCTGCAGGCAGACGGGGGGTGGGGAGCTGCAGTGGGAGGGGCCTGGTGGGGGCACGAGGATGAACTGAGACCCGCCCCTGTGCCCACCACAGCCTCGTGGCCCACAGTTCCTTTTAAGGTGCACGAGTTCATGCACTGGGTCCCTAGTTACTAAGTAATAATACAAGAATAAACTGTTTCATATTCTCACAACTAAAAACTTACTTTTGTCTCACCCTGTACTTTTATCACCAAACCCTTCCAAATCTGAATGAATGACATTCCATCACATGGGGATGTTATCTTTCATTTGGACATTTAGGTTTCTTCTAATTTTTTGTTATCATAAAATTCACTGTAGTGAACACTGTTGTATACCTATCTTTGTTTCTGTATGTGCTATTTCTTTAGGATGGCTTCCAAAGGATATTAAGTGGACTAAAGAACCTGCATTATTTCAAAGCGCTTGATGCACAGTGCCAAATTGCTTTAGAGAAAGGTTTTACCAATTAATATTCCCAAGAGAAGTATAGGAGAGCCACTTTTCCATTGCACCCATGCCAAAATAAAGTATTCTCATCTCTTTTCATCTTTGCCAACTGATCACAACAAGAAAGCATAGCTCAGGGTTTTAACGTACATTTGATTGCTCCTGAGAATGAACAGTTTTTGTATGTTTATGATCAATCTAAACTTATCCTTGCAATAACTGCCAATTTTCTCAGCTTAAAATGCAAAACCCACGTTTTAAGAAGATTGGGGAGATGGATGGAGACACTTCTGGGAATGCTCTGAAGAGGAGCTAGAGGTGGGGCCAGGGGCTTAAACTTAATCAAAGCTTTAAGGATATGAAGAACAGTAAAGATTTAGGCAATCTAAACACTTAATAAAAAGGAAAACTATGGGGGCAATCTAAACACTTAATAAAAAGAAATAGTCATATTATCAATTATGGTTAACTGTTCAATAAAATGGACTCACTAAGCAGAATCTCCAGGGACAATGAACATAGTATTGTGAAAAGCTCCCAACTGATATGATGTTCAGCCAGGTTTCCATATTCTCCCATATTCTAATTTTTCAGCATAATCCTTGAAAACTTCTAGTTCTCTCAGTCATCCCTCTGACAACTATGTTACATAAATCAAGCTTTAGCTGCTCTCTCTAGGTGCTCAATACTTGTTAGCCACAATTAGGAAACCTCCACAATGACATATTAAATATTATCATTCTTGCATTTCAGCTTGATCATGCTGTAACAGAGCTTCATCCAATCTATTATCCGCTGGATGCAGTATTAAATCAAGGTCAAGGTATCAATGTAGCAGGGTCCTTGTTTACAAAGCAACCATGGGCGTATGGTGTGTTTTACTCAAGTCTCCAGGTCATCCTAGAATTGCTGGCCCTTTAGGAGCCATCTACGCCTGCACACCAATGAGCTGGGAGTCATGCTGAGTCACTAAGAACTCTTCAGGCTTTGTGTTCTAAAAATAAAAATCATCTAAAAATGGGAAACTCACCTCATAGACACAATAAAAAACTAAACAAAAAATGATGTCAATGGAAAAAGGATGAGTTAAAACCCTGGGGGGTATAGAGGGTAGTGGAAATAGAGATAACATGGAGAAAGATATCTTAAAGCCAATAAAAGAATAAAGGACTAATCTGGCAAATGGAAACTAGACATAGATCTTTATTTGTAGGTTGATTGGTTTGTTACATAACTCTTCCAAAGTAAAGCCACCCCCATCAATAATATAAAAACTGAAGTGTTACTGGCACACACTACTGTTTGAACAGCACTGTCACTGACGTAAAAGAAAATTAGTTGATAAGGCAAAGCTGTCTCAAGTTATTATGGAAAAATGAACACATTAATGCTAACACACACACACACACACACACACACACACACACACACACAAATCCTTAATGCTTTTAATTTCCTGCCTATAGATCTATTTTTGGCATTACAACAGGAGAGACATGGTTATGCTAATACAGTACGGACACCTATTTTGCTTTCAAACATGAGAATATCACCCCCTTAAGAATGAGAATATCACCCCCTTAAGAATGAGAATATCATCATCTCTAAAACCAAGTGTGAGTCCAATCTCTGCCTATCCCTCATGACCCCACGACAGCCCTGGCATATGAAATTCAAACAAAGCCTATATAAAAAGTATACAGAGACTCCATAACTTTTCCATCAGCTACAATGTTTTTCTTTCTCCAGAGAGAGAAAGAAAACTCTTAGGAATGTTTTAGGAAAAGGGAATTTTAATCTCATTAATGTCCATTTTGAACAGGGATAAATATAACAATATATAAAAAAATGAAAAACATTTTCACATATTATATACTAAGGATATAACACCAAGTGCCTACTATTCTAGGACTTTAACATATATTGCTTTATTTAATCCTCACAGCAGACCATTCATTCCTCCTAAAGTGATCAGCTAAACCAGTTGTAATAACCTTGCCCATGATCTGTGTAGTATTGGGCTGATGATGAAATACTAGAAGCATAAAGAAATGTAAAGACAGTCTGGTGTAGGGTTCCTTTCCCCTATTTCTTAATTTTATTTTTCAATTACAATTTATATTCAATATTATACTAGTTTTAGGTGTACAGTATAGTGGTTAGACAATAATATACTTTACAAAGTGCTCCCCCTGATATTTCCAGTATGGCGTGGGTTTTTATGAACGTGTTTCCTCAGCCCTAAGACAAAAATACAGAAAAGGGTGTCTTCCTTGCATCTCCAGACCTTGCTGTAGCTGAATTGGGTTTATGCCTGAAATGGCTATAGGCACCTACAGCACTAATGATGGAAAAGACCTGGCCTAGCTTTTTAAGCTGCCGACTCAACCTACGCCAGACCAAGCCCTATTTCGGAACTTCATGTTTTGAAAGATCTATTTCCTTTTTATTTAAATTCATTGGAGTAAGTATTCTGCTACTTATAGGATGCTAAGTACATTCTAACTCATCTAGGTAAGTATTATTCTTATTTTTTAAATTTAAAAAACAACAACAGAATTTCCGCCCTGGCAGTGTGGCTCAGTTGGTTGAGCACTGTCCCATGCACCAAAAAGGTCACCAGTTCAGTTCCTGGTCAGGGCACATGCCCAGGTTTCGGGCTCGATTCAATGTTCCTCTCTCACATAGATGTTTCTATCTCTCTCTCCCTCTCCCTTCCTCTCAATCAAAAATTATATATATATATATATATATATATATATATATATATATATATATTTGTTGTTGTTTAGTCAGAATTTCCTAAAGGTTAAGTAATTTGCTTTAGTTTATACTGAGTGAATTTTTATCTCCTGTTAGTTTCCCAAAAGTTCATGCCTCTTCAACAAAATGGTATAGGCATTCCTGGAAATGCCTGTTCCTGAAATGTAATAAAAACAACATTGGATCTGAAAAAACACACACCTAGATTTTAAATTTAAAAAATATAAGTGTTTTTTTTTTTATTGATTTCAGAGAGGAAGGGAGAGATAGAAATATCAATGATAAGAGAGAATCACTGATCGGTTGCCTCCTGCACACCCCCTACTGGGGGTTGAGCCCAAAACTCAGGTATGTGCCCTGACTAGGAATGAACGACATTCAATCACTGAGTCACATAGGCTGGGCTAGATTTGAAATTTTATTAGTCACCGGGCATCAAGAAATTCAAAGTTCTTTGCGTTTCAATTGCCTCAGATGTAAAATGGGAAGAATAATATCTGCTTTGCCTAAGCCTTCAATATAACAGAATGTTCTGAGTGAGTTCTGCTGCATGGAAACTCAGCATAACTATTTCATAGTTATTTCGTTTTTAGATTAGGTTAAAAAATTGTGGAGATAATCTTGGCAGTGAACTCTCCATGACCCTCCAAATCATGGTCCGTAATATTTCCTTGGGTCATTCCGGTTAAATCTGCCACTTCAGAAACTCTGTGGCCTTTTTTTAGGGTGTAAACCTAGGCTCTTGGGTCACAATATTTCATACTTCGAAAGTTGAATATCCTCCCAGGTTCACTCTCTTCTCTTGCTCTTTATTCCATACCAGCCCATAATATTCTCTAGTAAGACTTATGACAGGCACCACTGCTGCTTTCTTTAGCTTATATATTTAACTGTATAGTGAACAGCTATGATAAAAAGCTACAATCTTTTAGTAACTGAAAGCTAACCTCAGTTTATCCAGAGACCAAAAAGGCATTTTTCAGACCTTAACTTATTTTAGACACCCACAAGAGAGCTTCCGTGAACAAAATTAACTAAGGAAGTGACAATGAGAAACATCAAATGTTAGAGCACTATTTTTTTTATACTTATATCAGCAGGATGTGTTCATTCAAACCATTCGCCTCCATCCAGGCAAACTTCAGAAAATGTAAACCATAAACTTTTTTCGTATTTTCTATTTTTGCACAACTCACCCTCTCTTCTAGATAAGACTCAACAATGAAAGTTTGTTCTAACATATTACAAGTCTGCAAACTTTAAATATCTAAGCTATAAACATTTTTCTTAATTTTCTATGTTTGCATTCTGAGCCCCAGACCTGCATTAGAGGGTCACCTAGAAGTAAAAGGGTGCCTTGGCACAACTTGTACCAAATACAATGCTCAGCATGTAAGACGTTCTCCCTCCAATGTAGGAGGGACATAGAACTCTGTAATGATGTTAGAAAGGGGGACTGCCAGAAAGACTCTATGAGTCATTGAAATCACAACTGCTTGGGACTGTTTTTCTACTACGTTGAAGATCTTATCCTTAAACTTTCTGTGATCAGTAGACTGCTGTCTGTTCAAGCCAACAGAAAATGAGTCAGGCCATGGAGAGTCAGTGGGAAGAGCCCGCCATGACATCCCACTCCTTATCCCAGCATCAGGGTTTGACAAGTGGAAACCCAGAGGCTCAAAAAAGGTCAGTTGAACATCCCTTCGGAACCCATGACTCAGGAAATGTGGTATCCAGGGTAAGTATGGCCAGGAAGCCTAATAACCTCAATGATACCCTTTGTGTCAGCACCCTGACAAGGTGCTTTTACTTCTCAGCCCTAAAAGAAACGGAGCTTGGGGACAAGGCCAACACAACAACATGCATGAGTGGGTTTGCAGTACTGAGGGAGTTGGATCAAAACACTAAGAAATACCGAAGTAGCTGTACAGTGAGAGGGCGTGGAAAAAAACACCCATGCTAAAACGGAGGGAACCCTTCTTAGCAACCATTAGGGCAAAAGCATATAATGACAATAGTGGCAGGTTATAGATAAGTAATCTACAGCAAAAGTGACATTCTTATGTTACTTAATAAATCAGTGAGTGACACACACAAGGTCAATAAAGAGCAACTCCTAAGGACCCTCCCATTAAAAGGCTTTGAGTTCTAACAGTCTTCCCTGTTCTTCCTAGAAAATTAGTGGATACCTTAAAATGAAATAGAAATCTGACATCTTCAATTTGACCTGAAAACCTTGAACATAGAGCTCCTTTGAGAGACCGTTAATGTTCCTAAGCTAAATGGGAACCATAAAAAAGGAGCCAGAATCTGGAAGTATAGAAAGCTAAAACAAAAGTACAACCAGAAAAAATTGTTCCTTACCTAAACTTTATGTGACCTTGAAAGCTCTCTGTAGTATAAATTGTTTGGTTTTCAAATGGGGAAACACTTCTATTTTATTCCTGTGCACGATGCTCACTAACTTCATAAGAGATGTTTTCCATTTAAATTCACTGACCATGAAGATCAGGCCTTTAAAGATTACCTCTGCATTTCATTATCACTACCATATCAAAGCATTTATATTGGCACAATACTTCAAATATAAGGTTCTAATCCTCCTACAATTAAGAATTTTCTTAAAGTGTAAATCTTCCGGCAATGGACTGTATAGTAACATTCCTCTTTTGTAAGAAGAAAGTTTGTTAAGAGAAAATGTAAAACTCTCTGGGTTGTAGTAAAAATTTATTATATGAATGTAAATGTCCAAACCAAAGCTTTCCACAAGGATCTAAGAAAATCCTGTCCCTAAATTGTCCTCCCTGATTATAATCCATTATCCTAATTTCAACTCCCCATTAAACTGCTGAAATGATAAAAGACTTTAAAAGTTAAGATTTCTGTTTCATAACTTTAAAAATTTTATGGCTATAATGGAGGAACTCCTGAAGTATGTCAACCTCCTTTAATATACTCTTTAATCAGGGGATATTTTAGGAATGCTTTAGGAATATTAAGAAGTACAAAAGAATAATATAAGAAACACCCTCACATACCCATCACTCAGCCTAAAAAGTAAAATGTCTTAAATATTCTTGCAGCTGCATGTAAATCACTCCATGATCCTTTTCTACTCTGTCCCCACTGGTAACTAATATACTGAACTGGGAATTTAGGATGTGAATTCATGCATATACACTTTTCTTAGATGTGTATGATTGTTTTCAAAGTTTCTATAAATGATATTATACTCTATGTATCCTTCTATTTGCTTATTTTGCTCAACATGTTTTATATATATATATATATTCATGATGACACTTTTATGGAGAAAAACTTAAAGAGTTCCCTTAGGGCAGTGGTTCTCAACCTTCCTAATGCTGCGACCCTTTAATATAGTTCCTCATGTTGTGGTGACCCCTAATCATAAAATTATTTTCATTGCTACTTCATAACTGCAATTTTGCTACTGTTAATGAATCGTAATGTAAATATCTGATATGCAGGATGTATTTTCATTGTTACAAATTGAACATAATTAAAGCATAGTGATTAATCACAAAAACAACATGTAATTATATATTCAATATGTGTTTTCCGATGGTCTTAGGCGACCCCTGTGAAAGGGTCGTTTGACCCCCAAAGGGGTCGAGACCCACAGGCTGAGAACCACTGCCTTAGGGTATATAACTAGGAGTAGATCTGCTAGATCTAGAGTAGGCTACCTCTCAATTTCCTTGATAACACCAAATATTTTAGTGGTCATAAAAATTTCTATCACAACCAGGAGAGGATTAGAACTCCCATTTCTCTAACATCTTTGCCAATAATTGGCATCATCAGGCTTAAAAACTTATAATACTAGAGGCCCGGTGCACAAAATTCGTGCATGGGGCGGGGGGTTCCTCAGCCTGGCCTGCACCCTCTCCAATCCGGTACCCCTTGGGGGATGTCCAACTGCCTCTCACAATCCGGGACTGCTGGCTCCTAACTGCTCGCCTGCATGATTGCCCATAACCCCTCTGCCTGCCTGCCTGATCACCCCTAACCACCTCTGCCTACATGATTGCCCCTAACCACCTCTGCCTGCCTAATCACCCCTAACTGCTCTCCTGCTGGCCTGATCGCACCTAACCGCCTCTGCCTTGCCCCACACCCAGGACCCAGGATTCCCTCCTCCAGCTGGTTGCAGGCACCCAGGACCCAGGCTTCCCTCCCTCTGGCTGGCCGCAGGCACCCAGGACTGCAGGGCAGACAGCTTGTCCCTCTCCCAGGCTGTAGCCGTAGGTGCTAGCGCCCAGGACCGCGGGGTGGGTGGCTTGTCCCTCTCCCAGGCCACAGGTGCAGATGCAGCCTCTGGCGCCCAGGACCACGGGGCGGGCGGCTGGTCCCTCTCCCAGACCACAGCCCTAGCAGCTGGCACCCGGGGCTGTAGGGAGGGCGGCTTGTCCCTCTGCCTGGCCGCAGCCTGGCTGGTCCCCATTCCTCACTCCCCAGTGTTGAGTGTCTGAGCCTCGACGGCGTGACAGCTTGAGGGTGTGATGACCATTTGCATATTAGCTCTTTATTATATAGGATAAACAGTATAAAATGGTATATCATTGTTTTAGATTGCAGGTAAAGCATCTTTTTTATATGTTTTAAAAATGTTTATTGGCCATTTGTGATTCTGCTTTTGTGTATGGTCTGTTCATAGCCTATGCCCATTTATAACATTTTTTATTAAATATTTTAGGAGTTATTTATATAGATTCTATATTGGTAACATGCATTGCTCCCTATCTGGGGTTTATTTTTTCACTTTGTTGATATTTCTATTCTTATTCATATATTTACCATTTCCAGTGCTCTACCTATATATCCAACTTTCCATCTGGTATCACTTCCCTTCAATCTAAAGATTTTCCTTTAAACATTTCTTGTAGTAAAGGTGTGCTGGCAACAAATTATCTTAGTGGTTGTTTTTTAATTTAGAAAAGTCTTTATTTCACCTCATTTTTGAAAGCATTATCACTGGATATAGAATTCTTGGTTGACTGTTTTTTTTCTTTTAAGCACTTTAAAGATGCTATTCCATTGTCTTTTGGTTTCCTTCTGATGAGTAGTCAGGAGGCACTCTTTCCCCTGTATACAATGTATCTTTTTACCTAAGTTGTATTTATGATATTTTCTTTGATTTTCTCAGCAATTCTACTATGATGTGATGAAGAATGCTTTTCCTTGAATTTATCCTGCTTGGATTTGCCCAGCTTCCTAGATCTGTAGGCTGTTTTGTTTGTTTTGTCAGATTTGGATAATATTTGGCCATTAATTTTTGAAAAAATTTTTCTGCTATATCACTTCTCTTCTCTCTTCAGACTCCAATCAACAGTATGTAACACTGCTCAATGCTATTCCACAGAGCACTGATATTTAATTTCCTTCTCAATTATTTTCTTTCCTCTGCTTGAATCTGGATGCTTTCTAATAATTCATTTTCAAATTTATTTATCCTCTTATATTGTGTCCTACTTGCTATTGATCCCATCTGATGAAATTTTGACTTTAGTTCTAAAATTTTCCTTTGGTTCTTTTCTAGTTTACATATATCTCTGATAATTCTTCATATTTTCACCCACAATATCCATCTTTTCCAGTAGTCTTTACTATTACATCTATATAGTAAGTTTTGTTATCTCACAGAGTAAGTCCCTCCATGTTGTTCTCCAAAATTGCTTTGCCTATTTTTGGTCCTTTATTTTTCAAATAAATATTAGAATAAATTTGTCAAATTACATAAAAAGCCTGCTGAGGATAATTACATCTTTAAAGTATCAGGTCTTCTCATCCACAAACATGGTATATTTTCCCATTCATTCAGCTCTTCTTTCATGTCTTTAATAAACCTTTATAAATTTTCCAAAAAATTATATTTGTCATATTATATATAAAATATCTTTTTAAAATTATATTAAAAATATCTTTTCATCTAATGTACCCCAATTTACTCTGCCATATTAAATGAATTTCATCAAACTTGTTTACTAAAGCTATAAATTCTAAGGTTCATTTCATAACACATAATCTAAATGATAATAGTAATTTAACTCTTCAATTTGCAAACATTTTTTTATGTCATACATTTGTCAAGCATCTTATCCTCTGTACTCACCAAAAAGCTCCATTGTCTCTACTTTCAGTGTCCATGAAATTAGAGTCCAAAAATATGTCTTTGTAGATTCGACCAACTAGGCAATACATATCTGAAGCTACTTGCCCTTCACTTTGCACCAGGGGAATCATAATATCAAGAGCTTTTGCTCTATCTCCAGGGAGATTTCTCCTAAGGTAGGGGGAGAAAAACATCCTTGTTTCAATACAGATTAGGTCAATTATCTTTTAAAAAAATATTTTTATTGATTCCAGAGAGGAAGGGAGAGGGAGAGATAGAAACATTGATGATGAAAGAGAATCATTGATTGACAACCCAGGCATGTGCCCTTGACCAGAATCGAACCTGGGACACTTCAGTCCGCAGGCCGACACTCTATCCACTGAGTCAAACCAGGTAGGGCAATTATCTTTTTAAAATTCTAATATATTGATTCACACTAGGCAGAATAAAAACAATTAGACTTTGAGAGTCCTCTGTAAGCCTCAGTCCCAACTCTTTCTGTTTTTTAATCCTACTGCTTGTCTCCTGGGTCCAACAAGGATCTCTCTTGAATTGCTTTTCTGATAACGGCGATGGTTTGTTCTTACCTATCCATAGTCCTTCCAATTTCCCTGCAGTCTATATGCAGGTTCAAGCTGGTGAAGTGAGATTAGGAATGCAGTTTGTGGCCCCAAATGGAGCAGAGTCAACTAATCCAAACAGGGACAAAACCCTGACTTTAGGTTTTAATGGTTTTTGCTCCAAAACACTGAGCAAAGTAATTCACAGCAATACCAACAAGTCAACTTTAACCCAAGGATTGCCTGATTTCTATGTGTGACCAATTAATTATTTAAAAAGCTGCTTTATGTAGCTCATTCTAAAACAGCAAGTATGTATGTTGTGTGCCATGATGGGGACAGAAGGGAGAGAGGCAGGACTAGAAGCAGCAGTATTAGTCCTGGACCTAGAAGATTCGTGGACACATGATCTATGATTATAATTAGGTGTGTTCAGAGCAGTCCTAGTGAAAATATTATCTGGTTCAGAATATGTTCACCTAGACATAACTACCCTTAAACCTATTTTAGTCAATTTTTAAAAAATATATATTTTTATTGATTTCAGAGAGGAAGGGAAAGGAAGAGAGATAGAAACATCAAAGATGAGAGAGAATCATTGATCGGCTGCTGCGTGCATGCCCTACATTGGGGATCAAGCCTGCAACTCAAGCACATGCCCTGAGCGAGAATCGAACTATGACCTCCTGGTTCATAGGTCGCCACTCAACCACTGAGCCATGCCAGCGGGCCTATTTTACTCAATTTTTGCATGAATAACCACTTGGTATTGAGTATATTTGTTTAAAGTTAATATCATATTCATGTAATTTAAAAAATTCTAAAAACATGTAAATAGCAGATACAACCTTTGACAGAGAAGAATTTTAAGGATTTTATTATTAAAAGATTGCAAATTTTTTATTACTAACAAAAAATCATAAAATAATAAAAATTCATGCTTCCTATATTTTACATGGTTGAAGTGGAAATATTAATATTGCATTCTAATAGGGAGTGGCTGCAGGGCTAAAGAAAAAAATATACCCTATAAAGAATATACAGGTTAAAAAATAATATGTTAGCACATTGTGAACAGGAACTTTTTCTTCTTACCTATTCAGTGCAAATGCATAATGAAACTTCACATGATCATGGGAGGCCAAATCAAAGGTTGGCAGCTTTTCTAAAGTCTCTACCAGCTTCACAATAGAATCATATTCCTTTAAACAGGAGAAGAACAGCATAGAATTAAACCAGTAGGAGAAAGTTCTGACAATGATATGCTTTTTGACAAGCAGATATCTTAATCTGAGTAGGGCATTAAAAACAGAACTAAAATCCAAGGAATATTTTGAAAAAGCTACAACCAAGAAGAAACTTTTAAAAAAAAATAAGCGTTTTGATTATATAGATTAAAACATTAGAAATACAGTTACCACATCTAACCAGCAAAACAATAAACCATCTAGCATGATAATGCTATACTGACTTAATACGGTTGTACCTCTCCACGGGGCCAGATTCCTGGCATGCAGTGTCCTATCAATTACTTTCAGAAAAATAATTTCCAAAATATCAAGAACATGGAACAACTGATTGAACTTCTGTTATCATCAACAAAACAACTTCATTTCTTTCTTTTTTTAAAAATATTTTTTACTGATTTTTAGAGAGGAAGGGAGAAGGATAGAGAGTTAGAAACATCAATCAGCTGCCTCCTGCACACCTCCTACTGGGGATGTGCCCGCAACCAAGGTACATGCCCTTGACTGGAATCGAACCTGGGACCCTTCAGTCCGCAGGCCGACGCTCTATCCACTGAGCCAAACTGGTTAGGGCAAAACAACTTCATTTCAACATGAATAAGCTACTCTAGTCATAGGATCCTAAGTGCCACACTTCTCCACATGGACGAATCTCTGCTGTTCTTAACTCAGGCTTGAAAGACTGAAAATAAGAAACCAGAACTCACTTAAATTTTACTGTAAAAATCTAATCGCAAATCCCCAACTCAGAGAAAGTTTCATTCTATTTACCATATTTTTACAATTCTAAGACATGTCAATAAAATAGTAGGGAATGTGGGTGTGTTTTATATTCTATATTTTAAAAGTTCTTTTTACAGGGATGTAAAAGTACAGCATAGGGAACACAGTGAACAATATTGTGATAACTATGTGGGGTGATCACATTGTAAGTTATCAAAATGTCTGATCATTATGTTGTATAGCTAAAACATATTATATGTCAACAGTAATTAAAACATTAAAAATATTTTAAAGTTATTTTTATAATTAATCAATTGCATATTTCTTCCTTCTGGCTATCAATTTCAAGCAACATAATTTCAATGAAGATATGTCTAAAAAAACTCTCAAAATTTTGGCTATTTGCCAAAACAAAGCTTTTACTTATTGACAGGCAGGTGTACCTGAGGCTAACATAATAGAACAGATTGTCCCTGGGTTAGCTATGCTTGCAGATTTGTCTTTAAGTCCCTCTGGAGGAAAAAGACCTTTATAATACAAGTCTTTCACAATCACTAACTGTTACTCATATGAATCTATCTCGTTCATCATAAAATCTTGGACAGAAAGCATACAAGAGTCAATAAAAAATTACATGAATGGCATAGTTAACTGAAATTTGATGTTAATACTCCCATATATTTCCAATATACTAGTACTACATGAAAAAGATTTTAAGCATCTTCTTACCTGTATATCTCTGTAGGAAAGTAACAGATTTATGACAATATCTGCTGTCAAGACTTCAATATTATCTAATCGCTGCCGAATTCTTGCCAATTCAGCTGCCAGTTCTTTGCCAGTGTATAAATTACGAGCTTTCCTGATATCATTGAGTATAGATTCCCGGAAATACTGGCTGATGGGAAAACACATTTCAAAGAGTTAATACTAGAAAGAATTTCAATGAAAAGTAATAATTTCATATGGAAAAAAATGGCATTTGCATCATTGGTAGCTTTCAATTAATTAAGATGCACAGAATGAACACCTCATATAAGTAGCATTATTAAGAAATCTGGAAGTCCTATATTTCTATTGACACTCTGCCTTGCTTCAGGAAGAAGTAAAGGTAGATATCCTATGTTAATGAATTTCCCAAGAACTTGTAATGAACCATTTAAAATGTCCAAACTTTCTTTTTAATTTTATGGTTTTGAGTATAAATATTCTAAATAAATTAAGGTGTGCCTATGATTTGAACATAATATTACCTTTACTTTCTGACTCAGCATCATCATTTAACAATATAAATGACCCTTAAATAAAAATAAATAAGAAACCATATAATATTATATTTAAATAAAATATAATAATGCTCTCAGCAATTTTTGCAGAGTTCTTGCTCTTAAAATAAAAGTCCCTGGACATTTACTAGGATAATGTTTCTGTACTTTAAATTTATTTTTAGCTCTACCATCAGTATAACACAGCAGTCCCTTATATTTCTGATTTCAAGTTAGTCTGTGAATAAGTGAATAAAATGCAACATGTAGACTACGGGGCATCTATTTTATTCACTTAGAGCAGCGGTTCTCAACCTGTGGTCCGTGACCCCTTTGGCGGTTGAACGACCCTTTCACAGGGGTCGATTAAGGCCGTCCTGCATATCAGATATTTACATTATGACTCATAACAGTAGCAACATTACAGTTATGAAGTAGCAATGAAAATAATTTTATGGTTGGGTCATAACATGAGGAACTGTATTTAAAGGGCCAGAAGGTTGAGAACCACTGACTTAGAGGGTATTATACAGTTTTCCTGCTTCTTGGCTGCTGTACTATATCTAAGAAACATCTCATCAGATGCACAAATAAGTAGACTAACACTTCATTTATTAAACTTACCTGGAGCCAGCTTGTGCCACGTTCAGAAGTTGAATGAAACGATCCACAAGAGGTAAGCAGATGGGTCCCAGAAGCAGCTCGAAGTTGGACTGCATGAGCTCTGACAACCCCTTCATGAAGCTACAGTCACAGCAGTAGACCTTGTTGTGTGGAGTCACCATGTACGGGACGAACGTGTAATTCCCAGTGCACATCTGTGGAGGGAAGCACCAGGAGGTGGTGAGCCAGCCTGTAGACTCCACACTAGCGTAAACCCAAGCCTTACTTAAGTGAGCATTTTAAATAATAATTCTGAATGTGACAGGAAAGACAAAAGCCTCATTTTTTATTTATGACCTACGAAAATGGAAATTTCCTCCAATTTCTTTAATTGCTTACTTCAAGTAATGAGGACTTACAGATGATTCAAAAAACAGTATGGCACAGTTTCTATCAATCGATTTAAATATTCACCATCTCTCAGGGCTGAGGCATATGATATATGTTGTAGGAAAAACAGAGTAATTTAAAACACGGCCTTCTGCCTTCAGGGAACTTAAAATGTAATCAGAGAGATACAACGCAAATTCAGGGAAATAGTAAGAACTAACATTTAAAGGCTGCTAACGTGACAGAACTAAGCTACTCCCCTCCAGGTCGCTGTGTCTCAGTCGTGGCTCCATTAGTCTCCCAGTTACTAAAACTAGAGACGTAGAAGTTATCCTTGATGCTTCCATCCTTTAACTCCCACATCCTATCAAAATCCTATCTATTCTACCTCTAAAATATATCTCACATTTGTCCATTTCCCTCCATCTTCTCACCAGCACTACAGACCATCAGTGCCACTAACATACCGGCCTGAACCAGTCTCCCTGCTCCCACTCCTGCCCTCAATCTATTGCCTACCCAGCCGTCAAAGTGATCCTTTTACAGCCCATATCAGATCACTTCCCTCAGCTGTTTAAAGCCCTCTCCCGTGCTCCTGAGATGAAGAGAAAACATATCACTGTAGTACAAAGGCCTGACTATCCAAATTCTGCCTCTCTCTAACCCCAGCCCATGCCGCTCTCCTCCACTCACTCATCCTAATCTCCTGTCGGTTCCTGATGGCGCCAAGTGAGGGAACACTAGTGCAAACAAAAGCGGAGCTGGGAAGAGGAAAGGCAAAGTCACATGGGCACCCCCGGTGATAAGCAAGTCTGACCAGAGCTTAGGGCTCAGGGAAGGGGAGTGAAGGCAAAGCTGAGGATTTTAAATTACGTATGCTGGGCAGGGAGAACCATGGAGGACTCAGAGCAGGAAAGAAAACACCATCAAGGCAGTGCATTCTGACAGGCTGGGCAGAAAATTAGGTAGGAAGCTACAAGCATGACCAGACTGGCAGCAGTAGCAATGGACACATGCCCTCAATGTCAAAAAGAAAGAATCATCTAGACTTGCCAACTGGTTACAGAGATTGAGAGAGGGGAAGGAGTCAAAGGCGATTCCACAGTAAGTAAGAACTCAGAAAGCAGAACCAGACTTAAGTATTTATGAGTACTTGTTATATATCAGGCAATTAATAACAAAACCTGACTTCCAGTTAATATATGGAAAGAAGGTCAAGAAGCTGAGGTTTGGCCCAACCGGCGTGGCTCAGTAGTGTTGAACATCGACCTATGAACCAGGAGGTCATGGTTTGATTCCCAGTCAGTGCACATGCCCAGGTTGCAGGCTCAATCCCCAATGTGGGGCATGGAGGAGGCAGCTGATCAATAATTATCTCTCATCATTGATGCTTCTATCTCTCTTTCCCTCTCCCTTCCTCTCTGAAAAAAAATTATATATATATATAATTTTTATATA
>NW_005871059.1:11925493-11992987 GCF_000147115.1 Myotis lucifugus | reverse complement strand
ATATATATATATATATATATTTAAAGAAGCTGAGGTTTGATTTGGAAGGGTAAAATGTTCACTTTTAGAGAGGTTAGGATTTCAGGGGAGCAGGATACCCATAGAGAAAATATCCAAAAGAAAGTTAGAAATACATGATTGGAACATAAAAGAGTTTCAAGCAAAAATACAAACCCGGGAGAGACCTCTGAAAGGAAAGAACTGAACATTAGAATGAGTATGTGGAAAACTCTATTTAACACTATTCCAGGGAGCACAGGGAGTTCCCAGCCACATCAGCATTACAGAGAACAAAACATCACTGCTCTGACCCTCAGGAATAAACTAATGAGAACAAACATTTATTTCCCACTTGCATGTGCCAGGGAATGAACGGTCATAGTTCACAACACCACTGAAGAAGCTGCTACTGTCTCCATTTTCCAGGTGAGGAAACAGGTAAGGCTTTGAGAGGTCACAGCTGGTCTGTGCTGTGTTTGGGACGCCAGCCAGGGACTCTTTCTCCAGAGGGTTTGCCATTATCACTAGGGGGCTGGGCACCCTCCCCAGTGTCCTTTACATGCTGGCACACCAACCCTTTGCCTCAGGTCACCTTCCGTGAACCCTGCATGAGCCAAGTTACTGTCACATAGCAAACAGACAAGAAGTGCCAAATGCCCTAGTGGCCAGGCTTAATTATTTATGAACATTTTATTCTTTGAGGCACTGCATGTATGTAAGGTAATGAAGCAGAAACCGGGCTTCCATGTAAAGTATGAGAAGAACTTCCAGAGATTGACGTTTGATTTTTAAATCAAGAACACAAAGGTGTTCCTTGCTCAAGTTCTCCTTCGTGCAACAATAATTGGAAGACTAGTCAGAAAGAGGGGAAATCCACATATCCTGCTTTAAAATGTTGCCAAGATTCCATAGCATGCCCACCAATTTAATCCTGTTAGCCAAGCCACTGCCCAGGCAGAAAGGAAAAGCACGTACAGTAAGAGGCTGCTTTCCAAAGCTTCCAAAGCTTAAACTATGAATAGGTTATAAAAGAGCAACAGAAACAGATGCTTCTGTGTTAGATAAGCACTATACCAAAATCACCACAGAAAATGCTCTGAATCTTCTAAGTCACAAAAGGAGGGGGAAAAAGATGGGCAGACAATGAACTAGAAAAGTGATATTAGAGTTTCAGAATATTATTCTTCTGCTGATGGATCAAGTTCTGTATCCTCAGGAGCCTTAATACCACGTGCATTTGTGTATAAGACATGAAATCTAACACACTGTTGTTGCAATACTGGGCATTGGGGAATAATACATCTGTGCAAAACGAATTCTGGGAGAGAATGACTATCAGATGTCCGGGTGTGTGTTGAGCAGTGAAGTGGCAAAGAAAGACAAATGAGAGTCATGCAAACAGCAGAGAAAAATCGATTCCTGAAATTGTCTTCTTCAAAACCCCAAAAATAAGGCTTCAGAATTCGTGTTCACAGTACCCTGCATGCTAAGGTTTTTCTAAGTTCTTGGCCTCACTGCACTTTATTGCCTATGTTTCTGAAGCAATAATTTTTTTTTTCAATTTCCCATTGTTGATGTTAAAAACAGGAGAGGGAATGTCAAGGGGGGGAAAAAAGGAGACATATGTAATACTCTTTGTAATACTTTTTCAATTTCCCATTGTTGATGTTAAAAACAGGAGAGGCTGAGAAGGTGCAGGAGGCACAGGCATATTACTAAGGGTGCAGTGGGGAAAAAGTGTGGGGGTTGGTTGTGGGCTGTTGTGTTTTTTAAAAAAAATATATAAACTGCGGAGGAAAGCACTTTTTCAAAATAATATGGAAACATTTATTTCCCAAGTGGGTTCACATACAACTTAGAAATATTATTACTGCAATTTCTGTTTACAAGATTGTTACCAACCCCAGAGTCTGAAGTCACTAATAATCCAAAACAAAATAACAACAACTACTGTGTGCCCTGGCCAGGTGGCTCAGTTGGTTGGAGCACTGTCCCGTACAACAAAGGATTACAGGTTCGATTCCCAGTCAGGGTACATACCTAGGTTGCAGCTATGATCCTCGATCAGGGCACATACGGGAGGTAACCCAACCAATCAATGTTTTTCTCTCTCTCTCTCTCTCTCTCTCTCTCTCTCTCTCTCTCTCTCTCCCACTCTCTCTCAAATCAATAAAAGGTGAGGATTAAAAAAATACACAAACCAACCACTGTGTGATTAAGAACAGATATCTCAGGTGCAAAAAAATGCATTTTATTAAGAAGATACTAATTCTACAATATTTAAACTGCTTTTAAAAGGAGAAAGACCATATTTCCTTAAATTTCAAAACACTAAGGCATGATCATAAAATAGCAATGCCAATCCCCTGGGCCCATGCTTGTTTCCATGGCTATAAAAACCCACAGCTCAAAATCTAGTCTTATTCTAATTATCTTCACTGTTTTAATTAAAATAACGCCAATTCTGTATTTAATTTTAAAAAAACATAAAAATGAACATAAGCATGTATGGCAAATGAATTAAGTTTCTGGGAAGAAATGCTCTCAGCATTCAAACATATTGAAATATATGCTCAAAATACTCCACTTTGGATAAGGACAGCCAGCACCTAAACAGAAGCTTACTCAAATCAATGGCAACTTGGTCATCATGTGCAGTCTTTGATCTTCTCATAAACCTGCTTCTCCACACATCCAAACCTACCATGCAGGGCTCAGGTAGCACTTGCTACCTCCTCTGAAAGACCTTCCATGACCACTTGATGTAAAGGTCACCCACTCTTTAGCATGTCACCTTATGTTAATTTTCTAATTGGTTTGCTTGCTTATTTATTTACTGACTTTATCCCCTAAGTAGACTCTGGCACTTCTCATTTGTTGTCTCACAGAACAGCTATGAAATATGGTGGTTGTCACTTTCAACCTCCTTTGTGAATCCCTGTGGCACCAGCCCGAAGCTTTGCACATGGTACATGCTCAATCAATATTTGTTTAATGAAATCTGTTACACTGAATGGATGCATGAAGCAATAATTGTTCATTTCCTGTTGAATGCAGAGGCAACATTATTTATGCTGCAATGAGTCTCTGACCTGGTAAAATAAGCTTTTACATTTCTGATCTAAGGAAAAGCTGTACTTTTAATGTTATCATCTTAAACTGAATCATGCAGATATTTGTAGTATATTATTTCTACTCTAAGTTGCAGAGATACATTCTTTAAAGTTTTCAAACACTGACTTACTTTCCAAAATGAAAAATACAACCATTGGTATAACAGGTGACTCACCTGTATGTTCTTTTTCTTCAGGCATTTAAACATTTTTAAAATTTATTTCTATCACTGTTTAACTTTTATTTAATTCTGTGTGGAGGGTAGGAATTTTGTAGTGTTATCTCAAAAACAGATACAAGACTTAACTTAAATCAATCTCTATTGATAAATAGATGATACATTAGATAGAATTATGCATATATAAATATATCTCTATATGTGTATGTATTTATGTGTATATGTATATCTATAATTTGTATATATAGCTTATATTATATATATGTAGATATACATACATACATGCATACACATGTGTGTATCTGTGTGTATATATGCTGCTTTAGTGTCATTTATAATTCCACAAAATTGGATATACTTTGCAAATATTTTCAAAAATGTAATTATGTACTTTAAAAAAGCAGGTATCAGTATCACCTCCCAATATTATAAATGCAATCTTACTATAAAGGAATATTTAGATAAAATAATCATATTTATATGGATATATCAGAAACTCTAAAGAGATGGAAGTTAAAATTTTGTGGAGATGAAAATAATAAATTAGCTGATGGAAAAGAAAAGATAAAGTTTCTAGAAGAGTTAAGTAAAATACTCACAGTATTCTTCTGGCAAATGATTTCCTGGGGGGAAAAAAAAGTAAAGAAGTCAATACAAAACTAATTAATTCAATTAATTAACTGAACCATACTTTATGGGAAATTTTGTATTAATAATTTTATTAGCAATTAGAGATTTCAGGGAGTGTAGAATAAATCTTTGCATCTGAGAAGTTTATAATCTGACAGAGCGGAGTCGGGAGGGCACAAAAAAACAGCACCAATATGTAAAATCCCAAAACTGAATAATCTAAAAATCATTTTGGAAGAATATGTGCATGTAGAATCATTTTACCAGTCATGATCTTTTTGGAAACTGTTAAAATGAGTTTGTTTTCCCTAAATAAGTACAACCTCACTCATGCCCTGGGAGGAGACCAGGCAGCATGCTGCCTCCAGGGCAGCTGGAAATAAAGGGCATTGGCCACTTATCAAAATGGGCCAATCCACACATAGATAATAAGGCCATCTGTCAAATAGTCATAAATATGATCATGTATTATTCAACAAGAAACAGAAGGCAATAAACATGTTACGGGCAGTATCCCTGTCTTATAGGTTGTGAGGAATGAGATCAGGCAAATAACGTGCCTGGTGCATAGAAAGCTCTTGATAAAGCTAACTATCATCATTATTATTCCTAGATGTTAAAGTGACTGGAAACAGGGAGGAGAATCTAGAAAACCCTATGGTATAAAGGCTTCACTGAGGGTGAAGAATCATAATTTAGAAAAAAGAAACAGAACAGTTTTTTGGAAAAGGAGGTATGCATGTTGTCATGGAAACAGAAAATGTAAGACATTTGTGAAGCCTCAAGGGTGGCTAAGAAGAGGCGCCAGGCCCTAGCTGGTTTGGCTCAGTGGATAGAGCATCGGCCTGTGGACTGAAGGATCCCAGGTTCGATTCTGGTCAAGGGCACATGCCCGGGTTGTGGGCTCAATCCCCAGTAGGGGACATGCAGGAGGCAGCAGGCCAATGATTCTATCTCATCATTGATGTTTCTATCTCTCTCTCCCTCTCCCTTCCTCTTTGAAATCAATAAAATATATATATATATATTTTTTTAAATATATTTTATTGATTTTTTACGGAGAGGAAGGGAGAGAGATAGAGAGTTAGAAACATCGATGAGAGAGAAACATCGATCAGCTGCCTCCTGCACATCTCCTACTGGGGACGTGCCCGCAACCCAGGTACATGCCCTTGACCGGAATCGAACCTGGGACCTTTCAGTCCACAGGCTGACGCTCTATCCACTGAGCCAAATCGGTTTCGGCAAAAATATATTTTTTTTTTAAAAAGAAGAGAAGCCAGCTGTAGCAGGTGAGAGAAGAGCCATACAAAACTCAGGGGACCAGCCATCATTCTTAATCCCAGGATCAACACAGCAAGGGAAACCAATGAGGACTTTGGTTTACAGCAGGATGTAAGACTTTTGAATGTTTAAGGATAACAGATAAGTAAACAAAAATCTATAGAGGAAGGAATTGTGCTGGGTAATTTTGAGAGCCATAAAATACATATAACTAAAATGCCTTCAATACTTCACAATCTTGCTGATAAAAAGGACATGTACACATTTAAAAAGAAATATCATAAGCCTAGATGCACATGTGTGCACACACATGCTCAGTGATGGCGAACCTTTTGAGCTCAGCGTGTCAGCATTTTGAAAAACCCTAACTTAACTCTGGTGCCGTGTCACATACAGAAATTTTTTGATATTTGCAACCATAGTAAAACAAAGACTTATATTTTTGATATTTATTTTATATATTTAAATGCCATTTAACAAAGAAAAATCAACCAAAAAAATGGGTTCGCATGTCACCTCTGACACGCGTGTCATAGGTTCGCCATCACTGTGCTAAGTCAAAAGAGCATATACATCAAGGACTGGGGTTTCTAAGAGAAAGAAGATGTTACTAAGAATTGAGAAGATCAGCAGAGAGGATGGAACTAAAGATGAGCCAAAAAGAACAGACACAACTTCCCAAGGCAAGGCTGGGAGGTGAGGATCCAAGCTAGAGGACTAAGAACAGCAAAGGCCCATGTAGGGAAGAACAAATATTATCACTGACTAAAGAAGACAGTTCATTTGGGGAAGTACAGAAGAGAAAATTAAAGAAGTATTTGAAAAAGGTCTTAAATGTAATTATTAGGCTAAAGCAGACAGTTCATTTTGGAAAGAACAAATAATAAGATTAGAAAGTCATTGAAGAGGATTTTGAATGCCAAAATATAGTACTCTGTTCTGTGGGCATTGGGCAATCAAAGTGTTTTTTAAGCTGAGCCATGTACATAATAAAGTTTAAACACACAGGAATACTTCTCTAACTGCAAAGGTTTGAGAACAAAATAAATGTCTATCAACTAGAAACTGGTTAAATCAACTATGATATTGCCATACAGTGAATTTCAATGCAGCTAAACAAAGAATGAGGAAGTTCTTTATGTAGTGATATGGAAAGATCTCCAAGATATACTGCTAAGTGAAGAAAGCGCAAAGTACAGAATGGTGGTTTCTTTTAATCCTCTCCCAAGGATATTTCTTTCATTGATTTTTAGAGAGAGTGGAAGGAAGGGAGGGGGAAGAGGGGGGAAAGGAGGGAGAAACATTGATGTGAGAGAGACACATTAATTGGCTGCCTCTCACACAAGCTTACAACCTAGGTAGGTGTCCTTGACCGGGAATCACACCCACAACCTTTTGGTGCACGGGTCCACACTCTAACCACTGAGCACACTGGCCAGGGCTAGAATGATTTTTACTCTATGCTCCTATTTATGTATAAAAGGGAGAAAAAGAAAATTCTAAGGTGTACAATCATAAAATATCTATGGAAGGAAGTCAAGAAACTAATAACAAACAGATGTTCCCATTGAAGAGGGGAGCTGGCTGGCTGAAGGACAAGGAAGGAGAGTGACTTTCCCCTATACCACACATTCTTTTGCACTTTAAAATTTCTAAATGTATTATCCAGGTGAATGTATTACCCAAGAAAGACAAACAAAAGGTAAACATTGTTAAAGTTTTAAAAATATTAACTAGGTGGTTGTATTAGTATTTAGGAAATTATTGCAAAAGTCCAGGGGCCTCACAATAAGGCCTTGGGCAATGGTGGTGCCAGGGGAGTGGAAATCAAGAGACAGATGAGAGACATTGTGGGGGAAGGTTAAAAGAGGTTTTTCTCACAGGTGCTTCACAAGCAGCTATTGTGTGCACACAATCAAGCCCACATGCACACACACGTACATGCACAGGTCTCTGAACAAACTATTATTATAAAACTAGAGGCCCGGTGCACAAAAATTTGTGCACTCAGGGGGGTCGCTCAGCCCAGCCTATGCCCTCTTGCAGTCTGGGACCCCTCAAAGGATGCCCACCTGCTGGCTTAGGCCCACTCCCTGGGGGGATCAGGCCCAAGCTGGCAGTCAGACATCCCTCTGGCAGCCCAGCAGCCCTCAGGGGATGTCCACTTGCCAGCAGGGAGCAGGCCTAAGCTGCAGTCAGACATCCTTAGTGCTGCTGAGGAGGTGGGAGAGGCTCCCACCACCACTGCTGTACTGGCAGCCTTCAGCCTGGCTTGTGGCTGAGCAGAGCTTCCCTTGTGGGAGTGCACTGACCACCAGGGGGTAGCTCCTGCATTGAGCGTCTGCCCCCTGGTGGTCAGTGTGTGTCATAGTGACCAGTCATTCCCAGTCTTTCTGCTGGTAGGGTCAGTTTGCATATTACCCTTTTATTATATAGGATAGAGGCCTGGTACACGGGTGGGGGCCGGCTGGTTTGCCCTGAAGGGTGTCCCGGATCAGGGTGGGGGTCCCATTGGGGTGCCTGGCCAGTCTGGGTGAGGGGCTGAGGGCCGTTTTCAGGCTGGCCAAGCCCCCCAGCGACGGAAGCTCCCAGCCTCTCCTTTTTTTCTTTTTTTTTTTTATTCTGGGATTTATTTACCTTCTATAATTGAAACTTTATAGCCTTGAGAGGAGCTCAGAGCCAGCCAGGGTGGGCAGGAGGAAAGCCTCCTGCTCGCTCTAGCTCCATGGCCATGGCTGGCTGAAAGCAGGTATCTGGGGGTTATTTATCTTCTATAATTGAAACTTTGTTGCTTTGAGTGGAGCTTAGAGCCACAGCGGCAGGCGGGAAGCTTGGCTTCCTCCATCATTGGGGCAACCAAGCCTCCTGCTTGCTCCAACTCTGTGGCTGCTGGCCGCCATCTTGGTTGGGTTAATTTGCATATAGTCGCTCTGATTGGCTGGTGGGCGTGGCTTAAGGCATAGTGAAGGTATGGTCAATTTGCATATTTGTCTTTTATTAGTGTAGATAAACAGAAAAATGTTGGATAATCAACAAAGTCAGGAACACAGTATGGAGAATTTTCGAAATCTGATTTATGTTACATCTCTCCAGAGCAGTAAATGACAGCCTTTCATACACTGTTCTCTTGATAGGAAGATCCTCTCTCCTCCACATAACAAGGAAAAGCCCTTCTCCTCATGCTCTGCTAAGTAGCATCCCCTGTGCATAGCATAAAAAACCTGTTTTCTGTGAAGCTGGCCTTCACCGTCTTCTATGATACCTATCTTCCCCAAAGAAGTAGATGATGCCATATTTTGGCTGCACTAACCCTCATACCACCTCTATGACAGCACTGCATGTACTAACTGCAAATGTTTCTTCATATGATTCCCCCATCCCACAGCGTGAGTCACCTTGGATGCCAGGGCCATGTTTTATTCATATTTGTACCCCACTAACAGCCAAGCAAATTGAATGGCACAGAGTAGGCACTCAATAAAAACATGAATAAATAAGTTAATGAATGGATAAGATACTGGACTATGGTCTGGGTAGATATGTGTAAGTTCTGGCTCTGCTCCTGACGAGCCAGGTGTCATTTCACCTCTCTGTAAAGTAACACACTGAGAGTTGGGTTGAGTGATCGCTGGTCTCTTACAACTCTGTGCTCTATCATTTGCTTTTGGCTAAAGGCCCATCACAGTCAACACTGTCCTTGTGTCACCGGAAGGAGAGATGCCCCCATGCCCTGCAAGGGAGCTACTCTACCACCATCTCTCATTTGGTGCACCAGGCACAGGAATGGCAGTGGTAGTCACAGGAGGTGACTTGTCACTTGGGGTGAGAACTGAGTGAGCTAAAGGCTCTGCTCCCTACAGAATATAACCACAGCTGCTTTGGCTTAGAGCCAATATGATATGTCTTCCTGAAGAATTACTCATTGGAGTAACAATCCTCTTACATGACTTCTTAACCGTAATTTTAGGTAATGCCTGCATTATAACAATTATAAAACTGTATGAAACCATCCCTATAGGAATCTATTAAATTCTTATGAACTATTGCTTATGTCTTATAGAAGCTAATTAGATACAAATTGTTCTCTTGAAGGAGACACTCAGTTTATGATATTACTTCAAATGAGGTAACAACTGAAAAGACAAAAACAATACTATTTGTGTATTTTAACCCAGTACAAATAAATAGCAAACAAGACCTCAAAAGCTATCTACCTACTGAAGCGGAATAGTGAAAGCTTAATTTGTACTAAATAAAAGGAGAAAGGGGAATAAATTTCAGACACAACTGCTATATTTCACATCACTTCATGTAAGTGTCTCATCTAGGTGTCTAGAAATATAAAGATAAAATGAATATAAACTTCAGTTCCTTATCAGAGAACGTTTCTGGAGATGCATTGCTCCATTACAACTTCATAATTGTATGAAATCTTTAGGGGACTTCTGCTCAGTATAGTCCTTGGCGGTACCAAAAATAAACAAAAAAAAGAGTGTGTGTGTTTTTTTCCAATTTTCCAGTATCCTTTGATAACCAAATAAGGAAGCAAGACAAATAAAAAATCTAGTTTAGATCTCATTCCAAGAGGAGATGAAGACAACTTTTAATAGCTATTTGGGACAATTTAACTTTGAAGAGGTCATTTTAAGGATAAATAAATGGAATATCTCCAAAATTGGAAAGTGTTTGTGCCTAAAATTTGAGTAATTGCAGCCAAGGGAAGGAAGTTGGAACAGCTGGTGTGGGGTTGCTAAGTCAAATCCACTCAGGGTGGGAGAAGCAGAATGAGCAACCAGGATCTCGGTTTTAGAAAGAAAGGAAAGGCGCTGGGAGTTCTTGGCCAGGGAAGAGCATAGCCCCCAGCTGGTGACCTTCTGGGTCTTCCCTTCTGACCCCTCTTTCTGTCCCAGAGGAGCGTGGCAGTTTTTCCACTAAAGTTGGGGAGGAAAGAGAGATTTCTTATACTCTCCAGTTCCATCCTCTTCCTAATTTCAGCACTTCCAAGGAGGACAGGGAAATACCAGACTGGCTGTTGTGAACACCCTCAGCTTCACTGAGAAGATGGGACTCACCTTACCATTCCCCATGCTGCTAAAGTAAAGCTGAGAAGGCTTAGAAAGAATACTCCCACACAGGTGTCACAGAACTGGCCCATCTTTTATGTAAGAAAAACTAATTACATTTGTGCTTACATGTTATGCATATATAAAAGCTCAAGGTTAAAAACACAATTCAATAATCTAACAAAAAGCTAGAAAATCATATTTCTGTGGGACATATGAAATTTACAGACAGACTTAGATGAAAATGTCCCTGAGGACAACTCCAAGAACATGGGGTTTGCCCTGCTCTGACATTTATTAGCTGTGTGTGCCCCTAAGTCTCTCTATCTCTCTAAGTTTATTTCTCATCTGTTAAGAAAATATCTTCTATCTGTCCCATCTATATGGTAAGTACTTAACTTTGTCTATTTCATTGGGTTGTTTTTAAAGACCAAATGAAGTAAGTTTATGAAAGTATTTCAAGCATTTTAAAGCCGTATACAATATGAGTATTAATATTATCAAAGCAAACAACCACAACTCAACTCCTGTATTTCCAGATCTAGAGATAATTTGTACCTGTGTTGTTTTGTGATCAGGGGTAAGAACACATCCTTCTCTTGATATAAGCAACTGTCAATTAAAACAACCTATACCAAAAGTCAAGTTAAATTGCACCATAGCTGGAAAGTAATCCTAAAAGAAATTCTAGTCTTCTTCCCTCAATTTTTTAAAAAATATATTTTGATTGATTTCAAAGAGGAAGGGAGAAGGAGAGAGATAAAAACAACAATGATAAGAGAGAATTAGTGATTGGCTGCCTCCTGTATGCCCCACACTGGGGATCAAGCCCACAACCTGGGCATATGCCCTGACCAGAATCGAACCGTGATCTCCTGGTTCATAGGTTGAAGCTCAACCACTGAACCATGCTGGCTGGCCTTCCCTCTTAATTCTGTTTCTTGTTTAATAAATATATCTTGGTGGGAGAACTCTACTGTAAGTAGAAACATGTCTTTAAACTGGGTTGGGATGCTGATGAATGACATTTTTATACACACAGCATTTGAAATAGCTCCTTAACAAGAACTTCTCCTTATAATGTGTTGCAATAATTGTAATTAACTTCCTCTTCTTTGACACCAGCTGTTTCTTTCAGCAACGCCTAATTGGACCATCTAATTCAAGTACAGGTATTTCTTTTAAAAAAAAAACACAACTGAATTGTTGAAAAGTTATAGGTATAATGAATTTCTGTATAGTAAATTACATTTTACACATAAATTTCAATAATAATTTCAAGGGTGCATTCTAAAATGACTCAAATAGGATGATGGGTTGGAGTGCCACAAAAATCAACTTCCAATGAAAGAATCATTAATTTACAGTAAATGAAAGGGGATAGAATTCAGCAACGGTTGCTCCATTTGGGTGGGAGTCAGGAGGCGTTCTGACTCTCATTTTCTGTGTGCAGAGGTATTCCTTCCTGCTCTTTAAGGTATTCAAACGCTTGGGCCTGTGATGAAAGTCTCTACACATGAAAAAAAAATTCTGGTGCTAACCCCGTGATAGGATGACCTCTTCCATTTGCAGGGTAGCACAGAGTTCCCTCTCCCTTTGACAAATGGTAATAAGATGCTACAAACAGTGAGCTAGGGGTGGGGGGGGTAGGGAGGTAAAAGAGGAATTAGGACAACAAGGGCATACCTTATCCAGTAACAATTGCTTAGAAGATGTAGTATTATTAATTGACATGAAAGAAAACTGGACTCTCCAGTCCCAAGCCCTTTCCAAAACCTCAGGGATGGATTCTATAACTGGGAAATCACTTCCTCTAAATAAATAATCTGGCTTGTCAATTCAAGATGGTCAGAGAAAATCTTGATACAGCCGTGCTCACATGCATAACCTACCAGCTCCTCCCCCAAATTACCTCTTTCCCCAAATGGACATGAATGTCAAGTAGCTCAGAAGAAAGTTGAATCATTTCTGAAATAATTAAAATAAAAGAACATGACTGTTTTTTTCTCTCAACGGAATGGAAAAAACTTTCCATGGAACAGTAAGAGGAAATGTATGTGATGACGATGCTGAACAGGGTTGAGAGAGTACAGAGGTCCATGGTTTACAAGTCAATGGTGGGTCATCAAGTGAGCAGACACTTGCGGGAATGTCCAGAGGCAGCACTGTTAAAAAGGGGCAGGGCCAATGCTTCTGGTGCACAAACTGTTACACTACTTCATAGGATCATTATTTTCAAATTACCGTCTCTCCTAACATATGCCATTTACTTTGTACCACTGACCAAGTTAGGTGTTATTTTCAAGTATTGAAAAGAATGTAGTAAAAAGTAATTGTTAAAGTAAAAGAATCAAATCCTTAGAAAAAATATAAATTTTAATTTCATATACTAAATTCAACCTAAAACTAAATTCATCTTAGCTATTTACCTTGGTAAGGGAAATAAAACTTTAAGAAAAGGAAGTCATAATGTAAGAGCAAAATAAAAGTTTTATGGGTTTAAGAACACTCTGGAATCTGAGTAGATTTACCAAACAGAGGTAACGATTCAATTTAAATTCAAGGTATTATTAATTGCAAAAATTACCTTGGTGTCCTCACCGATTTACTAGAGACTGGTACAATCATCAAAATTTACAACATTGGACATTAAAACCATTTACTTGAAGTGGATATGAATGAGAACCAGAAAAACAGGCTTAATGTCCAATTTCACACACAAACTCTAAGGGGGATTGGGTCCCTCTGTACCCGCAGATAAAAGATCATGCATGGGTCTAGGCACCACGGAATTGTCTGAATGAGCAACTATGTCAGAGTTCATCCTTATTGTAGCATGTGTCAGAATTTCCTTCCTTTTTAAGGCTGAATAATATTCCATTGCCTGTATTACCAGTGTTTATCCCTTCATCCATGACGGACATTCAGGTTGTTTTTGGCTATTGTGACTAATGCTATGAACACTGGTATACAAATATCTTTTGAGATCCTGCTTTCAATTCTTTTGGGTATATATTCAGAAGTGGAATGGATGGATCATTTGGCTATTTTATTTACATATTCATTTTTGAGAAACCACCATACTGTTAAAAATTGCTGATATTTAAAGGGCCAATTTAGTGATAGTGTTACAGATTTTGATTTGTGCACCCAAAATTTCATGCTAGTTGATCCCAATCTAAAAAGTACCAGATGCACTAAGACAGAGTAAGAGTCGCAGCCATCATAAATGTATGTACTGTATTCAGTGAGGCAGTGAAAGAGTAATAAGCATGTTGATAGATTTCTGGAAAATCCATTGGTAAAGCAACTTTTCAACTAATGATTAAAGAGAAAATACAACTAAATTTCTTGAACAAGGGATAATCTCACATAATCATTCTGTTTAAAAAAAAACTATGTCAGCACTAACTGATATGCACATCGATCTCTAGAGAAACATTTATTCTAATGGATAAAATGGGAATAGAGATATCTTAGTGCATAAAAGTCCAAATACATCTGAGGCTTTCTAATCGCAGCTGGGAAAAAGAAACAAAATATTTTGGAATTCAAATGCCCAATATGTATGTAAATTATCCTGATGGATACAGAAAATGACAGAGTACAGCAACCTTGTTCTTTCCTTTTTTTAAAAAAAAAGCTTAGTTATGAACTACTTAAAGTATATCAAATGTATAAAAATGATCATACATCCTGTATATACCACCTAAACTTAGACATATAATATTACAGATATAGTTGAAGTTTCCTGTCTTCCCCTCCCAATTCTATTCCACAAATATCCATACATAACATATTATTTATAAATATCTCTTGTTCTGCCTTATTTCACAGCAGTTTTCCTCTTTATTGATAGATGGTAGAGATAATAGTTACACCTATATCTAACTGCAACAGGAATAAATAAAATTAAGCACGCACACACACACAGACTTTTCTCAGTAGCAGAGGATTGGAGGAATTTCTTGAGCTCAGAAATTGTTAGACTGAAAAAAAATACTTTCTATCCCAAAGGACCTTTGTCCTCTGCCATCAGACACCCATTTGAGCTGGGAACAAGCTAAATAAAAAAAAAAATGGCAGAAGCTTAAATTAATAGAAGGAAGATGAGGAAAGAAAGAAGGCTTTGCATGGAATGCAGGGGACATAGTTGATGGGCTTTTTGAAATAAACACACTTAGCAGGAATGTCTGATATCCTTCTAACTAGAAGTAACTGCAGTAAAGTTGAGTGGTTAAGGAGGATGGGCTTTGCAGCCACATTGACCTGGCCCCTAATTTTGCTAGCTATATCATCTTGGGCAAATGATGGAGTTTGTTTGAGCCTCAATTTGCAATTTCATAAAATGGTGACAGAATATATACCTCACAGGCATATTTTAAGAATTTACTCTGAAAATGTATGCAGATAAAGCACTTGGTACTTAGCCCATAGTAAGTGCTCAATAACAAGCAGCTATTATGTACAAGCCACATAAGTATGTTTTAGATAGATTAGCCTTTTAAAGAATTATTTTATTAAAATGGCAATAACACCTCTATACAAAGTCTAGCTGAAAGCAATGCAATAAGTCAGTTTAGTTGTCCCATACAAATTTCTGATAAGATGAGCTTTATCTCTTTCTCTCAAATTTAATTTTAATTCACTTAAAAAATTTCCCTAAGTAAAGAATGGTCATAAAATAATCACCAGATATCAGTAGGGCAAGAATAAAAATAGTGTAGAGTGAAAATGTCCAACACAATACTGCCTGCTTAAAATATTGCAAAAATATTGAATAAAAATTAAATAAAATAATCTTACTTCTTCAACTGCAATATATGTTGTAAACAGTAGCAAGTCAATTTATGTATAATGCAAAACACACCATCACAAAACTTTATAATGTATTAATTAAAGTAGTAAAACTGGGGTAAAATTAAGTCATGGTTCTTAAAGAATTGTTCCAGGTAAAAAAGAGATTTAGGCAGAGTAGGGATAAATCTCATAGGAGTATTCAGAGTATTCTGAAAGGGGATAGTCTATCAATGCCCAGCACAAATGCTTGGCGTCTAGTCAATGTATTTACTAAAAGAAACTGAAGATTTTTCAGAGAAAGACATACAAGCTTTAGATACTCACATAAAAGCAAAATACTATTACTTTTTTTGCATGGATTTGGGGATAGAGAGCTTCATGTAACAATTACTAGGCCATTAGGAATATGGCTCTGGGTTTTAGGGCTCCACATACCAAGGCTGGCTTTGATTTGGAAACTGAAAGATATAGATGAAAAAATGCACATAAAGCAAGCCAGAAGTTTCACAAAGGAAATGATAATACGAGGCTCAGCACAAGTTTCACTGAACTGTTAGATGCTTTTCAATGAATCACACAGTGTAAAATTATTTGGCCTTGCAAAAGCATTTCAGGCAATCTTTTTGGATGGAGGATATACCCTCATATCATTCAATTCCTATAATGGAGAGAATGACGGGATACATTGAATTTTGTAGACAAATACAGTGAGTTGTTATTCCCCCTTTTTAATCTTAATTGAAGTCATATCCCTGTGAAAGAGGATGTCAATTTTCTAGTGATACTCACAGAATTTCTAGAGTACTTTCAGCAGGTAGCATAGTATTTCTAGTTGGAGGCAGGTGTGCCCCACAAAACCCCCAATGGTGACAAGCATGAGGCTTGACCATACCTTATGCAAACTCTTTGTCTTCCTCCAGTGCATGTACTGACTTCCTATTAACACGGTCTACTCAGGTGTGACTCTAACTGGAGCTCAGACCTCAACATTAAGTTTTTTCCTACCTGTGTACCATCAAATTTCTACACTGAATTCTTTATAAACTTCACAACCTAGCTAACTTACAAAAACATCCTCTCACAAAATAAGCTACTTAAATTTTTTGGATGATAGAGAGGTACCCCTAAAACTCTGGTGCCTAAAGTAACTATGTAGTAAACAAGTGAGGTACCTTCAGTGACTGCAGAGAGTTTGAGTTTGCATCACAGTAGAGGATGATGTTGTTGGCCATGCTGAAACTTTCTCTCACTCCAAGGTGGTAGAACAAGGACGGCTGCCGGAAGGCATCGCTCATCTCCACCACAGCAATATCTGCAAACAGAAAACAAAGTCCCCCCAAAGATGACACCTAAGTAATGCCCAGGAAGCACATTTTGGTTTCAATAACTTAGTAAATGAAGAAATGATAGGGATTTTTCCCTCTACATTTACCGCTAAATTTTGAATTTGCAATTCTACCCGAAAGTGGTTTTATAAAAAGTAGCCAAACTGCATTTTTTTAAAAAAAAAACAACAAGAAATGGATGATATAAGTACTGAAAATTAAGGAGAGTTTGCAATGGTCAGAAGTGGGAATGTTCTCTGTTAAATTTCAACATTAAAACAAGTTAACTAAGGTTGCAGAAGCAGATCCATAGGAAGCAGCAATAAGTAATAACTATAAAATGAGATTTTAAAAAGCAAATAGGTAAGAGTGGGAATTAATCCAGAGATGTATTTTAATATCTAGCATGCCCATAGCAAGTATAAATCGAGAAAAATGGAAAGCAAAGGTACAGAAAATTACGACTAAGAAAGAAAATATAACCACATATACAAATTCTTCCAAAGCTCAGAAATGCCTAACACCAAGGTAGTATTAACCTGATACCAAAAATTGATATTAATGTTACAAAAATGAAATTCAGATTAGCTTTAAATTCATTTATACACAAAGATATGAAAGAAAAATGAACAAAATTCACCAAGTATTATACTGTAAGAACACTAAAACATTAGTTTAAAATTTACTTTGAGAATGCAAGGGTGGTTCAATGGAAAAAAATCATCAGCATCTCCACAGATGCCCCAAGTGCTTTGATTTAGGGGTCCTCAACATCTCTACTTCAAAAATCAACACATTAAAAAAATTAGTCACTTTAACGCATCCATCCCTCAACTGCCTCCCACAACCACACTGGCTTCCTCCTCCCACGGATGACAGCCACTCACAGTCAGTCACAGCATTTTAAAAACAAGAGGCAATATAAAATGGGGTAGAAGGAAACCAAATAAAACAGGAGCTGGTGAAAAACAAATGAGAGCCATGCAAAGAAAAATACCAGCTAAGTTAAAATAGTGACGAGGTGTGTGTGTGTGTGTGTGTGTGTGTGTGGTCGGGGTGGGGGGGGGGTGTGTTATTTGCAGAAATCTGACTCATGGAATTTGATGCTAAAATAAAACATAAAACTATGATCCATTTTGAGTCAATTTTTGTAAATGGTGGGAGGTACAGGTCAAGTTTCATATTTGTTGTAAAGATTCTCTCTAATTCAATGGCTATGTTTGTGTGGTTCTATTTTTGGATTTTCTATTCTGTTCCATGGATCTATGTGTCTACCTTTGATAATACTAAACTGCTTCGATTATTATAGCTTTACTAGTGGCCCGTTGCACAGATTCGTGCACATTGAAAGGAAATTAATTAGAAGAAAGATTCATGCGGTAATTACATTACTGCATAAAATTACATGTCAAAATAGTATATATAATATAGTATTATAAAATTAAAACACACTCGTGATTGGTACCAGCGAGAGCTTTATACATATCGAGCATGCTCGATTCAACGTTTATTTTTAAATTGACAGTGTGCATCATATGTACCAGCTGGCCAGTTGATTGGTCGGATGGTCAATCACTTAGCCATATATATATATACATGGTAAGTATTTAAATGATGCACTATGAGTCCTTGAACTCTATTCTTCTGTTTTCAAAACTGTTTTAGGTATTTTACTTATATTTGCTTTCCTGTGTACATTTTACAGTCAGTTGGTAGCTGAGAGTTATCAGTTAATAGCTACAAAAAAATCCTCCTGGGATCCTGAGATTGTGTTGAATCCTTAGATCATTTTGAGAAAAACTGACATCTTAACAATATTGAGTCTTTTAAACCATGAATATGGCATATCTCTCCATTTATTCAGGCCTCCTTTCTTTCATCAGTATATTTTTTTAAGTTGAATGTACAGTTCTTGCACATATTTTGTTAAAATTGTGCCTAAGTGGGTTTTGTGGGTTTTTTTGGTGCTATTCTAGATGTTTCTCTTTTTAAAATTTCAAATCCCAATTGTTCATTGCTAGTATATTAAAACACAGTTGATTTTTGTATATTGACCTTGTATCCTGAGACTTCACTTAAACTCACTATTAGTTCCAGGGGGTTTTGGAGGGGTGGGGACATGCTTTGGGGTTTTCTACAAAGACAACCATGTCATCTGCAACTAGAAATTATTTTATTTTTTCCTCTCTAATGTGAATGTCTTTTGTGTTCTTTTATTGTTCTCTGTTTTGCTGTGCCATGTTATACTGGCTAGGACTTCCAGTAACAGCATTTTTTAAACAGTAATATTTGATTATCAAACTAAAGAAAATATCCTATTATGGCTACCTTCTGACTCTGATGGGGACATGCTTTGGGGTTTTCTACAAAGACAACCATGTCATCTGCAACTAGAAATTATCCTACGACATGCTAAAAATGAAAAGTATGATATAATTATAACAAATTGAACAAAATATTCCACAATTATTCAAACCGGTTAGGGTGAGTAACAGCATTTTTTAAACAGTAATATTTGATTATCAAACTAAAGAAAATATCCTATCATGGCTACCTTCTGACTCTGATGGATATCTTCTCAAAAGTAGTAAAATAAATTGGCAAAAGTCATCTTCCTTGTGAAATAATCCTACGACATGCTAAAAATGAAAAGTATGATATAATTATAACAAATTGAACAAAATATTCCACAATTATTAAAATCCACTGAATGCATCAAGCACACATTCAGATATTCCTATGTGTCAGGTACTATATGCTTTTCTTTTTCTTTTTTTAAATTATATTTTATTGATTTTTTACAGAGAGGAAGGGAGAGGGATAGAGAGTTAGAAACATCGATGAGAGAGAAGCATCGATCAGCTGCCTCCTGCACACCCTCTACTGGGGATGTGCCTGCAACCAAGGTACATGCCCTTGACCGGAATCGAACCTGGGACCCTTCAGTCCAAAGGCCGACACTCTATCCAGTGAGCCAAACCAGCTAGGGCTACTATATGCTTTTCAAATATTAACTCAATCTTTATAATATCCCTTTGTGGTGGGTAATATGATTTCAGAACCCTGAGGCAGAGAAGGGCTAAGTAATGTGTCCAAAATCAGCTAAAAGGGATGGCACCAGGATTTGAACTCAGGCAGTCTGGTTGGAGAGTCTATGCTCTTAATTCTTAACGAAGCCACACCCTACAATTATTGGATATGGAGGTTCCAAAGATCAGAACACAAATGAGGTGCAAAAATATATTTGGTGACCAAAACATCTACTCTTGTAATTTATTTCATGAGTAAATGCACTTAAATAACTATCTAACTGGGTTTTGTGGTAATAGTGTGAGTATAACTGCCACATTTAAAAATTTAAGACTAAGTCAATCATTTAAAAGTATAAGCAAAGACACAAAAATCTTACATTTTTACCTAAGGTGTAGTTTCTCAAATAGAGTTAATGTAAAGTGGAGATAAATTAGGTTTACCAGGTGTTTGTTAAAGTATAATAACTTTTTAAGGCAATGATATAAAACTATTGTGCCTAATTGCATTTTGGCTCATCAAATAACAGTGGTTCATGGTCTGTGTTTCTTTTTCTTATTTATTTAATTTTCCTTCATAATATCATATGTGTTATTTAAATATCTCACATGACCTGCTACTGCTTATGAAAAACACAACGGAAGGAAGACATTAATCTTTAGTTCCTTTTTATCTATGCAAATGTTTTTCTTAGACATCAGATCACTGATGACAAAGCAAGAGCCCCAGTAGTGATTTAGTTTGTATTAGTCTACAAAGTGCTCCAAAATTCCAAAGAAATTGCCCAAGTTTTCATAGAACTATCCCACCCAGTCATGATGGATTAATCCTCAAGAAGACCCAATTTAGTTCAACAAATATCCTGAGCACCTATTATATAAAAGGTTTTCTGTTATCTGCTCTCTGTTCTGAAAGTTAAAAAAATTAACTAGTCAGTTTTCTGAAGTCTGGTAAGCATACAATGTTGGGAAATTGCAAAACTACTGTGCAGCTAGTGTTGCTGAAATTTTTAGGAAGGATAGAATAAGAATTATTGTTGTCTGGAATTGGTCATAGTTTGGCAATTCCTGCTATAAATTACTACTCATTTAATTTCACAAGTATCACTTCATTTTCTTGTATGTTATTTGGTTAACCATACTATGTATATTTATGTCAACAGTATATTTTGGCCCATAATTACCTCATCACTAATCTCCAATAAATGCATGCACAGTGATTCAAACATGAATCATCTTATATTGCTAAAGCAAATGTAAACCATGTCCCTGCCCCAGCCCTAGTTAGCTTGTTTGATTATTACACTGAGGTGGGCTTTTCTAACCTGGAAAGTGAAGCCTGGAAGGTAGGTAATCAGATGGACATTTTTCACCTCCAGGGACTAGCTTTTAAAAAGAGAGCCTTACAAAAGTAGGGGAGGGGGTAGAAGAAAAGGGAGAAGCTTTGAGGGGAGAAAGAGACAGGGGGGAGAAGAGGGGAAGAACCAGGGAGAAAAGGAGGGCGTGGAGCCAAACAAGACAGGTGTTATAAGAACTACAGTCCCCTTGCCCAGGCAATAGCTGCCAGAATTCAGGTCATGACGCTCCAGCTTTAGAGAATGTGAGGGGGAAAGAGCACACATCCATAGGAGGTTAATGCTTCCATCACTTACCGTCGTAAGAATGCTAATAGAAGTAATAGAAGCAAGATGTGGATCCAAGCTTTATAGGAACCAAAAGCTCTATTTTTTCCTTACTTCTATCTGCCTAAAATGAAAGTAAGGAGCATATCATAAAAAGGGAATAAATTTCAACTTTATTCTGCTTACGGGACATAGACAAAAGCCTCACCAGACATTAAAATCTCAATCTTAGCAGGGAATATTTTAGGTCACAGGAAGACTGAGCAAATAAAATAATCTTTCCCACCAATTAGAGAATAATTTCAAACACACAGGATTTTGATGGTGGGTTAGTGTCATTAGGGGAGCCCTGTAAATACTCTAACTAGATTCAGTATTTCAGTGAATCCTTCATATCAGTACACAGGAAAGTAAATAACCACAATTTGTATCTTTAATGCATACCAAGTACTTTATAAAGTGTTATTTCCCTGGCCAAAGGCACAGCCATCCCCTACAAAATTTTGCTTATTAAAGAAATACAAATAGGTCCTATATCAAAGTGTTATTCTCTTTCTAAGTTAATATAGGGTCTAGTTTATACCTTAAGAATTTATTTTTTAATGTTATGGCAATAACAATAGACCTGGTCAAGTGATCTATAGAGTGTGTAATGTAAGAAAAGTATAAGTGAAAATAAACTCTAAGGTTTATGAGGCTGCTTTGCTGGTGCACATTTCTATAGCACCACAGAAAACTATTTTTCTTCTTGAAATAATATTTCCCAAAGGTATGCTGGGTTTAAGAGTCTACAATAATCAACTTTGATCTCTATAAACTCATTTTATATAATACATTTCAGTCTTTAAGTAATCAATATGTTTTCATTAGATACCGAGAGAGGCACTCATGAGAATTTTGAAGGTTCTTTTTAGATTTTACTGTAGTTTTTATTGTGGTTATGGTGCATGCTATTTTTCATTTTCTCATATTTAGTTTTAATTAAATCATCAAAGCTGCCTGCATTTATGCCTCAGTGAAGTTCCCAAACACACAGAATAGCTCTTTGCAACTGTAAGACCCTTACACAAGAGTCCTCCCTGCCAATCAGAATCAATCATGTGCTTTAATTGGTACTTGCATTGTGTAAGGTTACAAGAGTTGATTTGTGATAATTTTTGAAGAAAATCTGATTGTTCCTCGTGCATCCCAAGTGACATTCTGCCCTAATTGTTTTATACCTTTACTAGAGGTCCGGCACATGAAATTCATGCACAGGTATGGTCCCAAGGCCTGGCCTGCAATCAGGGCCATCTTTCCCAGATGTTGCCAGCTGGCCCCGCCCCCCACTGGGCGATCAGAGCCTGTCGGCCAAGGGGAGGGACCAAGAGGTTGGCCGATCCGCCTGCTCGCCGGCCCCGTCCCCCACCGCAGGTCGCCCTCTGTGTGTGGGGCGACCAGTGGGGTGAGGGCCTTGGCCTGGCACTGCCGGCATCCACCATCACCCACCCCCGGTTCCCCATTCCCCATCAGGCGATTGGGGCCTGCAGGCTGGGGTCTGCCCTCTGGTGGTCAGTGCACGTCATAGTGACTCGTCGTTCCACCGTTCGGTTGATTAGCATATTACCCTCTTATTATATAGGATAATTATTCACACAGAAACAGCAGAAAGAGGCCAGGGAACACTTGAATGTTACCTGATGGCGTGCTCTAGCAAAACCGGCGGTGGCCCTTTTTCATGTGTGAGGTTGTTCTGATTAAGAAGATATTTTTCTCATTCTGTCTAGGGAAATGGCTGTCGAGTATGTGTGCTGTATTTACATAAACAATGATAGTTATTAAAAGCAGGGATACAATAAACAAAAGCAGACTGGAAAATTCTACAAGAAAACTGACCTGGTTTCCTCAACAAAGACATTAGCGAGGAATGTGGGAGAGAGATGGTGGAGAAGTAGATACTAAAAGAAACTGAGGGACATTATCAATTGCAACATTATGGACCTATTGGGAATCTACTAAAACAAATGTGTAAAAATCATTACATTTATAAGAAAATTTGACAACCGGCAGGATGTTTGATGAAATTATTTTAAGTGTGATAAGAGACTGTGGGAGGAGCCCTTATCTTTTAGAGATTAAAAATGCAGTATGGGAATTTAATTCCCATATTAAAACAAGAAAATAATGAAAGAAAATAATGAACTGTTAGTGTACCTATTCCTTATCAAACAGTGTTATTCCTCATGCCATAAGAAGTTTAACTGCAAGTAATAAACACCAGGCAGTTCCTGCTATAGAAAGAATATAGGTAGTAAAATGAAAGAAACCCAGCTTGCACAGTACTTGTTTGGCAGAAATAGCTACCCTGGTGAGCAGGTCAGTTTGAAAAAGCTTTTTTTTTGTTGTCTTGCATTTATGGCCGTCATCTGTTGCACTCATAAGCCCAATTGGACCCTAAAGCAGCGTAGGCGAGTGCCCGGGAGCTCCACAGTGCTCCAGGCTGCCTACGGCGTCAGCAAGTGGAAATCTCTCCAAGTCAGGATTCTTCAACATCTCCAAAACATGCCATGCTTCTCCTTCCTTTGTCTGTCAAAGTCACTTTCAATACCTAATAAATAATCGGCATCTAGTCAAAATGTGCACACTTTTGTTTTAATTTATTCATCTTCTTCTAGGAGTGTCTGTAATTCTGTTAACACAACAGATGTGCAAATATGATTCTGCCAATAATGACTTCACTCCACAGCTTACGTGTTGACATTCCATTTGAGTGCAATGATTCATTCTTGGTGTGGGGAGTTAAAACTTCCTTCTTGAGGAAGACTTATTAGAAAGGGTGCATAGAATTAAAATTCTTCATTGTTAAATAATCCTTTTGCTGCTGACAGACTTAGGCGGCTGACCTTAACTGACTGTAATGAAATAGTCTGGGTCCTTTTTTTTCCTTCCAACTAAAATTAAATCTGTCAGTCTTAAGGAGTTCACATCCTCTCTAGTTAAGTTTTCTTTGTTTTAATGTGACACCTTAATGTGATTATACAAATGTCACTTTAAAAGGGAACTGACAGTACTTCTTAAAGGCCAACCACACTAGGATGAAGACAGGAAAGAAAAGACCCCTTCACCAGCCCTCCAATGGGGAAAATGGGGTAAGTCAGTTGCACAGACACAGCTATAGGCAAGGGAGGAAATGACATGGCAGCCCCCTTCCTTGCATTACCTACTAAGTTATGCTTAGAGCCTTCTAATGGCTTTTTATCACGCGGGTGTCTTAAGTTTCCTTCAATCCCAGCACTCTGGAAATGTTCCCTTTCCTCTGCTCCCACACTTGTTGAGTTTAATTGTCTATTCTGTGCAAGGTATCTGTGAAAGGGCCAAAGAAATCAGCACCAGCTCTTCCATGAGCTTATAATCTTCGAATGCATGTGAGCTGCACAAGTCCAAGGTCAAATTAAATGATAAATGGTCCAAGGGAGCACAGAACAAGGAGTGATTAATTCTGATGGCGGTCTCGGGAGGCACTGCAGAGGCAATGGCTTCAAGTCAGCCTTGGGAAATGGTGATATTCCAGTACACAGGGGCTGGGAAGGACTGGCATTTCCGGCTGCTCTGTGCTTGCATAACATAGGAGTTTGTCTCTGCCAGGATTACTGCTCCACCACCTGATGGACATGTGCACAACCACCCACTGACTGAGGGGAGGTCTATCGCTCTATCTGGTCTTTCTGCAGGAAGTTTACAGGCAATGCAATAAACTGCACAATGCTTTTGGGGGAATGATTTTCAGTAAAAACTTTCTTCTTGCTAGGAAGAGAGATATTTCAATTTGCTTGTGCCTTTACACATTCTAAGTTGCATTACTAAATACATCTCCTTCCCTTGTGCGTCACTGGAGTATTCCCTACTCCTTGGCCCAACGGGAGTTTCACATCTCTTTCCATTTCATAGCTCCCTTCACTCGAAATCCCACAGCTGTACCTGGTCGTTTGTACTAGAAGGCAGGGGGTACCTAATAGTTGAATAGAAAGCCCTGGAGAAGAGGCATTTGATAGCAAGGGGACAACTTCTAATTCACATTGCTAAAGCAGGAAGAGACAAGCAAAAACCACTTACAGGTAAGGTTGCTGCAAAATAGGAGAGCCTCCCAGGTAGCCCTTGGCCCACAAAGTAAGTCAACAAAACATCACTCCTGCCACCAAGTATTCAGAGAGAGGGAGGAGCACAAAGTATATTTGCCAAATGAAATTAACAAAGTTAATTCACTTCAAGGAGAGCTATATATCTCCTGAATTCTCAGCATTTGTTTCTATATGTACATTAACAATCAAACAGAATGAGAGAAAGAACTAAAATTACAGTGAGTCGAGTTCAGGCAGCACGAATACCTGTACTTGGAGCAACTGCAATGGGACTGAGAGTGACCTGTAGCTCCATCAGCTCCAACACAGAAGGTGGCCAGGATAACCCATGTTCACTAGACCCCTATCACATGCCAGGCCCAGGGAATACAAAGTTAAATACAAACACACACACACATTCACGCACAGACTCCCTTCCCTCAGAAAGTTTATGATCTAGGGGGAGAACAGACATTCAAGCAATCATACAAAAACAAATCCAAACCATACTAAGTGTGATGAATGCAAAATACTGGGCATTTGAAAAAGTGCAACAGAGAGAAGTGATTGGTTAGTGGGGCTTCCCTAACAAAGTGATGTGATCTGAAGGAGGTGCAGAAGGAAGGGAGATGGAAATAAGCATGGCCTACTGTAATCAGTACTGCCCAGGCATTACAAATGGCCAGGTGTCCCTCCCACCAGGTGGGGTGTAGCTGCCTAGAGTGGAGATGCCTGAGTCTGCACTCCAGCTGTGCAGGGAACATTGTGGGGATCCCTGGGCCTGAGTCCCCACCCCATCCTTGGCCTAAGCCCAGCCAGGTTCTTTCTCTAACTATTGAGAATAACAACAGTCTGTCACAGAAAGGGCTGAACAACAGTGAGCCCTCAATGAATGTTAGCCATTATTATTAGTGAGTGGGCCAAGAATTGGAAGGTGCCTTCATACCTTATTCCCACCATCAAAAATGGTCAAGCCCTAGCAGGTTCGGCTCAGTGGATAGAGCGTCAACCTGCGGACTGAAGGGTCCCGGTTCGATTCCAGTCAAGGGCATAAGCCCGAGTTTTGGGCTCAATCCCCAGTGGGGGGGGGCATGCAGGGGGCAGCCAATCAATGATTCCCATCATTGATGTTTCTATCTCTCCCTCTCCCTTCCTCTTTGAAATCAATAAAAATATATATTTTTTAAAAAAGGAATGGTCAATAATTGATAGGTTCCTGTACTTTTCCTATTTAATAAACAAGAGATGAAATCCATAAAATGAGTTTCATTCTTCTCAACAGACACTTTTGCTGCTTTGACAAAATCGCTAAAGATCTTCAAGAGAAGCCCTGGACCAAAAGGAAACAACCAATATTTGTAGTTGCTATTTTAGGATTTGCAGGGGGCAGACCAGGGCAAACAACTGCAGCCAGCTCAATACATATCCTGGTTTGCTTCAAACAATCCCAGACTATGTCTACAGTCTACTGTAATTTCTGGTCATGCCCCCTTCACTGTCACCCTGAGCAATGGGGCAGTTCTTGTTCCATTGTGCTGTCACCTTCCATGGGCAGCAGCAGGGGGCCTGCAGCTGCCAAAAGCTCAGTAAGAACCTCCCTATTCTGCTGCCACTCCATTAAGCTTGGCACTGGATGTTCTTCAAATTATTTTCAGACATGAACTGTATGTTCCACATCTCCCAGGCCAAGGTAATGGGGGAAACTGTATGAATGGCATGGACAAGAACATAAGACAGCCTCTGAACTCTAGCCCCTTGTTCCTCCCAGTGAAATGCATTTCATTTTGATGGGATTTGTTACCTTTTCTTTGGTCACTGTGTGTGTGTGTGTGTGTGTGTGTGTGTGTGTGTGTGTCCCTCTTTTTTACCATGCCCCTCTTTCACTTTTAATCTTGGTTTTCCTTTTTTGGAATCTATATCTTCTTCCCAGAGCTTATCTTTGTCTTCTCATGTTTCTGCTGTTTCTTATTGAAAATACCCATCCAAGGTCAGGTTTCTTTTTAACATCAACAAGCCAGAGCTGACTTTACAGCAGACCATGTGCCCCTCGGTTTGGACTAAAAGTTCCAAATGCTGTTTGGGAACTGGTTTAAACCAGGAAGCCAAATTTGAAAGACTGTATTCTCCGTGGCCATTTCCACTCCCATGTGATTTCTTGAAGAGCAAGATTAAGACAATGAAAAAAAGTAACAGAAAAAAAGACCTCAAATTCCACCATCCATAATCCTACCACTAGTAATCTACATTTTTACTATAATTCCTGAAATAGATTTCATATTAGCTTGCTTTTAGAAAAAGCATTAAAAAAATATTTTCTTAAACTATCCAAATCTTCCTTTTGTACCTACTGTCACAAATAAAGCAGACTTGTGAAAAAGAGCTTGAGTGCTCAACAACAAAGGAGCAATTTTCTGCCACTTATTCATATCTTATCACTCTGAAGTGCTACATTTTTAACTTCTTTTTAGAAATGAGAGTTAAATGAAAATGGTAAGCCACTATTTACTTCCTCATGTTAAATTTCCAGTAACTCTTACCAAATCCCATTATCATAATGCAATTGCTTTTCTATCAATAAGGTTTCTGTGGCTAAAGCGCAATGGACTATCAATATGACTCCAGCAATGTGAACCTCTTTACTAAATTTGTGAAGTAATATATCCAGATAAATGATAAAACTTTAAATGTTGTCAACTCTAAAATACATATGTAGTCCTCAGTATCAAAGATATAATTATTATACATATTAAAATGATCTATTATTAAAATTTACAACCTGAGATACTAAATCTTTTGGTGTATCTCCTTGTAAGCGTTTCCCTATATAATTACCATACAAACACACACATATGATATGGGCACAAAACTGCAATTACTCTATACATAACATTCCAATCATAATCACTTATAGTGAGAATTTTACATCTGGGGAAGCCTGAATACAATGTCCACAATTTGCTATTGAATCAAAAGACTAAAAGTCTGTGTTCAAATGTCTAAAAAAAAACCCTATAGCTAACATCATACTTAATAGTGAGAAACTAGCTTTCCCAAGAAGATTAGGAACAGGGCAAGAACGTCCCCTCTCATTGGTCCTTTTCAACATTGTACTAGCTAATGCAATAGATAATAAAAGGAAATAAAGGGTATATCGATAGGGAAGGAGGAAATAAAACTGTCTTTGTTCACAGATGACACAACTGTTTATAAAGAAAATCTGAAAGAATTGACCAAGAACTCTTAGAATTTATAAAGGATTATAGCAAAGTTAATATACAAAAATCAATTACTTTCTGCATGGCCAGCATGCCTCAGTGATTGAACATCAACCTATGAACCAGGAGGTCATGGTTCAATTCCCAGTCGGGGCACATGCCCGGGGTTGCGGGCTCAATCTCCAGTGTGGGGCGTGCAGAAGGAAGCTGATCAATGATTCTCTCTCATTGTTGATGTTTCTATCTCTTTCTCCCTCTCCCTTCCTCTCTGAAATCATTAAAAAATATTTTTAAAAAATCAATTACTTTCCTATATTCCAGCAATGAACAAATGAAATTTGAAATTAAAAATACAATACTACTTACATTAGGACCCCCAAAATGAAGTACTTAGATATAAATCTATCAAAATATATACAAATCGGTATGAGGAAAGCTATAAAACTCTGGTGAAAATTAAAGACTCAATATTGTTAAGATATCAGTCCTTTCCAAATTGATCTATAGATTCAATGCAATCCCAACCAATCAAAATCCTGGCAAGGTATTTTTTGGATACTGACAAACTGCTTCTAAAATTATATAGAGAGGCAAAGACCCAGGATAGGCAACACAATATTGGAGAACAAAGTTAGAGGACTGACACTACTTGATTTCAAGACTTACTACAAAGCTACCATAATTAAGACAATGTAGGCTGTAACCGGTTTGGCTCAGTGGATAGAGCGTCGGCCTGCGGACTGAAAGGTCCCAGGTTCGATTCCGGTCAAGGGCATGTACCTTGGTTGCGGGCACATCCCCAGTAGGGGGTGTGCAGGAGGCAGCTGATGGATGTTTCTCTCTCATCCATGTTTCTAACTCTCTATCCCCTTCCCTTCCTCTCTGTGAAAAATCAATAAAATATATATTTTAAAAAAAGACAATGTGGTAATGGTGAGAGGACAAATAGGTCAATGGACCAGAATAGAGATAATGAAAAAAAGAAATAGAATCACATAAATATAGTTAAGTGAACATCCACATGCAAAAAAAAAAAAAAAAAGAAGTCTAGACACAGACCTTAAACCCCTCACAAAAATTAACTCAAAATGGATCATAGACCTAAATGTAAAAAGCAAAAATATCAAACTTCTAGAAGATAACGTAGGAGAATATCTAGATGACCTTGGGTATGGCAATGACTTTTAGATACAACACCAAGGGCATGATCCATAAAAGAAATAATTGATAAGCTGGGCTTCATTAAAATTAGAAACTTCTGGTCTGTGAAAGACACTTTCAAAAGAATTAGAAGATAAGACACAGACTGGAATAAATGATTTTCAAAAGACACATCTGAAAAAGAACTGTCAACCAAAACATATATACATTTACCAGTAAAGTCAAAAATATATATACACTTACCCAAAACATATATACTATCACCTAAAACATATATACACTTACCAGTAAAGTCAAAAACCAACAGCCAGATTAAAAAATGGCAAAAGATGGGAACAAACATGTCACCAAGAAGATATACAGATGGCAAGTAAGCATCTGAAAAGATCCTTAATATCATGTCATTAGGGAATTGCAATTAAAACAAGTAGATACCATTACACACTCATGAGAATGACTAAATAAAAAACACTGACACCAAATGCTGATGAGGATGCAGAGCAACAGAAACTCTCATTCACTGATGATGGGAAGGTAAACTGACACAGCCAGTTTGGAAGAAGTTTGGCAGTTTCATTAAAAACTAAAGAAACTCTAACCATGTGATCCAGTGAAATCATACTCCTTGGCATTTACCCAAAAGAAAAACCTATAGACACTTATAGAAGCTTTATTCATAATTGCCAAAACTTGGAAGCAACCAAAATGTCCTTCAGTGGGTGAAATGGATAAACTGTGATACATCCAGACAATAGAATATTATTCAGAAACTAGAGGCCCAGTGCACGAATTCATGTACCAGTGGGGTCCCTCGGCCTGGCCTATGGGATCGGGCCAAAACCGGCTCCCCAACATCCCCCGAGGGGTCCCGGATTGCAAGAGGGTGCAGGCCAGGCCCAGGGAGCCCACCTGTGCATGATTGGGGCCAGGGAGGGAAGCAGGAGGTTGGCCAGCTGGGGAGGGACCGCGGGAGGGCTCCAGGGTTGTCTGGCCCGTCTCGCTTAGTCCCGACCTGCCGGACCCCAGCATCAAGTTAACCTACCAGTCGGAGTGTCTGCTCCCTGGTGGTCAGTGCATGTCGTAGCAAGCAGTTGAGCAGCCTTAACATATCATTAGCATAGTACTCTTTGATTGGTTGAACGGCCAACTGGATGACCAGACACTCAGCATATTAGGCTTTTATTATATAGGATAAAAAGAAATGAGCTATCACACCATGAAAAGACATGGAGGGACCTTAAATGTATATTACTAAATGAAAGAAGGCAGTATGAAGAGGCTAATGCTATATGATTCCAACCATATGACATTCTGGAAAAGGCCAAATTATGGAGACAACCAGAGTTAGGGAGGAGAGAGGGGTGAATAGGCAGAGCAGAGAGGATGTTTAGTGCACTTGAAACCACTCTGTAACATACTAAAATGCTCAGTACATCATTATACATTTTTTAAAACCCATAGAAAGAGTGAGCATTAATGTAATCTGTGGATTTTGAGTGATGATGATGTAGGTTTTTTTATTGTAACAAATGTAAAGTCAAAAATGTAAAATTCTGATCAGGAATTTTGTTTGTGGGGGAGGCTGTGCTTGGGTGGGAGCATAGGAAATATCTGTACCTTCTGTATTTTTCTGTGAACCCAAAATGCTTGTGCGGACAGAGCTGATTCCAGCTTCAAAAGCAGATTTAAGCTCGAAGTTAATTCATCATCTTAATTGAACAGGGACCCCCGTCTCCCTCCTCTGCCCCTGGGTTGGATTCTAGAATGTGCTCATCACGGAATTTCCATTAACCCTTCCTCTGGGGTGAGCACCCTCAATGTTATCTGTCTCTTAGCACACCTTGGTGCTAGAGCCTCCTGGCATCTAGTCCCTTTGTTCCCTCTGATCACCCACACATTCTTTTCTCAAGTAGGTTCATTTCTATGGGGCTATCCACAGGTGGCCCAGGGGGTGAGAGATGCAGACATCTGACCATCCTGCTGCCACCTATGACTGCATTTAACTCATTAACAGACAAGCTGGACTTGTCTCCCTTATTCATTGGTGCCTCGGCTCCTTTGACGTCTGGGGGCTATTTTGCATATACGCCTTTTTATGGAACACTGCTCTAAAAAATGAAGTTTATTAACAAAAACACTTCTGGACAGCCCTCTCCCAAAAAAGGCTGTGTTGATGGTCCCAGGGTTTATAAGGAGAGCTCCTTTGGCAGAAGCTACAGGGCCCTCACAGACATCCTATGATTGTGCTGGAAGGAGGAGCTAGTCCCTGTCACCACAGTTTAGAACCGGGCAGCTCCCCTCCGACAGCAATGCCTCAGTGTGCAGTGGCATCCACACCCTCTCTGCACAGCCCTCAGCAAGCGCACACCTAGGAGTCCTGGTTACAGGAAGCTCAGCTACAAGGTCTAGTCATTTACAGAGTCACAGCCTTGGCTGCATGCTGTAATCACCTAGGAGCTTTCCAAAACACGGAGCCTAAGGACTCACTCCAGAAATCCTGATTACTTGGGCAGGGGTGTGGCATCCGCATCAGGGACTTCAGAATCAGGTGACTAATTGTCAGTAAGGAAGCTGATTTAAGGATGCTCACTCATCCATCAACCATGCAACTTGTTTTGAAGCAAAGCACAGGCTGCTTATTTCAGCACTGTGACCCATATTGTGCTCCTTAGAAATGCTGGCAACAAATACTCATTTGCATACTAATGGAAATAAATGGCTCTTTTAATAAAAACTAGTGTAAGCCTGTTTGGATGGAACTCCATTTTTCCTGTTCAGAATGCTAACAGGGCAGTTGCTGACATACACTGGGCAGTTAAATATTTTTATTTTTTGAGCAATTTAATTGGAGCTCTTGCATGTTATATATCCTGTTTAGAAAAGTTTCTTTAAATTGGTTGAATAAATACTTTTCTCTTTTCCGATATCAGATTATTAAAAATGGAGTAGCCCAACCAATGTGGCTGAGTGGTTGAGTGTCAATCTACGAACCAGGAGATCACTGTTCCATTCTGTCAGGGTACATGCCCAAGTTGTGGGCTCAATCCCCAGTGGGGGCATGCAGGAAGCAGCCAATCAATGATTCTCTATCATCGCTAATGTTTCCATCTCTCTCTCTCTCTACCTTCCTCTCTGAAATAGAAATATATTTTAAAAAATAAAATAAAATGGAATAAATGTAAATATAATCATGTATGTCATTAATATATAAAGTTGGAGGAAAATAACTGGTTTCCCTTCATTTTCAATTTCTCACCCTCAATACATTAACACACTTTTCAGTAATGAAGTAACACTGCTGTGGCCCAGAAAAGGGTTTTTATCCAGGCACACAGAGTTAAATGAAAGGCTAGCCAGCTCTCTGCTTCTGGCTGCGGTGGGGAGGGAGGATGCCGGCAACATTCCCACTAAATGGCTCTTTCTCCCCCAGTTCTCTGAGCTGGGGGTACAGGGAGGCCATGATCCAAACTACAATCTTGACCATGACAATCACAAAGCCCTATTTACAAGGTGGACTTTGAAAACAGAATCCCTTTAATTATGAGCTTGGCTCTTGCCACTGCTTCTGCCTCTGCTTTTCTGCAGGTATTCTGCATATTTCTATTGCTTTTTTTGCTCACTGCTTTCCAGCTGCACACAGAGAAAAAGGGCAGACACACACGAGAAAGACTTCGTATCTGTGTTCTATTTTGCAATGATATTTTCTATAAAGGCATGTATTCTCTGTCCTTTCCTGTAGCAGGTAATTTAATCCAGATAATATCAAGACCGGTAGATATAACCCAGTGATTCCTCAGTCGAATTCCAAATTAATAACTTAAAATCAGGTTGATCTCTAAAGTTTCTTCTGGCTTAAACCCTGATTGATTCTGGGATGTCTGCTTATGAGACCTAAGTTTGTAAAGGATCAGCCGGCTACTGTGCTGAGCATAGCCTGAAGTGGGTAGAAGCAGAGAAATAAGTTGGGAGGCCCCTGCGTAGTTCCAGGTGTAAGATGAGGATATTTGAACTGGGGAGGTAGCAGTAATAATGGAAAGATAGAAACAGGCTCCAGAACATTTTGGAGGATCATTAGATGCTTAAAATGATTAGTATCTAAATTCTTGACTTCCCCAATAGAACGCATATCTTCCATGGTAAAAAAACAGTAGCTTAATGGCCTAACATTTAACTTCAAAAGGTTTCCCTATGTCTATGTTTTAAAAACTAAGTAAAATGGAATCAATGCAAAAATATAAAATTTTGAATGGGCACAAAAATACAAATATGTTCATTTGTAGGTCTGTGAAAATGATAAACACAGAAGATAATCAAAATTATGATACTATATCTGACTATGAGCTATTAATTACAACACATAATTAGAACTTAGAGATCTAGGAGTTTCCAAATACTATTCACTAGAGATTTGGCCCAACTGTCTCCTTCGAATAAAATGACCAGCAAAGCACTGAACATCACAGAAAAAGTACTGATAAAAAATTGAAAGCAGTATGCATCCTAATCACTATCCTCATAGAAAGCTGTGGCCCATACAGAGACAACCATACAGGGTTCTAATTCCCAAGAAAGGGAGAAAAAATATATGTATAATTACTGGTTAAGAGGGGAAAAATAAATAAATAGGTTATGTACAATAGTATTCTTTCTCTTTTTTGCAACAACAAAATAAGGATTAGAAGAATGTGTAGAAACCACCCAGTTGTTTCTCTCCCCAGTGAACCCTTCAGTATTCCCTGAGGCCTTGGATTGAGCACCTCTGTGGATGATGTTCAAGGATTGTCAGCTTGATACAAGTAGTTGGAAAAACTACACTCCATTGTTGAAATATTCAAATTCTTTAAAAAAAATCTTTATATGTGTGCAAAATCTGTCTCTCTTTAATGTCTGCTCATTCATTGTTTCTACTTTTGCTTTCCTAAAGCTACACTGAAAAAAAAATTCCTTTGCGTCCAAAAGCCTTCAGACATTTAAGAACAACAATCTTTGCATCCCTGACATTCCTCCCAGGTTACACATCCCTAGTCCCTTCTTATGGCAATAGGATTTCTAGGTGTGTTAGCATGACTGCTCTGGCCAAGGAATGTAGGGAGAGCCAAGGACCAAGAAAAGGGCTTTCTGGGGTGAAATGAGGTAAAACTACTTTCCATAGTGTAAGTCTTGATGGACCTTACAGAACTGACTAACCATCAAGATGGTACATGCTGAAAATGTATGACAAAGGCTACGAAGCAGTGTGTGTGGTTAGCTATTAATAGGTCATTAGTGTCTTTCATAAGACTGGTAGATTAAAAACAATGAATTGAAGAGTAAGTGGGAGGTTATGAAGTAAAAATAGTGAGTGCAGAACAGTGTTCTGAAATTTAATGTGGACATGAATCACTGGATCTTGTTAAGACACGAATTCTGATCCAGCTGTGGGAGAAGGAAGTGATGAGACTCTGCCTTTCTCATGAGCACCCATGTGATACCCAGGGTTAGGGTTAGGGTTTACAAGATGGCAACAACCATCATGTAAATCCATAACAGGATAAAGATAATGTTTTAAGCATATAATGAAATGAATTTTATCCAACATGACAAGCATTGCTAGATAAAAAACCCCAGGTCTATCAGATATACGGTGGCTCTCTGGGGGAAGATATCTATTACCACAATCCAAGAGATAGATTACAAAATGTGAAGTCTGAAAAAAAGCACATTTCCATTGAGAAATCCTAAATAAAGCAGTATTCCTTGAGTCATTTGCAGAGCTGTGAATGAATACATGTAGGCATAGGTTATGCAATTGTTATCCTTTTCACATCTTTACCCAATTGCTTTTATCCCACCATTCTGCATCAACAATGAGTATCTTAGCATATAAGCTCCCTGAAATATATTCAGGTGAAGGAGACACTTGGAAAAGTGTTAAGATTTACCCACATCTGGATCTTAACGAATCTCAAACATGCCTATATGTGTTTACACAAATATGTATTTATTTAGGAAGAAAACAAAAAATTTTTTTCTTTGAAAAAAATGGGAGGGGTTCTTTATAAAACATATGCAACGGAAAAGACATAGAGCAGAGACAATCTGAGAAAACATATAACAGACTACATGATATAAATAAAGTTGTGTTGTTTTTAAGAATGAAGGTGAAATTAAATTTCAGAACTTAACAGTTGGCACAGTAAAATAAAAAATATCTTTGAGATTAAGAACTTAAAAATTAAGACAAATTTAAGGAAGTTAAAAGTTGAAGCAGTTATTTTGTAGAATCTCTCATCAGATATGAGAGAACTATTTCCAAGAAAAAGGTATAGAATACTTTAAAACCACTTTAAATAGAGCAATACCAATTTAGGCACACACACACACACACACACACACACACACACACACACACACACACACACTGAGTGGCCAGATTATTATGACTGGCCAGATTATTATGACCACCCCACCAGTACTTCGTTGGGCCACCTTTTGCCTTCAATACTGCGGCGACTCTTCTTGGCATTGACTCCACGAGATGTTGAAAGGTGATGTGAGGAATCTGACACCATGCCTAATGAATAGCACTGTCCAGTTCTGTGAGATTTGATGGTTGTGGAACCAACTGCCTGATGGCTCATTTAACTTCATCCCACAAATGCTCAATTGGATTGAGATCTGGTGATTGTGGAGGCCACCTAAGCAAGGTAAAGTCTCCCTCATGTTCTTAAACCACTCCTGCACAATACGAGCACCATGGCATGGCGTATTGTCTTGTTGGAAGAAGCCATCTCCATTGGGATATGCCATCAACATGATAGGATGAACTTGATCAGCAACGATACTTAGGTATGTTGTGCTATTCAGATGTTTATAATGATCTGGCCTCTAGCAACTTTAGCACGAAATTATAGCTAATTTTCCTACAAACATCAGGTGGTCATAATAATCTGCCACTCAGAGCGGTGTGTGTGCGTGGTATATATATATATATATATATATATATATATATATATATATATATGGCAAGCAACTAGCTTCTAGTTTCTTACACTTGGTTTCTCTGGGTGTTTATATGCATGCAGGTATTTAGGAGTCTGAATTGGTATTGATCTAGTTCAGTGATGGCGAACCTATGACACGCGTATCAGAGGTGACACGCGAAATCATTTTTTTGGTTGATTTTTCTTTGTTAAATGGCATTTAAATATATAAAATAAATATCAAAAATATAAGTCTTTGTTTTACTGTGGTTACAAATATCAAAAAATTTCTATATGTGACACGGCACCAGAGTTAAGTTAGGGTTTTTCAAAATGCTGACATGCCGAGCTCAAAAGGTTCGCCATCACTGATCTAGTTATAGGGTGTCCTCAAAACTATATCCATGCTTTAACAGCTGATAACTCACTTAATTTTCACTCCTTTTCAGGTGTAACTGAGGTGAATAACGGGTGGGCCAGAATAAGCTTTGAACAAAGAAAATTCATCCTAAAGTGCCACTAGACTTTTCTTATGGGGAAGCATAAAAGATAAAGTTTATGGCAACAGTCAACAAATTGAGGGCACACAAATACCCAACAAAATGATTACTGATGTCTGAAATTCCATTGCTTCATGTTATTAGCAGTGCCTGGACCAGAAGGGTCATCAGTTTGAAAACAGGCATTGACAAAAAAAGAGTTTTCATTTCTGTAAATTCTGTCACTCCGATTTAATAAATATAAAAATAATAAATAAATAAATACAATTTCAAAATGAATTGTATGTTAACAAACACTGACTTTATACTCATTCAAAGTGTGTATACATTTTTGGACACTGTATATTATCTAAATTTATTTATTTGTTTGTTTGTTTATAATTAAGGTGGAAAAACTTAGCCAGTAGAAGAGGTTTTATTCAACGTCTTTCATATATAGTTATAGGCAAATTACTGACCTTAGTTAAGATATAACAGTGAAATAAAGAAAATTGTATTATATGGTTGAAAAGTTGTAAAATATTAAAACTGACTTACTAATTACTGGAGTCCCACTGCAGTACATGTTAAGGTCACCAGTAAAAATACAATCATTCCACCTGGTTGGCTGGTGCTACTGTCTAACATGGATCTAGATTTTCATGTCTCGGGACCATTATCATACCCACAGCTAGATGACTCTCTCTGGCACCTACAGAATGCTCATTCATCTTCCAAAAGAATGAGCTCAAACATGACCTCCTATTAGATCATCTGTCACCAACAGCACAAAGTCTAGTTTGTAATTACTGTGAACTTCGACTCTGGCATTTATCAGTCTTGTCCAATGGGATGTGAGCTTTCAGGCAGAGAATGAGTCAAATTCATCTGGCACCTTATAAGCCTACATGGATGTTGACTGAGTGACAGAGTGAGCAATGCTGGAAGGCAGATGCCAGGGATGAAGGTGGCTGCTGGAGGCTGTCCTGAGCAGCGTTCTTCCATCCAGTACTCAAGGAGCTGTTCGATGCTGCTCAGAGTGAGCAGCTGAATTAGTAAACCACCTACTGATGCTCCTTATAAACTTATCTTCTTCCAACCTATAAACATTATACAAATGTCCTGCCCCAACATATTCATCAGAGCAGAAATTAGAGACAAGGTACGGTCACCTTCTCTTCATATCCCATTGAGTCTGAAGAAAGTCACAGCCTGCTGTCCTTTCAGTTTTTCATTAGCCAACACAGAATGGTTCAAAAATATGTCCTACAGGCCTCAGAGAGACAAGAGACACCTCTTCTCGTGCTGGTTAGGTGTTGCAAAGAACTGCCGGGGACCAATAGTTCTCAATGATGGAAGGGTGAGTCGTTAGAGTTCACGATACACTCAAGTATTTTCGTTGTTAAAAATAATTTGTTAAGTTACCTCTTTAACAAGATCACGTGGCATCTTTAGATAGATTTAGAATTTGTTGCTCTTAAAAGCTATTTCTGAATTTATGCTAAAAAATTAGGCCTTCCCCCTCTCCCCGATTTATCTTTGGTTTCGGTTGATGGGGGGAAGTCTTAAAACTTGTTAATATCTATCATTTGCACACATTTCCTTTTTCTTTCTCTTTCTCAAAAAAGTAAAGTCCCAGTGTTATTGGTGGGGAGCTCTCCATGTCCCCACTGTTGAAGGGGAAAGTGGAAGACTTGCAATGTCATGAGAAAAGGACTTTTCTGAGACTCACACGGGAGAATGAGGGCATTTATTTGCATGGAATAAAAATCCTGAGTTTCCAAGGTCTCCTCTCCCTGTGCCACCATAGAAGAAGTGCAGCTGTGTCCTCAGTATAGCGAGGATAAAAGCCACTGCCTAGAGTTTCCGTTCCCTATTTATACAGTCCAGTCCAGCATCAGGCTAGTTTAGTTTGTGTTCCCAGCTCCAGTCCAACAGTCCATTGCATGTGGGGTCTACATGGCTGTGGGCCATACAGCTCCTAGCAGCATGGGTGAATGCAAAGAAGCAGGAGCAAAACTAGAGGATCAAGAGCAAGGGAATTACTTTGTCTCAGGATTTTAACCTTCTAACATTTTGCATGTTTGCAGGGGCCCCACCCTCTGTGGCCAATGATCTCTGTTCCAGGTTAGACTGGTAGGCACCTTCCCTACATCACCCCAACTTGACTGCGCATGCACCCAGCTGGACCCCTCCCCTAGTGGTCTGTAGGGAATGGACTGGTGGTTCCCTGGGGAGTGTGAAGTTGCAGTTTCCTTGGTGAAGCTGCCCAGATGGCCAGGCTTATAATGCCTGGCCTCCCTTTTGCTCCTTTCCTATTATTAGTAACTAGGTAATTACAACGGTAACACTATTTCCCCAGTATGTTTACACAACTGTCTCCTGCCTCTAGGATCAACTACTAAGTGCAAAATATTCAACTAATCTTACTATTTTAGGGATGATAAAAGTTCTAGATTTTTTTATGTAACTTTCCAACTTTGCTTGTCAAAATGACTAAACAAAGAATTTATTCCTCTCTTTGGGGACCCTCGTTGGGTCAAATTTTCTCATGACTTCTAACCCCAGTGAGTGCATTTCATTCTTTTTCTGTTTTGGTTCCCTCTTCTTCCCTGTTTATTCTTTCCAGAGCAGCATTCCACAGCTCTAAATCAAGTGCTCTGCAGAAATCTGCTGAAATCTGTGCTTCTCCTAAAGCTCTGGCTGCTCCTTTGGCTTACGATTTTATCACTTTCATTCAGGTCACCCAAAGGCCTGACCCGCTGAATCTTCCCACACATGTCAAGCATTTATTTGGGAATTACAACATTATCTTTCTGGAATTTAAAGTACAGATTAGTGAAAGGAACTGAATTCCATATTGTATTACTATATCCCATGCGAATTTGTGAGAGGTGGAATTTACTAGCATTAAAGAAGCATCAAACAGACACTAACAGAATGTTAAATATAGTTGTGAGGACTCTGGCCAAATATAGTAATGATTTTCACAAAGAAGCATATTGGTAGATAAAGACCTTCCTTATTCCTTCTTTCTGTCCAATGAACATAAAAATACCAACATGCCCCTGAATATAGAAATCTACTGGCAGTTATAGGCCTCAGGTGCTGAATTAAAAACTCCTTCCCCACTCCACTCAAGAGTAGACAGCAATGTTTTACCAAATTTAAAAATGTGAGCTCAGCTTAAAAAGACTGTGAACACTGCTCGGGAAGAAGACAGTGTGTTGTTATGTTTCTTGTTTTCTGGCACAAAGTATTATTTCCCAACCCAGGCTGCTAAAGAAGGGATGTGGTTATATAGAAAGTAGATTTTTAGGCTTGCATTCTTGTAATCTAACCCACTAAAAATGCAACATATCAAAAACACACTGACTTAAAAGAATAAAGCACAGCCACTCCTACTTTCAGAAGGTTACCACCCTAGAAATATAGGTGAACTTTCAGTTTGATTATGCCTCCGTGGAAGCCCAATGACCAAGTTTTGGTATATTTTTTTTTAATCTGGTACTATTTTAAAGTCATCTTCATTCAGTTTGTGTTTTTCTCAGTGAGCTTCATACCTTCAAATAAAGATTTGTACATTCATGCCCTGCCTCTCTTCATTTCTCCTCTAGCCCTCCCTCCTTCCATCCCGCCAGTTCCCCTTCCCTCTCTCCCTCATTCATTCAAGCATTCCACAATTATTTAGCACCTAACAAGTTCTAAGCATGGTCTAGGCCAGTGATGGCAAACCTATGACACGCGAACTCATTTTTTTGGTTGATTTTTCTTTGTTAAATGGCATTTAAATATATAAAATAAATATCAAAAATATAAATCTTTGTTTTACTATGGTTGCAAAGATCAAAAAATTTCTATATGTGACACGGCACCAGAGTTAAGTTAGGTTTTTTCAGAATGCTGACACGCCGAGCTCAAAAGGTTCGCCATCACTGGTCTAGGCACTGTTGCTACTGAGATGATTAAACCATAGTCTCTGATCTCAAAGACTTATCCTGAGAGGGAGGAGGATTTTAAACAAATCAATTATAATTCACAATGATAAGGGCTGTATTAGAAACAAGGGTCGTACATATGACATTTCAGCTGGGTTCCGAAGAGTGATTTCATCCTAGGAAGAAGAGGAAGGGCACTAGAGACAGAGGAAATAGCACAAAGGCACAGAGTTGTGAAATGGGAGAAGTTCAGTGTGGCTGGGACAGTGGCTGGAGGTGAGGGGGTAGAGGTCAGGCTGGGGGTCAAGGGTTCAAGTGTCAATGCAGGGTTTCAGAAGACAGGCTCTAAAACACTCCTCCCAGATCTCTGCATGGCTCCTTCACATCACACAGGCCCTGTTTCAGCACCACCTCCTCCTAATTCTTGTCTCTCCATCTGCAGTCCCTGGCTCTAGCCCACCTCTGCCCTGGGATCTTATTTTCCTTCATGGCATTTATCCCAACAGGGAGTCATTATTTGCTTATTGTCCACTTGTTTATTGAGTGACATTTTTCTAAGACACACTACAGGACCCACAAATGCTATACATGAAAGTATCTACTTTTTAATTTTTTTTATGTGGGAAGCCTATATTTGAATAAATCTGATTCATCAACCTGTTAAAACAATAATAGAGACCTTTATTGCTTTTTTTCCCCCTGTGAACACTGGCATTCTCTACCTTCTCTTCCCATAAAATTATATGAACCTAGAGTTAGATAGCAACTGTGCTTACTCTGGGGACATGTTTTCATCATGTTGGTGAAAACACCTTGGTACAGCATGGAAGATGGGACAGGACATGGATCTTTCTTGGCCTTCCTGGGTTATAAATTACATAAATTCTGTGGCAACAAGGAAACACTGCCACAGAAATATTATTTCCCCATAATCTAAAAAGATTAAAAAGCATTTTTATAATCTTTTAAAATTACTATAAGAAGCAAGGCATTATATTAAATGATGATGTACAATAAATTATGTAAACATTAATTATTCTTGGGTCAAGTAAGCATTTAGTGCATCCAAATAAAAATGGATGCACTAAATGCTTATTCACTCTTCCACAAATATTCTCTTTTATTTTGTTCAGGCATCTGTGCTAGGTCTGAGTGAAATAGAAAGACAAATCAGACCTCAGGAACTTACAATTATAAATAATGCTGAGGCTCATCTGATAGTCTGAAATGCCACAAGAGAGGCAAAGAAAACCCATTTGCAGGTAGACGGTCCTTCAGTATCGATCAGAAGTGTTTGAGTGTGCTTTGCAGTAAAGGAGAATATGGCCCAGGGAAGGTAAGGAGGGTGTTTCAGATGGATGAAACCAAGGCAGCAGGGGCAGAGATGCAGAGAAGAGGAGGGTGCTTATCAGAAGTGGCAAAGAGATCAATTTGTTGGAAAAGATAGAATACTAAAAATGTTTAGTTTGACAGTGGATCTTAGCACTCCATTATCCATGCTTAATTGGCAGAAAATGGGGACCCATCAAATTATTTCATTAGCAGAGTAACATGCTCACAGTAATACTTTGGCAGAATACCCACATGCCGAACTGGAAAAAAGCAAATCCACAGGGGAGAAACTCATGAAGGTCATAAATGGCATAGGAAAAAAGAATTAATGATGACAGGGAAATGTAAAGGAAGGGACAGGGTGGAGACATTCCTGAGGTCCATTTGTAAGACCTAGAATTCTCTGGATGTTAGGGAAACCATTATTTTATTCCCTTAACTGCTCATGCCAGAAATCTAAGGGCTATCCTTGAAATCTCCCTTTCCTCCTCAATCCTGTCAATCATGAAGTCCAGTCAATTCTACTTCCTGTTGAATCAATTTACTTCTCTCCATCTATATTGCCAATCTGGCCTCCTAACGCATCCTTCACCATTTGCCACATGATATTCATGTTGCTCTTTTAAAAAATGCTAGGTTGATAATGGCATTCTCCTACCTGAAAAACCTTAATAGCTTAGGAGGTTAAAAACCCTTAACTTTAGTCTCTCGTGTCCTGCTTCATTTTGCTCCTGCCTCCTTCACCAGCCTCTAGTCTGGGTGACTAAAAAGAAAATACCACCACTGATAAGCAAAGGGACACAGAGGGAAGATGACCTTAAAATCTGGAGTTAAAAGAGATGTTCATTTAGTGTATTATTGGAAAATACACATTTGAAAGTAATTTTCATGGGTCTGGCATTAGGCCTAGTAATCAGAGAACTCATTTTATAGAGATTTCTTTTCATACCTTGAAATATCTGAATATATTTTAGATATAAAAGAGAACATAAAAATGAAACCATTCATGTGTAAAGTGGTGTTATATAAAAGTATTAGAACTAAAGAATAGTGTTTTGTGAAAATAGCTGAAGCTTATTTTAATACAGGCACCCAATGTAAGAGTTTTATATAAATACTAGAGGCCCAGTGCATGAAAATTCGTGCACTGGGCGGGGGGGGGGGGGGGGGGGGGGCTCCCTCAGCCCAGCCTGCCCCCTCTCACAGTCCAGGAGCCCTCAGGGTTTGTCCTACTGATGGCTTAGTCGCAGTCTGGCCTCCCTCTGTGGGAGGCGACCAGGCTGATCATGGGAAGGCGCCGCACCCATCACCCCGCTATTGCTGCCACCGCCAGCTGCTGCAGCCGCCAAGGTGGTTTCATCAACATGGACTCTAGTCCCTTCACCATGAAAAAATGACAACTTTCTTTAGGCATGTTCAAGATATCTCTTCCATAGGATATGATCTTTCTTTCTTTCTTTCTTTCTTTCTTTCTTTCTTTCTTTCTTTCTTTCATCCTCACCTGAGAATATTTTTCCATTGATTTTTAGAGAGCATGGAAGAGAGAGGGAAAGACAGAGAGAAACATCAATGTGAGAGGGATACTTCGATTGGTTGCCTCCTGCATGAGCCCTGACCTGGGCCCCAGCCAGGGAGGAGCCTGCAACCTAGGTACATCCCCTTGACAAGAATCGAACCCGGATCCTGCGGTCCAAAGGCCAAGGCTCTATTCACTGAGCCAAACTGGCTAGGGCAGGATATGACATTTCTTAGACCCTTCAGCAGCGGACCTTCATTTTTTCCTCCAGGAGTGAGGTGGAAAAACCCTACATCACCTTCTTGGATTCTTATTACCCAAGTTACCAAGAACACTACGAGTGGTGTACCGGGAGCTTAGCCAATGAGCAGCTCACGCACAGAGGAGGGAATACTGGCGTGCCACGGCTGGCAGGCCCTCTCCTCTCCGGGCCTGCCCTCAGCCGTGGCAGCTGCGGGCGGACCCACCCTCTTCTCTCTGGGCAGCGGCCTGCGCCATCCACGGCTTGCCTCACCACGAAGCAGTCCCCTCACGCCACCTGCGCGTGCAGCCTCTTCCTGAACGGTTGTGACTGTTATGGCATCCTGGCTAATTTGCATATTAGATAGATAGATAGATAGATAGATTGATAGATAGATAGATTTTAGTACATTAGGTTCTTTATTAATTTAGGAGTAAATACAATTTTCATTTTACTTTTATTTAAATACACTGCAAATTAGTGTCACCACATCATACTAAAATTTAAAATTAAATAATCTTCATGCATTTTAAAAGTAAGTTTCTTTGCCCCTAAAAATCAGTTTATTCTTACATAATATTTTAAAGCACTATAAAAATCATCACATAACAAAAGTCTTGCAATTGTTCGTTTTCATTATTTTGATTACTTTTCATCCTTTATAATTTCCCATGATGTTTAACAAGTCTTTTAATTTTATATATGATGAAAACTGAACCAAAATTTATTTCTGAATTTATGCTAAGACATTCTTTCAAGATTCCAAAGTAATAATAACCATAATACCTTTTTGTTTCCCATTTTTAAAAATATAATGAGGTCTGCCCACCCTGTCAACCATTTTCAATTGGTATATCAAATAATTTTTGTTGTTTAGGGAGTCAATCCAGATCTTCAGATTTTAGAAGCAAATCATTTATACCACTCCCTTACCTGAGCTTTAGAAAAATCAATAAAATAGAGACTAGCAGGAAGCAATTGGCAAATTCATAACTTAAGACTTTGTTTATGCTTTAATAACTTATAGTCAATAATCAGGATTAAATATATCCTGCCTTGATTAAAACTTACTCCCACTGAGAATTATGTTTTGAGTTTTTGCATATCTTACATTCACAACAGGAATCCTGTTTTTACCTGTTTCTATATGCCAAACATTTATTAAGTACAGGCTTTTGAAAATAAACTGTTTTACACAGCCTTATTTACTCCTTCATTCAATAAATATTTATTGAACAAGTCATATACACCAACCCCTAGGCCAGTGATGGCGAACCTATGACACACGTGTCAGAGGTGACACGCGAACTCATTTTTTTGGTTGATTTTTCTTTGTTAAATGGCATTTAAATATATAAAATAAATGTCAAAAATATAAGTCTTTGTTTTACTATGGTTGCAAATATCAAAAAATTTCTATATGTGACATGGCACCAGAGTTAAGTTAGGGTTTTTCAAAATGCTGACACGCCGAGCTCAAAAGGTTCGCCATCACGGCCCTAGGCTGATCTATAGGGGCAAAGATAAGTAAGAAGTTGATTCATGAATGTGTTGATAATAGGCAAGGATCAGTAACAAAAATCCATGTTGTACCTAAAGAATATATAGTCCTAAGAAGATATTTAAAGGAGAAAGTTTCTTAAAATAGTCTTTATATTAAAACTATACATAAAGTTTGGGCAAGGAAAAAATCACTGATGCACAAACTATCCCTTATTTTCAAAGAACAGGTTCTATCTACTAAAATCACAGGAAAAGTCCACAGAACTATAAAGGGGAAATGAAAATAACATTTTATACATATTGTAAGTTACTGAGGAAGGGAATAGGTTTTTAAGCTCTTATGTAATTTTTTATATATTTAAAAGTGCCAAGCAAATGCAATAAGCCAGGAGAGGAGCTACTACCATCACTGACTAAATTTTGAATTCCGCTCTGGCAGACACCAGGGACAGCAGATAGAATCCACATGGGACTATTCAATTAGTTCCCTGTCACTTTGTGAAGGAGTCATAATAGTATTTTAGAAAACTTATCAGATTGGGATATTCCAATTTCCACAAGATGGCATGAACATGCAATCTCATGCCTAAACAGCAAAAAATAGTCAACAGTCAAAAATATATATATTTGTCACCAGCCAATTTTTTTTCTTTCAAAAACAATAAAGGACTTAAAGACAGTTAAGACTAGTAAATCTTAAATTTCAAGGCACATGTCATTTTAATATACTGCTTAGCTTTCCTTTTTGGCCACCAGCAACAAGTGCAACAAAAGGCAGAAGAGTTTCTGAATGAAGCTCTTACATGAGGTATTGCTTATGAAAATGAGCAAATCATTAACTCACATAGGTTCAGGGAATTTAGTTAATGTCATTATTTATTAAAATTTATTGATTCAGAAAATACTTATTGAGCACCTGTTACATGTAAACAATGGGGGCACAAAGATGAAGAAAACTGACCTTAACCTTACTAACAAAACTAACAGCCTCATCAGAGAGGTCAGTCATTCAAATGCAGAAGAAGCAAGCAGTTGGCATTGGGGGCAGACGGAGGAGGGAGTTACTAGGGCCTGGGTAGGGATGCTTTGAGAGGAGAAGGTTCACAGAGCTGTCCAGGAGGAGGCAAAAGAGTTCCCCAGGAAGGGAGGGGAGTTAATTCCAGGCAGGAGGGAGCACAGAAGACTCTATCCCATTTCCCAAATCTTTGTGCCAACTATCATCACAGAAAACTACAGAACTTGAAAGGGGGAAATGGAAAAAGGAATGTAGAATGACATTTGTGCACAAACAAGGAGAGATCCTGAGCTTGAGTTATTAGGGAAAAGGCAAGCAGTCCCATCACAGGGCTTATAAGAGGCAGTTCCCAATGAGGTGGATGGATGCCAAGCAGACTACATGCTGTGCAAACAAGTTGTTTCCTCCCATAGTTGGTCAGGAGCTCTAAGCAAGAAACTGCACTGATTAGGAAGCCATTCCTTAGCAGTTACTCATCCCAAGGAGAAGTGATGGAGAAGAAAGGTAAAACAGGGTGAGCCCCAAATGGCCCTCTTGAGTTATATATCAGGTATATATAAGGAATGCATTTGGAGAAGACTGGCTCAGCCAGCAATACCATAAAAAAAAGATTACTGCAATGTCTTCGTTCACCAACAAAATGTTAGAAAAAGAAAACCAAACAATTTAAAAATTAACTCTTCAGCCTCTTCCAATTTAAAATCCATGACCTTCAAGGAAGTCATGCATATACTTTTTGTTTCTACTTGTAGCAGAGGAAAACACTGGGAGTTTGGGGCCAGGGAAAAACCAGTAAAGAAAATCAATATCAATGGCCCAGGCAGGGAAAAGGTGGAAGCGATGGGAATGGGTATAGATGCTGAGCAAACAGAACGAAAGTGCTCCTGACTTTGTATGGTAAAAGCTGGAAACATTTTGGTTCACCAAACAGAACCAATACTTTTCCCAAGCATAAATAGTACATTTGATAGGACACCCAGCCAAGAACTGTCTGCCGATATTTGCACATGACTCTCAGGTGTCCTGTGGGCAAAGATTAGGAAGAGACTTTGGCTTATGCTTCTCACGGTTCAGCAGTCCATGGACAACACATAAGACAGAGAAGGTGTGTGAGGGTAAGGCAGGAGTAGGGCTTAGGTCAGGAAAAGCACGAAAAGAAAAGTAAACTTCGGGTTGAATTTCTAAAGCCTAGAATTAAACAAGGGGGAAGCACCAAGGAAAATTAAACAAGAGAAAGTACCTCCTGTACTCTGTCTTTATCTCTCTGGAAACTTTCACGCTGGCTGTAAAACCCTCTATGGATAGGCAGGTTGCCTGCAGATTAAACCAGTCCATGAACCACATACTCATATTTGCACTTGACCCTCAGGGAAGGCCATTCCCCCTTCTCTCAACCCAGCCTCCAGAAGTCTCTGGGTTAACGACCATTGCTACCACCTAGTCCTTCCCGGGACCCCAATCCTTTACTGCCTCGCCCTCTGACAGCTAAAGAATAAAAATGACAAATTCTGTCCATTCCCAAGGCTGAGATGGGGGAAGGAGTCTTGGATGCTGGTTAATTTGCATATCCTTTAAAACGACAAACAATTCTCCATCTTTTTGCACAATCAGCAACGATGAAGTCTTTGATGTATAAACAGCATCTACACAAAATTATTCATTGCCTCTCCACTTCAAGCACCAGCCATTGCAAATCTTTAGCTTTTCTGTCTCTATCCAACCATCTAATCCTATTTAACCTAAATATCTGGGGAAACAGGTCAGCTTTCAGGCAGATGTTCTTCTGTTGGACAGCAAAGTCTCATGACAGTAAATTTTCTACCAGTCTTATTTGTTGACACTAAAAATTTATAGAGGAAAAAAATTCTTCCATGTAATGCACATTCTTGCTGAAGCTATTCCAGTACCTTCCATTTTGAGTTTTAGTTGCTCCTTTCTGAAAATCTAATGACTACTCAAGGGCAAGGCCTGTTTCTCTCCATGACTCAGGTACCAGGTGGAAGGGTGCACGCAGAGAGCTACTGACCTATTGATGAGCAGTGTCCACATGTGCTCACCTACACGATCTACAGAAGCATGCAAGAACATTCAGACTGTGGGGCAGATGTTTCCAAAGATGGCCACCACCAATCCTTTACCCCCTGTATGCATGTGCCCACTTCACCATTGAGGCATCCTCCCTCTTCTTGAGCGCGGGTTGGCACTGTGATTGCTTTGATCAACAGAATGCAGCAAAAGTCATGTTCTGAGAATTTTGAGATCAAAACATAAGAAAGCTGATAGCTTCCACTTCCTTCTTCTTGAAACTCTCATTCATAGGACACCTCCTCTCAGAATGCAAACAGCACGTGAGAAGGCCAACCTGGCCATGCAGAGAGGCCAAAGAAAGAGAACTGAGGCCCCTGCAGATAGCCCGTCTCAACATCCAGTCATGAGAATGAGCCTTCTTGGACATTCCAGTCCAGTCCAGTCCCCAGGTGACTGCAGACCCAACCAACTTTATGTAACATGGAGGAACCACACAACTGAACCTAGTCAACCCACTAAGCTATGAGAGATAATAGGTTGCTATTTAAAGTCCCTGTATTTTGTGTGGTTTATTATATGGCCAAAGAAATTGAAACTCAGACCTCCCACAATAATAAACACTGTGAATATATAAATGTTGGCCAAAGACCTTCCATGTGCCTGCTCCTTTCATTCATATATATTCTCACTTAATCCTCAAAATAATGGGAAAATATAGGCTTTCTCATTGCAGAGGGGATATGTAAAAGGCAGAACTGAAACTCAAAGCAAACCTCATAACCCTAAAGCTTGTGTTCTTCCCACCACATTTCTAAAGCTGGGACATGTGAACGCTGTAGGGTTGGTTACACTGCAGCTCTCTGCAAATCTGTCACTTTGCCACACATGCTTCCAGGATCTCCTCCCTCTACCAACCCACCACGAAATACCCAGGCAGAGGAGAACTTTTTAAATAGTCTTAACAAAAATTCAGAAGTCATCATTAGATTCCCCCACCCCCACAAAAAAAAATCAAAAGTACATCTAAAAGCCTTTTGGTACATTCATGCATCAGATAAGGTACTGAATTAGCCTCTAAAATCCTTTTTTTTTTACACTTTAAAATTTTTCTATTACAGTTTACATTCAATATTATTCTGTCTTAGTTTTGATAAACAGCAAAATGGTTAGAAAATTATGTACTCTATAGAGTGGCACCCCTCTGCTTCAAGTACCACCTGGCCACATATATACTTATCACAATATTATTAACTATGTCTCCTACACTGCTACTTTACATTCCCATGACTGTTCTGTAACTACCAATTTGTACTGCTTAATCACTTCACCTTTTTAAAAGTCCTTTTTATTCCAACAGTTTGTGACATGTCAGGCACTGTACAAAGTTCCTTACATGCACGATCCTGTCTAACCTTCTCAATAGGCCTATAAGGCAATGACTGCTTGACCCCATCTTGCAGATGAGAAAACTGAGGCTTAGAAAAGTAAGAATACAAAACCTATAAGTGACAGGGCCAATATTCAAACACAGAGGTCTGTCAGATACAGGGTCCCCTTTGATCACTACAATGTATGGTTGCCCTTCCATTGCTAAGACATGATTTTTTTTCCTAGTCCTATGATCACTGGAGATATAAGTCCCCGATGAGAACATGCTTAGATTATCCACAATCCAAGAAATACTCCTGAGGGGGGATGAATCATTCTGGTAAAGCAGGAAACCACAGAAGCTACAGGTGAAGGCAGGAGTCAAGTCAACCCCGACCTGGCTTGCAATCAGAAACAGACTGCATAAACCCCTCACCTGCAAATCCACACCAACTGTTCTACAGAATAAGTTTCCGAGTTGAAGCTCTAGTTTCCCCTTCAAAACAAGGCCAATCAATAACTCAGCGAAGAACTGCCCATAACAATGACCCCTGGGATCACTTCACAATCTAAAAACAAAAAATAGCTGGTCACCACTGATCTCATAGCCAAGTGGGTCAAAGCTTTGTTCTTGCTGTTCCAAACTTTATTTCAATTCACCCATGATAATGAACAGACCAGTTGATTATCTAGAGCTTTGACTCATTCCCTTCATTATCAGATATAGTCACCAACAACTGGGTTTTAGGGTACTGGGTAGTAGGATATCTGACTCAATAAAACTGTACAGGTAGAAATTTGTGGTTGGGGACAGAGATCATTAAAAAATTTTACAGAGCACCCCTATGTTCATTGCAGCCTTATTTACAATAACCAAGAAATGGAAGCAATCCAGATGTTCATCAGGAGACAAGTGGCTAAAAAAGCTATGGTACATATATACAATAGAGTATTACTCAGGCATAAAAAGGAATGAAATCTTACCATTTGCAACAAAATGATGGACCTAGAGGGTATTATAAGTTAAATAAGTCAGACAGAGAAAGACAAATACTGTATGATTTCACTTATTAGACAGTTTTGGGAATCTAAAGAACAAAATAAATGAACAAACAAAACAAAATAGACTCATAGATAGAGAAAATAGACTGATGGTTGCCAGATGGGAGAGAAGTTGGGGGTAACAAGGATAAAGGGATTAAGAAATAAAAATTGGTAGTTACATGGATATGAAGTACAGCATTGGAATATAGTCAATAATATTGTAGTAACTATGTATGGTGCCAGGTGGGTACTAGAATTATCAATGGGATCACTTTGTGAAGTATATGAATGTCTAACCACACTATGCTGTATGCCTGAAACTAATATAACGTAGTATTTAATTCCAACTGTAATTGAAAAATAAAAAAAATTTTTTAAATGCTAGGAGTGGAAAGTGCCATACTCATATATTCAGTCCATCAACATGTATCAAGTGTCTATTATGTGCCAAGCACTAATTAGGTGCTAGAGATACAGGATAAACAAGACAGACAAGGAGAAGACATGAAATTATATTTTATCAATCCTTTAAAGTTTCTATAACTGCTCCTGGGATCTGAGACTTTTCTAGTAAAGGATTTCTCAATATCCTATCACACTGGACTTCACTTTTTCAGATGTTCCTTCTTAGTCATTTCACATATGATGCAAGATTTATGGAGCAACAGCTTTTTTATATCCACTAAAGAAAGTATGCATTGAAAAACTAAATCTTAAAACAAATCGAGATTTATTTAATAGCTTTTAAAGGATTATTTTAAGAATTAGTGGATAAAAGAGGTAAACAACAAACATGCAATTAAAAATTACGCAGATCTTAAAGAGAGAATAAAAATAGACAAATACGTGCACGATTATTCTTAGTTTAAATAAAAATGATAACCTTAAACCTATAAATAACTATGCAATATGGTGGATTCAGTAAAAAGAATTCCTGGTGAACACATATTATAGCTTAAAAGTTGAACAATACTGTGTTCTATGGCTAAAGGGGACAATTACAAGTCTTGAAAAAGGTAATTCACATACACTAAATATAAAATCATCAGAAGTTTATAACCCAATCCAAGCCATAAACTAAGCGTTCAGCATGTAGATCAGATAACCAGAAACTGAAAGCAGATTAGGAGTCTCCAACCATAGCCCATTTCTCCTTTAATGCTCACAGAAAATCTTCTCAAATTAAGTGTGCCTTATGCTCTGGCACAGAACTCTGTTTAGGTAAAAAGCTCTTACTATCCTGACAAATAAAACAAAAAGAACAAACCCCTCAAAATAGAATCTGAAAGCAGGAAAATCATGGTTGCTTCATACATCTGCCTCTTCAAAATTATTCCAATATGTCTAATGATATTTTCAGAGGAAAGCAGAAGCCTATGAAACAAACAGCAGTGGTCTAGGAAAATTAAGAAACAGCAACATGCCCTGGCAGGAGGCTCAGTTGGTGGGAGCACTGTCCTGTACACCAAGAGGTTGAGGGTTCAATTCCCAGACAGGGCACATTACCTAGGTTGGGGGTTCGATCCCCAGTTGGAAAACGTATATGAAGCAATAGGTAAATGTTTCTCTGTATGGCTCAGTGGTTGAATGTCGACCCATGCACTGAAGGGTCACCGGTTGGATTCCTGGTCAGGTCACATGCCCTGGTTGCGGACTTGATCCCCACCGGGGAACATGCAGGAGGCAGCCTATTGATGTTGATGTTTCTCTCTCATGGATGTTTCTATCTCTCTCTTCCTCTTCCTTCCTCTCTTTCTAAAATCAATAAAAACATATTTTTAAAATGGGGGCATATCCTGCTGCTCAGAGGCAATCACTTTCAACAATTAAAAAAAAAAGAAACAGCAACATATAAATGCCATAGTGCAGTTTTGCTTCAAAATTTCCAACTCACAATACAATGACAACAGCTTTTGTGTGAACAACTCACTTGCTTCTGGGACCACTTGAGGGTAGAGTCTGGCCCTTTTTGGGCTATTCTAGATTTAAAATGAATAAAAATAGGTAATGAGAAGCAGCTACAAACCTTCCTAATCAAGAATGTTTGCTATATTGCCCTAGCTGGTTTGGCTCAGTGGATAGAGTGTCGGCCTGGGGACTGAAGGGTCCCAGGTTCGATTCCGGTCAAGGGCATGTACCTTGGTTGTGGGCACATCCCCAGAGGGGGTGTGCAGGAGGCAGCTGTTCGATGTTTCTCTCTCATCGATGTTTCTAACTCTCTATCCCTCTCTCTTCCTCTCTGTAAAAAAATCAATAAAATATATTAAAAAAAAAAAGAAAAAAGAATGTTTGCTATAGCCCAGCCAGTGTGGCTCAGTGGTTGAGCATTGACCTATAAACCAGGAGGTCACGGTTCAATTCCCTGTCAGGGCACCTGCCCTGATTGGGGGCTCCATCCCCAGTAGGTGTGCAGGAGGCAGCCAATCAGTGATTCTCTCTCATCATTCATGTTCCTATCTCCCTCTCCCTTCTTCTTTGAAATCAATAAAAATATATTTTAAAAATAAAGAGTGTTTGCTATATATTTAACAAGATGAAACACACTTTTTGAAATACAAGCTAACTAAATGCAGAGTCCTGAGCTCCATGAAGTTTGGATATTGTGAGCAACACTTTTCCATGACTTATCTACATTTCACCAAATAGTAAAAATATGTCACTGTGGGAGGCAAACCAGGGAAATATCTTAGTTTGGGTTCCAAGTGTAAGAGATTTAGCTGAAGTAGAACAGTGTCATTCTTATGATATCAAGGTTTTACCTGTTCCAAGATTTCATAAATGACAATTATAAATGTAATCATAAAACTCCATAAAGGTTACTTAAGCTCTGTCACACACAAATTCTTGCCAGGAACTGTCTTTTTTCTGACTTCTGTTGCCTTAAAGACTCAGGAACACAGGATTCTGTCTGAACATTTAAACTTTCCATAAATCCAGGTAAGCCATTCCCTCACCTGTCATTAATGAATACTAATAAATATTTATACACATTAGCAGCTTTTAAATGCTCCTATAACTTGCCTTCTTAATTCATATATATTTGCATGTAGCTCATTTCTTAAAAAAAAAAAAAAAACCTTAAAAAGTGAACTTTGTAAATAGAGCCAGAGTCATAGAAGCATTGAACAGACCGTCCAACCTAAGAGGGAAAGCAGGGGATGGGGGTGGGTAAGAGATTAACCAAAGGACTTGTATGCCTGCATATGAACATAACCAATGGACACAGACAATAGGGGGGTGAGGGCATGTGCTTGTGGGTGGGAGCGGCTGGGGAGGTCAATGGGGGGAAAGGAAGACATATGTAATATTTTAAACAATAAAGAATTTAAATTTAAAAAGTGAACTTTGTAAACATACTATGTTCATAAATATGAATTTCTGTTACCTGTACCTTGGTGTGACATAAATTAATCAAAAGTAACCCCTACGGCCCAGCTGGAGTTTATCAGTTGGTTGAGTGTCAGTTGGCTGAGCGTTGTCACATTGTCATATGCACCAAAAGGTTGCTGGTTCAATTTCAGGTCAGGGCACATGCCTGGGTTGCAGCTTCAGTCCTCAGTTGGGATGCATATAGAAGGCGGCTGATTGATGTTTCTTACATCGATGCTTCTCTCTCTCTCTCTCTTCCTCTCTCTAAGCATGTACTCAGGTGAGGATTAAAAAAAAAGTAACCCCTATGACACAGGTATGCCACTCATTTGAATGTACTCGAAATAATCTAGTAAACACTAACAAAACACTCCTAGAACTTACATGTTAAGTCAAAAGCACAACTGACTGCAAAGATTTCATAATGCTGACAACTCTTAATTTCAGACTTTGGAAACAAAGAATGCAGACCTGCAGGTCAACATTCATTCTAATAAACACAGCAGGCTCAGTCCTTGGATATCGCAGTCATGGGTTATATTTAATGATTAAATGAATTTTCTACACTGCTGATTTTATAAAGGAAAGCAGAGTCTGGGACTCTGTGAAGAGTCTAGGCTAGCATCTCCTTTCCAATTTTACTTCAGATTTACCAACTACCACATGGTAAGCACATAAAATATAGGCAACGCTAAGTTGCTTGGCAAGAAAAGTCAAGCCAACCATGCTTGTCATAACTCACACGCAAGCTGCAAAATTGTTCTCTAATTTCACTAGGTCAAACCAAGCAACTTACACCCCAACTGTGCTTTGCAAATAATACACACACACACACACACACACACACACACACACACACACTAATTTTACAGCTAGACTCCCTACCCCTCTAGATTGCCTACAAACCTTTTCTTACTCTGATAATGTAAACATTGGGCCATTATGCATCTCTGGGAAAATGACCAGAAGTTAATTTTGAAAACCTAAAAGCTTACTGTCCAGATATGAATGTCTGAATTTTCACTAGGTCAACCAAAACTAGCTTCCAAAGACCAAGTGCTAAAAATTGAGGAATTGTTTTAGTAGAGCTGATGTACATCAAAATAATTAGACATATTATGGAAAGTGTAATTCATAAATGTTGCTTAGAACCTTCAAAGGTAGCCTACATTTCAACCTTAAGTCACTGTCTATGTATATCATAATACATATATGGTTCTGCATCTATAATGTATCCAATGCATATCTGCCATCTAGATTCCATTATCTAAATGAAATTTTTTGTTTGTTTACTATTCTCATTCTGGCCCAGATATTCAATAACTTGGCATTTGGTTGACTTGGTTGTCAACCAAGGACCATACACTCCATACATTAGCAACAAGAAAGCAACACAATTATGGACTATAGACCTAAAGAATACTAAATTGAAATGACATCGTTGGCATATTTCAATGATCTAAAACAGCCTAGATTTTTTTCAAAAACTGAAAAAATAATACAAGAAAATTTAAATACAAATCAAATTCTACTACTAGAAAAACAATACATAAGAAAAAAGTTTCAAGTCTCAAGCCATAACTCAATTTGCTTCCATAAGAGTCAGTATAAAAAAAATTCTTCATGCCCTAACTGGTTTTGTTCAGTGGATAGAGCAGTGGCCTGCGGACTAAAAGGTCACAGTTCGATTCCCAGGTTTGATTCCGGTCAAGGGCATGTACCTTGGTTGTGGGCACATCCCCAGTAGGAGGTGTGCAGGAAGCAACTGATAGATGTTTCTAACTCTCTATCCCTCTCTCTTCCTCTCTGTAAAAAATCAATAAATTTTTTTAAAATTCTTCATTAAGGAATTATAATACCCACTTGGAATTTGATTTAATGATATCATATCAATATTTATTTTAAAAACCTTAAGTAATTTTAATAAAATCTGGGAATTTATTTAAATACTTTTCAATACTAATTTCATATAAAAATAAGTGATGAGCCTAAAGCATTTATAGGTATGTAAGATTTTTATTTCCAATGCATGTTCCATTATAGCAGCAATAAATTTTCTCAAATGTACAATTCAATGAAATCACTTACATTATGAGTCCTTAAAAATTTCCCTTGGAGCCCAGCCGGTGTTGCTCAGTGGTTGAGCCTCGACGTATGAGCCAAGAGGTTGCCAGTTCGATTCTCAATCTGGGCACATGCCCGGGTTGCAGGCTCAATTCCCAGTAGGGGCGTGCAAGAGGCAGCCGATTGATGTTTTTCACTGATATTTTTATCTCTCTATCCCTCTCCCTTCCTCTCTAAAATCAACAAAAACATATAAAAAATGTAGGCATTCTTGAGTGGTCATTAAAACCATAATATTAAAAAAAAGTCTCTTGGATTTGTTTCTTATTCACTACTTAGAGCATCACCTTGCATGTGGTAGGCTCCCAATATTTATTAAATTGTTGAACTCAATAGGGTAGACTATAAGATAGTGATGGCGAACCTTTTGAGCTCGGCGTGTCAGCATTTTGAAAAACCCTAACTTAACTCTGGTGCCGTGTCACATATAGAAATTTTTTTATCTTTGCAACCATAGTAAAACAAAGATTTATATTTTTGATATTTATTTTATATATTTAAATGCCATTTAACAAAGAAAAATCAACCAAAAAAATGAGTTCACGTGTCACCTCTGACACGCGTGTCATAGGTTCGCCATCACTGCTATAAGATCATAAAATGCAGAAATTGTACTCTTTTAACTTAATTTTGTACAGACCTTAGAAAAAAATATTCTAAGTATTTAATAAATGTCTACTGATAATACTGTAATCCTGGTATTAAAGACAATTAAGTATTTTCAAATAGAAAATTTATTTCTGGGAGACAGGAGAGCATAACTATAAAGGAACAATCAGGTTTGGGATCAAAAGTTGGCTCTGCCCCTTATAGCCATATGACTGGGAAAGTTAATAATTCTTGCCGGGTCACAGTTCCCCCATACATAAAATTGATCTTTTGATGCTATCAGCCTCATGGAGCTGTTTTAAAGAGTGAATAAAATCAAGCATGTCCACTGATTGGTACAGCACATTGTAATGTATATTGTTCATGTGGGTAGATCAGATTACAAGACCAAAGTAATATACTATTTGGCATATAGAATTTCACAGCAATTTGCCAGCCCTTTATATAATACTAGAAGCCCAATGCACGGAATTTGTGCACTCAGGGGGGTCCCTCAGCCTGGCCTGCGCACTCTCGCAGTCCAGGAGCCCTCGGGGGATGTCTGACTACCACTGCCCCTGCACTCACCAGCCATGAGCCCAGCTTCTGGCTGAGCAGCACTCCTCCTGTAGGAGCACACTGACCACCAGGGGGGTAGCTCCTGCATTGAGCGTTTGCCCCCTGGTGGTCAGTGTGCATCATATCAACTGGTCATTCCACTGTTCGGTCAATTTGCATATTAGCCTTTTATTATATAGGATTATAAGGATTTTTTTCATAAGCCTATTTGAAGCGGTCTAGACTACTGAAGTTTCCATTAATAATGATAATGATTTCCCAGTGTAAAACTGAAGACACTGCAGGCATCCCACTGGCATATTTCTGATTTGGTTCTAGCCAATCCACCTCTGGGAACTATCTGATTTTAAAAAGATGTGTACCTTGGTTCTGGCATGTGGCTTGTAACTCTTATCACATTCAAACCTAGGGGCTAGACATCCTAATATCCAGTTTGTACATGTTTCTGACCTGAAACAATTAGGATTAGAACAAGTTAATCTGAGACCTCCTCAGGGTGATCCCAGCTTCGGATGGCAGAGCAGCTGAGAAAGAAAACAGGCCCTTTAAGTCAGGTTGGGTAAGAGCACTTGAGAAAAACACAGGCACAGAGCCTGCTGAAAATGACTAACCGTGAAGAAAAGTTGTCAAAGACTTGGAAATCGGCAAAAGAGAGCAGTGGGTATCCTTCCAGTGGAGGGCTGGGCTTTGTGTAGCACAGTCATGGTGAACCTTTTGAGCTCGGCATGTCAGCATTTTGAAAAACCCTAACTTAACTCTGGTGCCGTGTCACATATAGAACTTTTTTGATATTTGCAACCATAGTAAAACAAAGATTTATATTTTTGATATTTATTTTATATATTTAAATGCCACTTAACAAAGAAAAATCAACCAAAAAAATGAGTTCGCGTGTCACCTCTGACACGCGTGTCATAGGTTCGCCATCACTGGTGTAGCACATCCTCTAGGAAATATCAGATTTTAAAAGGATGTGCACCTTTGTTTGTCCTGGTGATAAGACCATTTTACAGTGCTGTTGGGATAAACATTAAGTTGCACAAAACAGCAATGCAAATAACTCTTGTCACAGCAATACAAATGAAAATTACTTCGTAGATACAATTGATTTCCCCGGTCTAGAAAAGATGACTCCAACGTCTATACTTATAGAATTGCCTTACAGGCATTATTCAGTTTTGCATCTATTAGCAAATTTATTTCAGCATTCCTGACTGTGTGTATATATGATATCAGCTCTTCAAATTCTCCTTTGAAATAATTTTAATATCTTAGTGGTTTTCTCATTTAATAATAGCTAATTAAATTAATTTTTTGCCATTTATTCACATTTTAGAGAGCCATGATTTTAGATTTTTGAAAATTATAATTCAGTACTTCTGATGAAGGAACACTTTCATAGGAAGGAAAATTGATGTGGTAGAAGGGAGCTTTCAGTTTTATCCAGAATTATTTATTTCTCTAAAAGAAAGAGGGAGAGAAGGAAAACAAATCTCCAAATGTTTAACAGCTATTATATTTCTGTAGTGAATGCATGAGTGTTATATACTACTTTACGTACTTTAAGACTGAAATGTTTCGTCACTTAAATTTTTTTTAATGATTTTTTTAAAAAGAATCAGTTGGGTAGGGACAATGGGAGTACAGGTAGTTCGTCCTGCCTTCCTCCTTAGCATCAATTTTTCCCATGGAAACAGATATTTCATAAGCCTCTATTACCCTCTAGATTTAGGCCTGCTTTTCTTTTGCCATTTTTCCATACATCTATCATAGTAAAAGGCACATCACAGGCAATGAATAAGTGCTTATAGAACTGAATTACTAGGAATATACTCTAACACTAGAGAAAAATGAATCAGACTCAGGAGGCAGAATTTCTCAGGAAACCAGGGAAAAGAAGTCTTCCCAGGCTGTGTTGTCAACTCAGCTCTCTGACTTACTCCAGAGAAAGGCTTGGTCTGTCACTTGGCAGCCCATCCTACTACCATGTCCAGAAAATAGCCTACGACTAGCCTGGAGGAAGCCCAGTTTACAGCTCCAGGCAATAAACTGGCAACCAGGACTCAGTCTAGGCTGTAGACCCTCTTTGGTATTGACAGAGAAATGACAAGGTCAATTTACAGATGGATTACTTTACAAGACTGTTAATAAGAAATCAGTGAAATGCCGAAACCGGTTTGGCTCAGTGGATAGAGCGTCGGCCTGCGGACTGAAAGGTCCCAGGTTCGATTCCGGTCAAGGGCATGTACCTGGGTTGCGGGCACATCCCCAGTAGGGGATGTGCAGGAGGCAGCTGGTCGATGTTTCTCTCTCATCGACGTTTCTAGCTCTCTATCTCTCTCCCTTCCTCTCTGTAAAAATCAAGGTCAGTTTACGGATGGAAAAAAAAAAAAAAAAAAAAAAGAGAAATCAGTGAAATTCTTTAGTAAAAGGGCACCAGAACTTAAGTGTCACTACCATGACTCTTCCTCATAATAATGGTACATGGACCAAGATGCTAGAACTGATCCTCTTGAACAGCATATATACTTCAAAATATTTTTCCCTGCAGGGAGGGAAAGTGTGGTACAGTGGGGAAAACACATGAACTATTTGGAAGTCAGAAGACCTGAGTTGGACTCCTACTCAACTACTTGATTTATTCTGGCCAAGTCACATACCCTTTCCCAGGAGGAGTTTCCTCAACTGTCAAATATAGATAACTATATGGCCACATTTATTTACTGTATGGAGGTAATAAGATGATCAAAGGAGTACTACACTGTACAGGACAACACACATTTATATTATCATTCTGATACAGCCACATAAAATCACCTGCACCCCAGTTTGACCAAACTATAAATTGGGAAATACTTAACTGGAGGTAAAAGCCATGGCCCCTGGACAGAAGAATCCCATCCCTGCTCCTGGCTCAGGTTTAAGATAATATTTGTCACAATAAACATATGAGAAAACTTGAATGTGACATTTAAGAATAGTTGACATGTAAAACCCTGAGTTTACTTGTTCTCATTGGATGATTTTTAAGTAAGAAATAGGAGTAACCAAGATTTTTCAAGGAGTATGAATTCTCTGGCTTAGGCAAATACTTGGTCTTATATGCTTTGGAGTCCATGAATAGATGACCTGACATTCACTAGGGCAGCTCTTCCCATGTTTCTGTCTCTTAAGAATTCTTAGAAGAGACTAAAAGTGTTGCAAAATACTAATATAATTGGTCACAACCATTTTTAGAGATTTGCTGTACAAAGGATTATAACTTCCTTCCTGTATGAATCATAAACCAGAGGCAGTTGCTTTCCTCGTTGTTGATTACCTACTATAACAGAAAAGGTTTGCTTGTAATGGAATGTTTACTACCACCCTGTACAACTTCTGTGGCATTTGAGTTACACAGATCTGCTCTGTTATGCTTTTTAGTAGAAGACGGTGTTAACATTTATATATTCTCTCCTCCCTCTGCCTCCCCTAAGAAGATTACCACAATTAGCCTAGGCTACGCATCTTTTAGTTCTTTTATGTTTTCTTTGGGGAAAACAACAAAAACACTACAAAATAAAACCCGCATAGAAGTACTCACTTTAAACATTTTTTTGGAATTATTAGACAAAATTTTAAAAATCAGCTCTGTCCTGGTCGGGTGGCTCAGTTGGTTGGAGCACTGTCCTGTACACCAAAAAAAGTTGCAGTTTGATCCTGGTCAGGGCTTGTACGGGAGGCAACTGATCGATGTTTCTCTCTCATTCTCCCTTCCCCTCTCTCTAAAAATCAATAAAACATATCCTCTCGTGAGGATTACAAAAAAAATAAAAATCAGCTTTGTCTCATCCCCTTTCTCCCTCTCCAATAATTTGATACATATTTTGATCAACATTTTAGTCAATATCTCCAGCCAGAGAGAAAAGCCAATATATTAAAGCAACTAAAAACCACAATGTATTAGAATCACCAGTGGATTTTTAAATAATTTGTAATTTTGTTTTGCTTTCCTGTTTTTTCTTTTATGCCATAATAAAATTTGCAAGATTAATTAATTTGCAAGATTAATTTTGCTCCCTGAAAATAAGGGTGTCTTTCTTAAATACAGCCAGTTTCCCCACTTACCTATATCCAAATTATGGGATGGCAAAGCTGTTTTCAAGACAAAATTTTGAGAACAACTATCTTAATTACCCCACTTGATTCCCATTAATTTAAGGTCACTTGCTAAATTTATGTCAGAGCAATTTCATGAATCTACATTAAGAAAATAAAAGAGCCCTGGACAGTTTGCTTGGTGGTTAGAGCATCAGCCTGGTGACCAAAGGGTCACAAGTTCGATTCCCAGTCAAGGGCATGTACCTTAGTTGCAGGCTTAATCCTCAGCCCTGGTTGGGTGTGAATGGACAGCAACAAATCGATGTTTCTCTCTCTTCCCCCTACTCCCTCCCTTCCACTTACTCTCTCTTAAAAAAAAAAAAAAATCAATGGAAAAAATATCCTAGGGTGAGGATTTAAAAAAGAAAGATAAAGGCACTTACAGCAATTAAACAAAACAAATCAAAACAAAACAAAAGTATACCTTCCCAAGGCTGTGGTTTTCTGCGTTCTTCCTGATATCCACATAGCTGTGGGTTCCTGCAACTGTCTACTCCCTTCATTTACCACATTCTCAACTTTCATCTTGCCCCCTGTGAGTTACTACCTGGGGCAACTTGCTTGGAAAGTAAATAGCTGGGACCTATTGGTGGAGACTTGCACATTCACTGGGCTTTGTGCTTGCCAATCTCTCATTGCTCCACAAAGAAGCTGTGAACCAACTTTATCCTGCAAACCAGAAACAGGAACTGAACGGGCCTCTAACCAGCCTCCAAAACAGGAAGCAGGGGACAGTCCCTATAGCACGAGAGAGGAACTGACCTGCAGCACAAAACTCCCAGAAGGCTGGCACCAGCCAAGGCCACAGGTGAGACAAGGCCACACTGTGCATTTATAATTAGGCCTCACCCACAAGTGGAACCAACTTGAACTACCAAGTGATGAATGCCTTAAGCAGACCACAGGAGATGGAGTTGAGGGAAGAAACCAGAATCCCAGGAGCAGGAAAGCAGGGTCCGTCACGACAATCTGCAGTTGACTATTTAGAGTAAGAAATGGATGCTCTAAAAACAAATTTACTTTTGTCCTTTGGAGTTTTCCTCTTAGTTTTGCTTTTCTTTCCAATTTTCTAGTAAAGCTCTTTTTGGAAAATTATAATTTTGCCTTCAAGAAAGCAAATGGAAACACAATGCTTTGAGTTCATAGAGGGTGGGTAATGGCAAGCCAGCAAAAAAAAGTCAAAAGGCCAGAGAAAACACATGTGCGGAGCACCACTGGGATGTATGTTTTAAATCCCTTCTTAACCATAGTTTTCCTTTAGGTTGGCTGTTTTGATAATTTTGCTAAGGCTTGTTTCTTCCGTGAAGAAACAGTGACTGAAAGGTGGGAAGAGGCTGTAAAGTAGTTTAGATCAAACACTACTCTGTTGATTGGCATGATAGTTTTCACTCATCCATGGTGAAATAGGGACCAAAATAATAAATAATGAGTTTTTCCATACATTTACTATATGCAAAAAGCTAGCCTTTATTCTAAGCTTATGCCCATCCTTCTTTTATTCCAGATCTCACCACAGCCCCTGCTGTCATCACCACCAATCCAAAGAGAGGTTCCTGGCCCATATGCTACCGGAAGATAGATAAAAGCAAAAGTTACTGATTCTAACACAGGCATGGGTATATTTAAAGTCCCAATTTTAGGTTTCAGTAACATAGTTTTCCTGAATGTTTAACAGTGAATGGGTTTCATACTTCAAGTATAGTAAGTTAACACGGCTTCTTTTAGGATAGCCCTATACTCTAACTACCATGGATAATGCTGTTTCTAACGTAAAATGTACTCCTGGTTCCAAGCAGCAACCCTAAATAACTTAACCTGGATTAGTGAATATAATTACTTTATGTTTCATTTGTCTTATAAGTAAAATAGCTGAATAATAAAGCCTATTCTAGCTATATTTCAAAGAACTAATGTTCATTAAAAAAATTTTTTGAGACCCTGCCAGTTGGGGGTCTGTGTACCTGAGTGGAATAGCTCTTTATAACTAACATCTATCGCTGACAACTCTTAGCTTTCCTAGAGATTTACATTGCAGGGGACTTGAAATATTAACTTGGCATTTGCCATCTGAGTGATAGTCTTGTATATATAAACATGACGTATTTTCATAAAAAGCTTTGATAGAAATTAGTTTCCCTCAGAACAGGAATGAGAGAGTGACAAATGTAGTTAAAAAACAAACCAGATTGTAGTTTAATGGTCAAACAGGGAAATTCAGTGAAAACCTTTAACTGCTATCTATTCTTTAAAAAACACACCAACCAGTACACATAGATAGAAGAAGCTTGTGAAAATGTAACCAAACTTTAAGTTCTTCCTCATGCCATTAAGTTGAGTTATGTGAACACCAACATTCCTTTTAAATGTTAAGGCCTTCATTAAGCTGTCCTTGCTTACCCTTCCATCTCAGTACAGGTGTCACTTCTAAACCCCCAAACCCACCACATCACCCGTCTGATTCCAGAATGTGTTTCCTGGGAGCCCAAGGCATTTTCTGTGAACCCTCTCAGAGGCCCCACTAGAGCCAGGCTTTCAATCACCCCTCTCCACCAACTCGCAACTCCATGGGGCCAGATACATGGTATATATACAAGTCCACAGACTAAAACACTTCATTTCGTATTAATAATGTTATAATTTTAAAGTATGGAAATTGAGAGCTGAGGGAATCTCAGAAACCTTTTATTCCAACCCTCCACTCTTTTTGAGATTTTAAATGACTTGCTCCCAATCAGAGAAGAAGCAAGGACCAGAATCCAGATCTTGAAACTCTTGTTCCAATGCTCACACCACGCTGCCTTGCCTTTGCAAATTTATAGGACTAAATGAGGGAAATCAGAATTTAATTCAATCCCTGGTCAATTTTATAAGCCTTTTGGAGGAGATGAGTTGCATGGTTCAGAACAGAGCCAGGATAAAAACTCAGATCTAAGCTGAGCAGCAGTACTCTTCCCATATATATCATAATGATTCAGCTTTCAAATGGAGGGGGTGGATGTAGAACAAAGGTCAGCATGGCCCAGGGACCAAAATCCTGCCAGGCCTGTTTTTGTACAGCTTACAAGCTAAGAATGCTTTTTATATTTTTTGATGGGTGGGGAGAAAAAAGAAAAAAAGAGTTATATTTTGTGAAATATATAAAATTCCAATTTCAGTGTCCATTAATAAAGTTCACTGGACTACAGCCATGATCATTCGTTTAGGTATTGTTTATGGCTGCTCTTGTGTAACAACTGCACAATTGAAAAGTGAGAGAGACCTACTGCAAAGTCTAAAATATTTACTATCTGGCCCTTCACAGAAAACTCTGCCGAATCCTGGTGGATGAGGCGCATTTGCTCTCTGAGAAATCAGAAGAAAAGCTGGACTACCATCAGACTCAGCAATCCTCAATTTAGAAAAACAAAGGGTTTGGACAAAACAGATACCTCTGCCACATCTTCATGCTGAATGAGAGGGCTCAAAGTTCATTCACTCGCCTAGGCAGAGGGTAAGCTGGGACCTTCGAAGTGGAATGGGACAGAGATGGCCTGCAAACACTGGTCTTTCTAGAGCAGTGGTTCTCAACCTTCCTAATGCCGCGACCCTTTAATACAGTTCCTCATGTTGTGGTGACCCCCAATTTCATTGTTACAAATTGAACATAATTAAAGCATAGCGATTAATCACAAAAACAATATGTAATTATATATGTGTTTTCCGAAGGTCTTAGGCAACCCCCAAGGGGTCGCGACCCACAGGTTGAGAACCGCTGTTCTAGAGTGACTCTTCCCCACTATTCCACACTGTACCCCAATGGCTCATAAGTTCCCTGCCAGCTCCCTACCATAGGATTCCAAGTTAGAGAACTACCCTTGACTTTGAGAGTGAACCTGCGCAGCTAAATGGAGGCAGCGAGGGCAAAGCATACCATTTTAGTCAGCCACCGGGCCCGGAATCTGGCATTGACTAGCTTCTACCTGAATCTTGGAGCCAGTTATGATCCCTTGGTCTTCTCAGCTAAGAAGGACAGTAAGAAGGCACTTCCTTCATAGGCTTGTTTGGAGGATTAAATGAGATACAGTTCAAATGTCAGGTCCCTTCTAATCTTTCTCCCCTTTCCAGACAATAAACAGTAAGTGAACCTTGTTAGAAAACTTTCAAATAGGCTCACAGTTTACAATTTTTTAATAGAGCCACATAAAAAAATATATCAGTGCAGTAAAAATAAGCTATTTGGTTGGGTGTTTCCCTCACACATCTTTCAATTCTTTGAATCGTCTTCCAAATTATAATCCCAGAATAAGAATACTGCAGTTTTTAGAAAAGTTATGTTTATGTAATTTTTATAGCAAGCTACCCAAAAAACCAAGCTACACTATATTATACTCATGTTCACTTATGAAGACCAAGATTGTAAAAAAAACACCCAGAACCAGAAAATCCTAGTTTATTTAGTCTGACTTCCTTAACATGAAGTTCTTCTTCTTCTTAAAATAGTCAGCTTTGGATGAATTCCAAAATTGACATAAGCCTAATTCAGGTGTTTTGAAGAAATTGAAGACAATCAGAGCTGAAAACAAGATCGGAATATAGAATGTTTTATGTGATTACAAATGCAAGAACCTTATTGTCTGAAACCACCATTAAATAAAATTTTCTGCCCATGCTTATAAAAATAAATAAGTATATATTCTCTCAACATTGGTTGCACAGGCTACTAAAGGTTAATTTCAGCAACATGTCCTAATTTCTAATATTTGCTAACACAGCTAATTGCTTCGGTCACTAGAACTGCAATAACACTGAAATCTGTGATAGGCTGAAAATATACTTATTTTTTCATAGCTTATGCTAACAATCACCTTAATGGCCACTTTAGTCTTAGTTATTAAGATAGCCTATCAGCATTTTAAACAATGTTAAATTACACACTATCCAGCCCATCCTGGTGTATGGGGTAATAAAACCAGATCCTAGTTCTTTCACTGAAACCCTAAAAAGCTACCACACAAGTTTAGCATGAGTGACAAGGTTATTACTCTTGGAAGTAATTACTTGAAAGTTCCAATTGATACGAGATGGGAAATTCAAGCCACTAAACTTGTTTAGGTAAAATGACTCGGGAGATCATGACATGACAGGCAAATGCATAGATACACTCCTCGTGCGGCTGGCTTTGACATGGTCATGGTTTCTGTACTCCCAAAACTACACAGAGCAAAAAGGGTGGGAACGTCATCTAACAGTCACAGGTAGGCATAGAAGGACAATATGGGCCAAACCTAACAGAAGAGAAACCAAGACACTGAGTGAAGAAGGGCTGATTGGGGCTGATGAATACAAGTTCTTTATGAGGACCACGCGGACCCCGGGCTCCAGCGTGGCCGTGGGTGAGTCGGTCCCCCGCACGGATACACACGGGGCTCCTGCGCCAGCACCCACTTCGCTCCTAGGAAGGGCGAGCGCCAGGAAGAACCGCGCAGCGCCGCTCGCTGCCCCTAAGGTGAGGCAAGAAGTAAAGTAGGAAGCACGCCTGCTGCCCAGAAAAATGTATTTTCTCCCCTGCAGCGGCCCCTGACCGCGGAGGCTGGCGAAGGGGTTGCATACGCACCTGCATTGTAAAACCGGTCCAGCACCGTGGTCTCCCCAAAGTCCAGTTTTCCAAAATGAAGGGTCTCAAGAGTGGCGCCCACCGTCTCGCACGCCTCCCCGCAGGCTCTGCAGGGCCTCGGTCTCGGACACCACCTGCTGCCCCTGGCTCTCTTCGT